>NC_139964.1:30320456-30705456 GCF_963993115.1 Abramis brama | reverse complement strand
AGATAGATAGACAGATGATAGATAGATAGATAGACAGATGATAGATAGATAGATAGACAGACATACAGACAGAGAGATAGACAGATGACAGACGATAGACAGACAGACAGATGACAGACGATAGATAGATAGATAGACAGACAGACAGACAGACAGACAGACAGACAGACAGACAGACAGATAGATAGATAGATAGATAGATAGATAGATAGATAGATAGATAGATAGATAGATAGATAGATAGATAGATAGATAGATAGATAGACAGACAGATAGATAGATAGACATACAGACAGAGACAGACAGATAGATAGATAGATAGATAGATAGATAGATAGATAGATAGATAGATAGATAGATAGATAGATAGATAGACATACAGACAGACAGACAGACAGATAGACAGACAGATGACAGACGATAGATAGATAGATAGATAGATAGATAGATAGATAGACAGACAGACAGACAGACAGACAGACAGACAGACAGACAGACAGATAGATAGATAGATAGATAGATAGATAGATAGATAGATAGATAGATAGATAGATAGATAGATAGATAGATAGATAGATAGATAGATAGATAGACATACAGACAGACAGACAGATAGACAGACAGATGACAGACGATAGATAGATAGATAGATAGATAGATAGATAGATAGATAGATAGATAGATAGATAGATAGATAGATAGATAGATAGATAGATAGATAGATAGATAGATAGATAGATAGATAGATAGATAGATAGGACGGACGGACGGACGGACGGACGGACGGACGGACGGACAGACGGACAGACGGACAGACAGATAGATGGAGCAGAAAATACATCATGTGTAATAAAATCAAAGAGTCTGGCCGTCTGATGCTTTGAGAATTAAATAGGAGTTCTGGAAAATCTCTATATCTAATAAGCTAAAAACTCAGGAAAGTCTATGCCATCCCCACAACTCTTATACGATCAAATCAATCAACTAAATGTCAATTTAGAGCCTATTATCTAATAGTCGGCCTCCTCCTAGGATTACTTATCCAGATAGTTACAGTGCCAAGACATTTATATTTTATCTGCGTTCATCCGGAGGCAATATAGTCGACGAACATCGCGGAAGACACAAGCCTGAAGGAGTAAAATGAAAAAGTGACAAGCGCCTTCAATCTTATAAAATAAACATTTGAAGTTTGAAGTGGGGGAAGAGTTAGTTGGTTGTGAAAACAGAAGATGATGGAGAGAGAATAATAAGAACACTCTAAAGACTCTCTGCTGCTAATCTCAAGAGTAGCACTTAGCATTTCCATTTGTTTATGCTAGCACGACACTAATCTTGTTTATAGTCCATATACAGATGCCTGTGCTCCACAAGCTCAAAATGAACGTATTCAACAATAACAGTGTCATAAGCGCTCAAGATGAAAGGAATTTTAATATGCTTCGCTTTGGAGTTCCAGCACAAAAACCACACTGATGTCAGGGATTTAAGAAAGAATACGAGAACTACACACTTCAAAAAGTATTTTCAAGGACCTGAAAACTAAACAGATTTTTTTTTTCTACCTGTCTGTAACCAAAACCAAAACACAAATACTCCTTGAGAATTCAGTTTTAATAATCTTTTCTTTCTTTTCTGTTTTTAAATGTCTCTTTTCAACTTTTAAACACTTCTTTAACCCTCTGGGGTCTTAGGTGTTTTCTGGGCCCTGGAGGTGTTTTGACATGCTCTGACATGTGTGCTTATTTCTGTAACTTATAACATTTCCATGGCAAAAGTCTGATTACACTGTATTCAGCACAAACTCTGCTACAATAATGTGAGCAGCATGTGTGTAAGATTTTTTTTAGTTTTGATGAAAATGCCCAGGGGGTTAAAGATTAAAGGAGGATCCAAAAATGGAATGATACATTTCAGGCACATTTTTAAATTAACATGCACAAATTTTTCATGATAACTAAAGTTTCACATACTTACTACAGTTATTATCACTACATAGACTAGAACAGTGGTATAAGCCACCACTTTCATCAAAAATAAAGAAATTAAACAACATAAGAGAAAGATGTGTAAAGATATATTGAAAGTATGCATACTCAGATAAGGGGAGAAGTCTGCTATGGGACTCTGACTTGAGTATTAAATTTGACAAAAGTTTTACATATATTAAAAGTATGGGAGCTTGTTTCCACCACAGAGTAAAAGATAAAAAAGGTAATTGTGCATTTTTATATCTCTCGCAATTCTGACTTTTTTTCTCAGAATTGTGAGATATAAACTCACAACTGCGAGTTATAAGGTCTGAATTCTGATATATAAACTCGTAATTGGTAAACTCGTAAAAGAGTTATAAAGTCCAAAATGTGATATATGTAGTCATAATTTTGAGAAATAGTCAGGATTTTGAGATATACTGTAAAGTCGCAATTTTGACTTTGCAATTATGAGTTATAAAGTCCGAATTGTATAAAGTTGCAATTCTGGGAAATAAAGTCAGAATTTTGAGATATAAAGTCGCAATTTTTACTTTCTCAGAATTGTAAGATATAAACTCGCAATTATGAGTTATAAAGTCCAAATTGTGAGATATAAAGTTGCAATTCTGAGAAATGCCAGAATTTTAAGAAATAAAGTCAGAATTTTGAGATAATGGGCCCTATTTTAACCATCTAAGCGCATGGAGCGCACGGAGCAAGTGCACTTAGGGCGTGTCCGAATCCACTTTTGCTAGTTAAGCGACTGGAAAAATGGTCGGCGCACCCGGTGCATGGTCTAAAAAGGTTGTCCTTATTCTGTTAATGAGTAATGGGTGTGTTATGGGCATAACGCAAAATAAACCAACCGGAGTCTCATCTCCCATTCCCTTTAAAAGCCAGTTGCGCTCGCACCGTGGCGGATTCGCTATTTACATGGTGGAATTTGCAAGCGGCAAGACTGAACGCTTCTCCAGAGAGGAAACGGATCTGCTTGTGCGCGAGGTTAAAGCGTGCAAGCAGACCATCTACGGGACAAGCCGGATTCCACCATATCTTTATGTACACAATAATAATATTTTACATTGTAATCCTTTTATTTTTAATATTTGGCATGTTAGTGTGCTGCTGCGCGTCTCAGCAGAGTGTACGCGCGTTGTGGACCGCCTATAGGCGCACATTACTAACGCGCTCTTTAAATAACAAAAAAAATATTGTGCCATTGACTTTAGACCAGGGTTTTGTCTATTTCAGTTGCCTCAAAATAGCAATGCGCCAACACACCTCGTTTTCAGACCAGCAGCCCATGGGCGCACAAATATCTGCAAATGCATTTGATCTTTAAAGGTGCTCTAAGTAACTTTTTTACCTTAACTGAACAGCTTCGGAGTCATTGGAATGGTTATATTACTTATTTTGGGTTGAATGGTGGTCGTTTCGCACCCCACTGGTGCCCGTGAGCGGAAAATACGCACTTGCAACTTTGTCTCGCGTGATATCAGGTCTCGCGATGTAAACAAGTGCAGGACGTGAAAATGATAACTGCGTCAGGCTGAAACTAGCAAAACACACTTGCGTCGTGCTTGGTGCTGCATTGCGCCGGGTGTATGATAGGGCCCATAAAGTTGCAATTTTGACTTTCTCAGAATTGTGAGATATAAACTCGCAATTGTGAGTGATAAAGTCCGAATTGTGAGATATAAACAATTTTTAGAAATAAAGTCAGAAAGTCGAACATTAAAAAAAATCGTGTGACCCCAAACTTTTGAACGGTAGTGTACATATACATTTTATGTATGAAATGAGATCACATGGGTGTATCCCATTTATAATGTTTTTGCCGTAGAAACAATGAAAAATATTTCGTTTTCATGGAAAATTTCTCTCTTAACTACAGGATCAGTCCTTTCACCCAAACTCACCTGATGCCACTATGATTCCAGGAGCCGACTCTCTGCTGGCTATATTTCCAGATGTGTACGGGTTTGCTGATACGTGCAGGTGAAGATGCAGGGAACAGTATGGCTAGAAGCAACACGCACAAAAAAAAAAAAAAAAAAAAAAAAATGTCATCCAGATCAAACAGGGTCTCTAAATCGATAAAAACCCCAGCCTCCACTAAACTGTCATTGTGCTTGGCCTCAAATAAAATCCCATTAAAAAAAATAATAATAATCCCATAACAGCAAAAAGCTTGTGAATTTTTTTTCCCTCCAAACATTAATTTTGATTGGAATAACCTTTAGTGACACAATTCTCATTATAAGTCTGGAAATGCCAATGGTAAGCACATGTTGCAAGGGTTGTTTAGGGGTTTATTAAAACTTTGACATTTTCTAACAAATAGCTCTGTAATGGATGGTGAAGGCATGGGCACAAGCGGGACCATTAATTAGTTGAGTTTATCAAAGGGTAATTATTTTTGTTTGCATTTTTGGGGGGGTTGCGCATGCCATTCACAGGGGATGGATAACATCTCCATGGAATGAAATATATGTCTTGTCATTTGCAATGATGACGTAGACCTATTCCAAATGCCCATGTCCACAGGAATACACTTTCTGTTTGCATATTGTTAACTTCTTTGTTTTTGATTGTGATGAAGATATTGTGCAAAATATGATCAGTTATGACCATATCTAGCTGAGTGTTTCTTCAACAACACTTTTGGCTCTGTATAGACCTTTAAAAAATATCACCAGATGTGTTATGTAAATCATTTATTAACCTACGCCAACAGAGGAGAATACATCAATATAAATATGTGAATTGTTGTTCATCCTGATTTCAAAATAAAAGTAAAAAATGAAACCCTCGATATGAGTTTGCTTGTTTTGATGCCCACATGTTCTTGTTCAATATTTTACAGTGGCTGTAGCATTTCTATCGGACGAATATGAAATATTAAGTGGACATTTGAATTACATGTTGTTTGGCCAATATTAAACAAGGATTTGATCATGCTATCAAGTGTAACAACAAAGTTTGGCACCCTCTGCAAGCATTTTTTTTATTTTTTATAAAACGTAATGTACATAAGTTGATTATGTTTATATTATGTATATTACATATGAATTTTAAGTGTTATTCAATTCAACCATATAATTACTTGCTTTTTATACTTTTTTGAACCAATTATTATTGCCTCATTGTTATTACATATGTATTTTAAGTAATTTTATGGGCTATTGTTCATTATTGTTTTTGTAGCTATTGGTCTATTTTTATTACCTCAAAAAAATATGATCTAATTACTCAATTAATCATCAAAATAATCGACCGATTACTCGATTACCAAAATAATCATGAGAGACAGCCCTATATTAGTTAAAACATTTCAAAACGCACCTGCACTGTTTTGCATTTTGTGACTTTCAGTTTAAAATTCTTTCTTTTCCTGTCATATCGTCATTGAAGATTTCTTAAAAATAGTATTATATACTATTTAATATCGTCTCATTCTCATGAACCCAATATCGTGTATCGTCTTTATAGCTTTATAGCATTTGGTGATGGAAACGACGATGCCAGAATTTATATATTTTTTTCTCCTTGCTCTTTCAAAGGCTAATTTCATAGCTAACATTTTATCTATAAAATTAAACAACATTTTCACACCTTTTACATAATTTGACAAAATTGAAGCTTGATTGGAGATGACACACAATAAAATATTCTGTTCACAAATGATAGGCTATTTATCTTAATCTGTCTGCTTTCCCCCACATCTCACATTTCAAGTATGCTCCTTCATTGACACTCTCCTTGGTAAAATAAATAAATAAATAAATACAATAATCGTAAAAAGATTAAAAAATAAATTATTAGGGCCAAAATTGTTGGATGTTATGTGAAATGACAGACATAATTTAGGATCTGAATTTGTCTAATAAACCATTTTCACACAATACATATTGAAATGAGTTAGTATTTTTAAACTCTTTGTTCCTATTATCATAGTTATATAAAAAAAACAATTCGAATGATTCATATTGTATGATTGATTTTCATATTTTAAGATTGAAAGTCTGGCTCTGGAACAAAGAGGCAATAAAACAAGCAGCATTTGAAAAGAAGCAAAACATAAATAAATAATGAAGGTGATGTGATAAAAATAAAAAAATCCAAGACAGACTTAATGTGATATTCATAAAACAATGATTATAAATATATAAATCTGTTAGTTTTAATAAGAATCAACCCAAACTGCCTGCAGTTGAAGAAACACCCAGCCTTGTTTAATATTTCAAAAGATAAAATCTGATAAGTTGGGTGTTGGAAAGAGCAATGACCTCATAAAGCTTATCTATGAATGTCAAATTTGGACAAATCTCTTTCTGTTTTCCCACACTTCCACTCACCAGTATGCAATGGATTGGGTTCCCTCTGAGATCAGCCGAGGGAGCCTGCAGGAGCCTCCAGTCTCGGCCTTTATTATAGGTTATATGAGTCTTCACCTCATTATTTATCTTCTTATTGGCCAGGAACATGCCTTTTATCCCTGCCACCTAGGGATGGGAACAAGCAAGATAACGAGGAAGAGATGCACCACTAATAATCACATCTGTAAAGTTACACCATTTCAATATTTCCACCCATAGGTAAACAAGCCGCTTTTATTACTTAGTGTCCCTGCACTAAACCCAGCCAAGAGAACTTCTCAAAAGCTCTGTTCCTAGTAAAATATATATATCGGAGTGGAATGAGAGTATGTAAGGGAATGAGAAGGTAATCCATGTCCATCCTGAACAGAAGTGACATCTCTTCAGGGTCAGGAAGCACTAGAGAGGAGAAGAGGCAGCCCGGGATGGGACTCGGAGGACACTCGCGATTCAATAATTGATGAATATTCCAATCTCGCCGACGGCTGAGATTTTAGCATATGTTACATGGGGGTGGCGACCTCAATCAAGTCACCGGACTCTTCAGCCTATCCGAAGGCCAAATGTGATTTTATGGGGGTTGCTATCATCAACAGTTTAATTATTTGATCAGGAGATAGCTTGACACCTGCTGGCCTCTGTTGCAATGCGCCGTTCCATCTAGAGGTGCATGAATAGAGACCTGATGGCGTATTCTTCAAAGAGACGAGCGGTCTACACCCAAACCCTAATCACTGGCTCCACTCCTATCAGACCCAATTGCAGTCCTATAAAAACTTGCGAACTTAAGAACACTTCAAAGCCCTACATGCTCTCAAACTGAAAGATAGCATGTAGCATACAAGTTTGAAAACAAAGTCAAGCAAGAGTAGATTTAGAATTGGAAACAGGTTTTGTTCAGACAGGCGCAAAATATTTGTTGCTTAATCCGTTTAATTGTCTGTAGCCTGAACAGAACAAAAACATATTGAATAATTACAAACAAATAAATACAAACCCAAATGAAATCTGAGTAAAATTGGATGCTTAGAAATGTGTTAGAAACTGGTTTCTGGTTTTTGTGATATAGTAATTCAGTAATTTATATTTATATATAAACTGAAACATATGCATATTAGTGCTGTCAATCGATTTAAAAAAAAAAAATTAACTAAATTAATCAATTTTTTTTTTTTGTGATTAATCGTGATCAATCACAATTAAAAACACTTATGTTTTTAATTTATTTTATAATGTAATAATTTTACGGTTAACCTCCAAATTAATGTAGAAATAGCATAAAGACAGTACTATTACTATTTATAGTTTGATTTGTTCTTTGATTAACTTTAATGACAGTTTAATATTGCACTTTAACATGGTACAAAATATGTTATGAAATTAACACGTCAATGGATTTCACCTATACATTTAGATCCATATAGACAGCATACTGCTTTATTTCAAGGTTCCTAACTGCTCCTTGTTTAGATAATCCACTGACAATTATGTAATCAATGCCTGAAAAAAAAATGCGCTGCTATTAAATCAATTAGCACTACAATCAATTAGCATTAATTAGCGTATCCAATTTGCTCGTGCTTTTAATATCCAGGGAAATTTGAACATGAAGCAGTGATATTGAATCAGCAAACACCTGTGCAGTGTGGAAACCGACTAAATGACACCGTTCTGTTTTAGAGAGGTACCTCATACAGATCTATCATGACATTTCCCTCTGGACCCATACTGCTCATGACGTTCTCCAAAGCCAGTGTGTAGTAAATGCCTCCGGACTCTGACACATACAGGTTGTAAGTGTCATTCTGGTTCCACTCTTGAACTGCCGCCACGACCCGGTTCTCATCTGTACTGATCACATGCAGATCCTGGGAAAAAAGGGAAACACGTTTCATAAGACAGATCTCAGTGATTTATTGGACGAAATAATGTTTGGCCTCTGCTTTAATTCAAATATTTAAATACAAGTCCATAAAGAAAGTCAATAAATCAGACATGGAACGTTTTATAATAGGTTATAAATGATGCACTAGGTAGTGGATCACATTCAGCCCAGTGTAGCTGCATGAGTTTTCAGTTTTGTATAATAATGTGGGTAACACTTTAGAAAAATGGTCAGGAATAATGCAGTACAAATGACTACATCGACACTTCAGCTACTATTATCAACCAATATGAAAACAAGCCTAACTAATCAGTAAGCAATAGCAAATTTATGACTAAGATCCTTATTAGGTAATCAATTACTGAATGAGATTAGCCTCATTAATTACCTCATTCAACAATGACAAATTATGAAGTATTACCAATTAATTACAGCCCGTTCTCATCCTAGGGCGTCATATATTGACGCTTTTGACATTTCGTCGACATCGAACGCACATGGCACCCTTTAGCGTCAATATGAGACGCAGATAGAAATGGGCCAGAAGGCGCCTCCTAGTGGTCTAACCCTAACCCTACACTAGACCTAAACCTACCCATAACCGAACAAAGCTCTGTGCGTGTCATATTGGCGCTAAAGGGTGCCATGTGCGTTCGATGTCGACGAAATGTCAAAAGTGTCAGTATTTGACGCCCAAGGATGACGCCGTTGATTAATTACTAATCACAACATTAACATGTTTCAGAGACATACTTTTTAACTCTGAACTATGGATGTCACTGTGAGGAATTTTTCACAACGGTATATAAACTTGCGACAACACCTGTATTACGCTATCAATATGCTGGGTATTGAATTTGCTTTTGAATCTGTGTTCACTTTTACGAATTTGCGTGCATTTGTGGATTTCCGTGTGTTTGGATTTCTCGCGTGCATTTGTATGGATAGCCAAACATATCTAAAATGCAGATATTACTGCAGGTTCTGTGGTGAAAACGGCTTAACTCACACTTGTACTACAGAACATTATATTTTGCGGCGTCTTTTCGTCTAAAACGCCGTAAAACCCGACATTTTCTGGACACCAAGCGTTTGGTTAATGGCGAAATATGGCCTGTTTGGCGTTCCATACATTTGTGATTTGGTGTGCAGGTGTGGATTTCTTGAGTGCTTTTGTTGTTATCATTGACGCTCAGGATCTGTTGCGCACCAAATCCTCCGCCATCGTCTTGTCAGTCAACTCTCTTTACTCTCGTCATGTAATTTTTATCAACATTTATCAACAAATAAAATAATTGAATTGTATAAAACAAACAGATGCCATTAACCAGACCAAAATAAAACAATTATATATAAAAAGTACACATAATTAGGAAGTCAAGGTTTTAGTTTTTCTAACAGTATCTCTGTGGTTATTGACCAGCTTTACGTGATACGTGAAATCTGACCCCAACATTGTGTGCTGTATGGAACAGAGCAAACACTTTCAGTTTATAATTCCATTGTCCGTTGTCCAACTGAACTAAATGGTGTATATATACATATACATATATGGTAATGTAACTGCTGTTGTGTAGTAATTTTTCTTTTCTATCTAGCTGATATCTGAAGTCAATAAACTTCAGTTACATTTTATTCACTATGTTTCCCAATGAAGTCCATGACTAAGCAACTCGGATGATTTAACAAATCCGCTCTGTCTTTTTCTTCTTCAGAAAGTAAAAGCAAGCCTACAAAGTTTCTTTTAATGTTCAAAACATCAAAACACCTTTACCTTTCTTATTTACATTCATCAAAGGAGGACGACTTTAACCTTTAATGTGATTTTTGCCTCTAATCAAGTTAGATTGAATATGAATGTTATTGCCGGGATGGCAGGGGACAGCTGGAGTGCATTGGCGGTTTCACCCCACTGAGCTGAATCCGATTAATAATCAGTATCAGACCCAACACTCACCTGGCTTGTTTTGCTCAAAGCTCCGGCATACGGCAAATATTCTTATTAGCCTTAAATTGAGCTTGTCAGTTGGGCAAATGCAACAAAACCACATGCTGGCATTTCATCTACCCCAGACCGCGCAAGGGTTGCTGGATGTGTGCTTTAAGGAGCGCCGAGAGCTTGATTGAATAAAACATGTTTAATTGTCATGTGAGCGCAGCAGATTTTAAGCTTTGAATAATAACACAACATCCTGAGAGGCGAGGGACCGCGGTAGCATCTGCGTCTCTGAATTCACTCGCTCAGAAGTAAAAGCCTGCCAGATGCCAGGAAAAAAATATATAAAAATCTAATTTTGTAAAGGTTTGAAGCTTCAAAGGCTAACATCGAGGGACATGATGATCTGGGTCTGAAATAGCAATGTTTGTTTACTCTGTCACGGTGTGGCAGATTCCGACTTCGTGTCGAGCAAGTGTGAATGAGTTACCCTACCTTTGGAAGGGTGTATTTGGGAAGCTTCATGGGTGTAAACACATCTCGCCTGAATGACACATAGTAGATTGGCCGACCACCGGTTGACACCTAGGGTAATGGAGGGATCACAAACAGACAGGACAAGGATAGGTTAGAAAGAAGTAACACTTCGAGTGCCACCGGATATTGGTCACATATTAGGGCTGGCTATCGGCGATATGTTTGCCACAGTTCAGTGATAAGATGATTCGATCTAATTACATGATTAGATCAGTTGAAACAGTGCCAAATGCATAACACTGAATTTTGGAGGATTAGTTTCTATCTTTGCTTCACCATAAACCATGTTTACACCTGGTATTATGATTAAGTGCTATTGAGATTAAGTGCTTAATACAGGGCCCGAAATATTCAAAGGTAGCTAAAATGTTATGCATCAACATTGCATTTGTCCAGATAGCAGTGAAGGACCGTCAATAAAACACCAAAAAAAAAAATTGAAATCTTATGAAATCATTTGGAAAAGTGCAAACTTATAACTGAAGGTCATTTAATGAAGGTAAATGGCTAAAATAAAAGAGAACTTTGCTTGAAAATATCACGTTTATGCTTAAATTAAAGCATTGTGAACATTGCTGAATAATTGAATAAGTGTAATAGAACTTTAGGAAATGCAAAAGTATTGATATATAGCCTAAATATCAATGCAATATTGTAAGAAAATATTTATTGCTACAGCCATACCCAAGTGCATTAATATTGAACTTGTTCTGCCACGGAATAAAAAAATAAACAAGGTAATTGCGTCTTTTTATCTCACAATTCAGACTTTTTATCTCTCAATTGCGAATTCATATCTCACAATTCGGACTTTATAACCGCAATTGCAAGAAAAAAAGTTACAATTAATTAATTTATATCTCAAAATTCTGAGTATATATCTCGCAATTGCAAGTTCATATCTCACAATACAGTCTTTACTTCTTTCAATTGCGAGTACACTGTAAAAAAAAAAAAAAGTTGCTGACTTAAATTTTTAAGTACAATTAACTTGGATAAGTCATTACAACTTAAAATTAATTAAACTGACAAATTAGTTGAATCTTGTATAACATGAAAAAAATATATATTTTGATGAGTTAAAGCAAAGTAAAAACATGTTGTCATAAGGTATTGATCATATAATATTTTACTGTGTATTTAACTAGCAATTCTGACCTTCTCTCAGAATTGTGAGGTATACTGTAAACTCACAATTACTAGTAATAAAGTCTGAATTGTGAGATATTACGGAAAAAAAGTCAGAATTGTGAGATAAAATCTCACAATTACCTATTTTATTTTTTATTCTGTGGAGGAAATGCATTAAGCATGTGGCATGCATTAAGCTTCATTCCATTATCTATTACTAGTCAAAGGTACTAGTCCCCTCTATACATTACTCACCTGGACAAACACATACTCATCTTGGACCACCAGGGAGTTGGGGTCAATGTATCCAGGAAAAGGTTTGCCCTTGTTGGCATCTGTGCAGTTCTGAAGTTTACATGTGACATACAGAGCCTCTGCAACAGGACAAATGGCAGAAAGAGATGAATGTATACTGCGTTTCCCTCTTGCCTTAAACCAGATGATAGGACACTATGAGAGGATGTTACTCTGAACTGAAAGCTATAGGGGTAAGGAAGCCTAGGGGTAATTGTCCAAGGCCCAAATGTGACACTTGTTTATTTATTATTATTTTTTACAAATTAGTCTAAAAAATTATTCAGTCTAAAAAAAAAAAAAAAAACACATTTAGGTCAACTTGCCATTTGTTTCCAAGCAATTGTGAAATTTACTAGCAATTTCTGAGTGGAAATTGTTTCAAAATAAATCCTTTTTTATGTTTCTCAATATAGGTCACTTTATGGTATGGTTACTGTCAAAACATTTAAATCTTACTTTTACCAAGTAAACTTTTTTATTATGAAACGAACCCACATTCAAGTGTTAATAAAAAAATTATGCATTAAGCTAGAATAAAAATGTTATTTTGTTTAAAAGCAGAGGCTGTTCTTTCTCTTGATATATTGCATGTTCAGATATTCATAAAGCAAAAGATTCGTGGCGCCATGAAAACTTTGTGAAAATGGTTAAAAATGCAGCGGCGGCTGGCAACTTTTGTTGCTGGCGGTAAAAGAGTTAATCTCAAACGATCTAAAAAAACTTCACACAACTTGACAGACTGTATTTTAAGGGACCATATCCAGAAGAACTGACAAACGTAACTTCTCGTTCTGTCCGTCTATCGGCAGGAATAGGTTCAGCAGACAAAAGACATACTCAATTTGTGCAGCATGTTTATTACGGATGACAGATACTGACAGATAGATTTGCTGGTGAAGAACTGTCCATTTTGCATTTTGACGTGCAGCCTATTTTGAACCCTCTAAGTGTTGCCTTGGGCCGTGTTTGAATTATAGCTTATTGAAATATAATCAAAGCACATCAGACTTACGGGTTTCTGAGATGCTGGTCTCAAGGTGAATCAGGCCTGGCTCTTTATCAAGGCCCAGTTTAGACCTAGAGAGCCCAAAGGAAATAAAAAACAGAGTTTTTTAAAATGGGCTTTAAAAAAAATAAAAAATAAAAATCCTTTGTGTTTCCATATAACAACAGATGGGTCAAAATAAGGGCATTGTTTTTTTTTGTGTCAGCTATAAGATCTGTGTTCTCCTCCCATAGGAGCAATATGGGTTAAGGTGGGAAAGTACCATCAGAACACCCTGTCCTGTTAAGCTCCCATTTCCATCTTCATCTTTCTGTGTTCTCTGACAGAAGCGAGAAGCATATCCCGACATCATTAAAAGTAAGCCCTTCTCATTTGCTTCCCAAGAACACCCACAGGCAGCGCACATCTCTCTCTCTCTCTCTCGCTCTTTTTAGTGTTGAAAAAAATCATTGTTGCATGAAATATTTATTTGAGACTGAAAAATCAGAGAGAGCTGCTCCAGTGAGAAAGCTACAAAGGTAGAAGCAGACTAGCTCAAGACTTTATCATGACACTTAATGGAAGTATTGACACTTTCACAAATATAGCATCCATATAGCATGTACTGGGATCACCCTTAATATTTTAAAGACAGAGCAGCAAATTCACACAAAAAAAGTTACGGAATTTCAGCTTAAAACCCGCATAGTTTGATCGGCAATCTATTAATATGCAGAGTGGAGGTTCACTCTGAATGGGCTTATTTGCAAAAATTATAAATAATGAGCGGACTGTACAGATCCCATTTATTGTGCGGATGGATGGATGGATGGATGGATGGATGGATGGATGCACAGACATGAAATATTGATTGGAGCTTAAATTATTTAATGATCTAAACAGAATATTATGTTACAGTTTCCACACAAAAATAGTCCATTGCAATGTACAAACAATCAAACTGAACTCTTCTCTACGCGAGTTTCAAGTTGCAGTCACTTAAGGCGAGACACGGCAGGCAAAAACATCGTTTTTTTTTACTGGTCAAGTTTGAGATTTGGGGATATTTGTCTTCAATAACATGTCTTCTTTCAGACTTGTGTTGAAAAAAAGTCCGAAATACACATTTAGGTCTTTATTTTATTACACTTTGTCTGTTTGCGTCTGTAGATTTCTCATAAATTCAACAAAAGTTCGCGTTCTTAATCAACGTGCTGCTCCGCGATCTCTGCCGTCAGCCTGTCATCAGAAGCACCGTTAGGAAGCTCTCTCTCTTGTGTACAATCCTGTCGGATCCAAATATGGTCATTTCCTTTTTATCAGCAACCAATCGTGAAAGTAAAAGGACTGAATGCGCAATCTCATTGGCTGATGAAAAATCTTTAAAGCCCGTTTTCTCAAAATGACTTTTCTCTCATACTCCAAGTCCGAAATCTCCACTTCAGTAGCACCTATATACACCAAACTTTCCAGACTTGTACCTAGTTATATTATGAAGACATTTACAGAGGGATTTGTAAATATATTATTCCTAGCCTGATTTATATAACATTTTATTCCAAAAAACATGGCGAAAATCATTTTTTTAAGGCTATTGACAGTATTTTCTGATTTACAGGATAACAAAAGTAGATATCCATAAATCCCTCTGTAATTTTTTTCCCATCTAATATGTGAACACAATGAAAAAATAATTTTTAATCTGGCTTTATCCAATACTCAGATATCGTTTTTTAAAATATATACAAATTAGTGCATATTTGATTAGATATTGCCTGATTTGCATATTTAAACATTAAATTACAGAAAACTTGTAATACATTTTTTTCTCATCTTAATGTAGGTAATCAACTGGGAAAGTTTCATGGTGATATCTGCTAGTTAAAAATTTTACCCTATTCACCTGTAGTGTCTCGCCTTAAAAATGAGTCCGCAGTGAAATGATGACGGTAAGCATGTAAATTTCAGGTTGCTAGATGGCGCGATTGACCAATCAGAATGGAATATTCCTTCAGTGCCCGCCCATTTTTCAGCGACCTTGGTTCCGAATGTATTGGTTTTTGTTTCCATTCATTTTTCCCATAGGGATTTTTAAAATGTCTTTGTAAAAGAGCTACAAGCAACGAACCAAACAACCACCTACGAGGTGAATCACAACAGCAAAAAATAATTTGGAAAATGGGACGATAAAGGCAAAATATAAGAAAGGGAAAGAACTATGATCCCATGTAGCACTGCGAAAGACAACTGAATAAAAGAAATGATCCATGTTACGCATACAAATATTAAGTACTTTGAGACCAAAGTGAAAATGACTATGTCATTCGCAGTGCTTCATAGGAGTGGGTCGGTGCTAAACTGTTCTTTTGATGCAATTTATTTGTCGCGATTCTATAATTGGTGGAGTTTTCTCAGCAGAATCAAGGTTAATGTAGTCTTCAGCAGGAATTCCACTGTTGAGCATGGTTATTTAAAAAAATAAGTGAAATAATGTGGGCTGATGGCTTCAACAAAAGCATATACCATTATTTAACAACCTCAGCTCACAGTAGGTCTGTCTTTAAAGGTTTAGGAGTTATCGTTCAAAATCAGTCCCCCTACGGAGAAAATTAATGGGAATGCCATCCTCTAAAAAGGCGCAGACATGACATTGCATCATGCTGGTTTAAATACATTGCCGTTCTTTTCAATGCAAACACGCTCCCATTATATTTAAATCAGGCTTATTATAGTGCTTATTTAGAATTGTATATCAGCATTTTGTCTTACGTGATTCTCATCCAAGATTGTTCAGGTACCTTCAGTTATATTTCATTACCTTACAACCTTGCTAACTCAAAAGAATGGCTCATTTTCAAAGATCTACTACAAGGAACTGCTATAGGCTTCGATTTGAGATCAATAGTGAAGGTGAAAGTAAAGGAGTTCCTGACCTGTTCAATTCCACCAAGACTCTAAATCTATGCGGGCATTAAGCCACACCGGATCTAAGTTCCTTTTGAAGCGCTGACAAATACAAAAGTCCATTTTATCCATTCAAAGCTCCATTCCTTCAATCATCTCATATTCTGGCTGTGACCACGGCGGGTTCTCATCAAAAGGGACGATCTAATTTCACATGGTCAATAGCTACCCATTTGTAAGGGTTATGTGTTTCATCTCACTTCAGATAATAAGACTCTATATGTGAAAGTTCATTGAGGGGAACTTGTGAGGGTAGATCATTACCAGACTAAAAATAACGGTACTGCAGGCTGACTCTCTGATGTTTTCGCTCTGTCCCACTTTGACTGTGCTTATGCAAAAATTCGAAACAAAAATGTCCTCAAAAAACAAAACCCTTCTGCTTAATGACTAGATCCGAATTTGGATGGGACATGGCAGGTGAAAAACAGACATGATCAATCAAAAACTGACCAGTCAGTCGAGAGTATAAATTGTATTTGTGATTTGTACATTGAACGCACTATTAGTCACTGAGTCCTTTTACTCGCTTTACCTGCTTTAGTTGTGTTAGTGTGTGTGTGTGTGTGTGTGGGAGGGAGGGGGACAGAATCTTCTTTGTTTCTTATCAAAAATGTAGCATTTATTTATGTTTTTTTCATTGAATTTAACCATTTGACACATTTTTATGCACACACAAACATACACGGGTTCTTATAAAAATGTAGCATTTATTTCGTTTTTTTTTTTTTTATTGAATTTACCCATTTTTATGCACACACACACACGTTTTATATATATATATATATATATATATATATATATTTATTATGTCTTTTTGGTCTCACTTTATCATTAGTTAGCAAAAGAAGAAAAAATGTCAATTTACACATAAAAAGGCATTTAATACATGTGTGATATGAAAATAGTTATTTTGTCAATTTCTGCAAGATTCAAATCTCTACCAGATTAATTCAATAGATGAAAATTAGTTCATTTATTCACTCATCGATGCGAATGCCAGATGCTGTGAAAATATTTGATATGACTTTATTTTGGAATCCGATTCCTTTGTACATTATTTAATTTAATTTATTTATTTATCTATTTATTTTTCACTTCTAGACACTTTTTTGTCCCTGTGCTCAAGATTTAGTGGAGATTATATTTAGAATATTAAATAAACTTGTCTGAAAGAAAATCCATGCCCCCTTTTCAGTTAATTCAAGCTTGTCCACTTGAGATAAACACAAAATCGAATCACATTTAGAATTTATTTCTCAACCAGTCTCTTTAATCACCACAGTCTAGACATCTATTAGCCATCCTGATCAAGTTGAATAAGCTTTATTAATGACTAAATCATTTGCAACATTGCAAATGCAGAATCCGACTCAGTAACAAGGTCTAATGACAACGTTCAGAACTTCTAAAGTTTGGACGTGAACCTCGAGATGGAACACAGTGGGGAAGATCACATCAGGGTTGAACAACAATCCGTGTTCTTTAGTTTATTCTTATCAGCCACACAATGCAGGAGTTCAAATGATTGATGTTCCACATGCAGCAGAAGGAGTCACACAGAGAGCTTACCAGTAGAATTGATTGGGCGTCACCCGCTCGTGAACAAGCTGCCATCGACGGCCAAACTCAACCGAGCTGTAGAGCTGAGGACCAAATAATGTGTTAGCAGAGTTATTAGTATGAACATTTCTGACACTTCTGAAGGTACGTTTAGTTTAATCTTTATTCTTATCATTAGCTCTGTTCAACAACCGCATGCCTACATAGGCAGCTGTCTTCTAAGTCCACATTATCACTATTATGAAACCTTGCAGCAACTCCACGCACTACACAAAATGGAAGTGTGATTTCCATGCTGATTTCTACCGATTTTGACATTAGCGTGTTGCTAAGCTAATGGCATGATAATCCAATATGCATAGAAATACATAATACACACAAATATTGGTTGAAAATATTTTTATCAATCCTTTTTTCTTGAATGAGATACTATCAGTATACACTACTTTTCAAAACTTTCGGGTCAGTGTTTTATTACATTTTTTTTTTAAAGAAATAAATCCTTTTATTCAGCAGAGATGTATTAAAATGCTGAAAAGTGATAGTTAAGACATTTAAATAGCTGTTAAACTGTTAAAATATTAATTGTAAAATATGTCATATCAGTGCTGTTATTTTGAACTTAATATTCATCAAATAATCTTAAAAAAAATAAAAAAAATAATAATATATATATACATATATTTTTTTTTTTTTAAGATTATTTGAAATATATATATATATATATATATATATATATATATATATATACATATATAAATATAAATACAAATATATATATAGGAATAAACATTTTAAAATATATTACAATAGGGAATTTTTCTTTTAAATTATAATAACATTTCACAACGATATTATTTTTTACAGCATTTTTGATTGAATAAATGTAGTCTTGATGAGCATAAAAAAACCACAAAATCTTACGAACCCAAAATTTTGAACGAAACTGTATTCATAATATGCATTCCTCTAACATTTTATTTTCACAGATTGTTGCAATGCATTATGGAATTGTCTTCTCCAAGTAGGATGTGATGCTGCCCTAATTATGCTGCCTTCTAAGATATCTTGTTTTGGATCAATTTTAAGTTGTCTACTTTTTGGAAGAGATTTCGCAACAGGAACGCGCCACAGATGTCTTAAAATACTGCCTACGTAGGCAGCTAACTAGGTTTTCAAACTGAGCAACTGAAATTATGAATGATTTTCCAATAAAATACAGAATAAAATAAAATCTTTTTTTTAAATTAGTATAATTACACTGGAAAACTGGCAATGAGCAAGAGAGCAAACACGAAGATCTGAAATTCACTAAATGAGGCATAAAAATGACTCGCATATATATTTCTCAGTAGGAAAACATCCTATTTATGTGCAATGTGCTTTAAGGGAAAACTCATTTTATATAAATGGCAAATACAAATGTCACACTGGTACTTACAGCACTTTGGAACGATATGTGCCATTAAAGTGTTGAGCAAAAGCAGCACTTGTTTTCGCATTAGTTGGGAACTGTGATATCACAATCTTGTATCCAATATAACAACCTGACTGTGGGTGGATGGAGCTTGATCAAATTTAGACATAGACACACGGGATCAAACTAAACAAAGAGAAAACAACAGCTTAAATTAGCCTTAACTGGTCTTAGCTGGTTCAAACCGGTCTCCCAGCCTAAAATTGTAGGCCTATATTGTATATAATTGATATGTTTTAGTCTGGTATAAGCTGTTTTTTTTCTTTTTTTTCTGGGAAATATGTTCATCAATAACTGAGCTTTTCAGTTTAGCTTGTTTCCTCTCTCGTGTTTGCTGTTATAATAAAATAAACCTCAGGAACTTTGCCAATGACACTGTGGTATAACTCTGTAAACACTAATAAATAAAGCATTTATTTGTGGCATAGATTTTGATAGGGTTTAATTAGTGATTGCGTTTTCTTTTTGTGCTGTTTGCTTTCGCAGCTTTTAACCATGGCTAGTCATGCGCATTGTGCAAACAGTCAACTGTTAGCCTTCAGCTGGCTGATAATTCTTTTTGATTGTGTTCATTTAATTGTAATTCATTCGCAGTGGCCATCTTTCAAGGGTGAAGTCAATGCTGATTTGTCAAAATTGAAGTCAATGCTTTCTAACACCATCGCTCGAGACTTGAAACTATCATCAATGTTATTTGATTATATTGCATGTCACAGTGAAAGGTCATTTGTCTGATTTTTCCCCCATTGCTCTATTTGAATATACATTTGGTGAAGAAAACCTTTTTTTAAATTGTGTGTTCATAATCCTAATCACTTATATAATTTAGATCCACATCAAGGGGTGGGAAAAAATGAAATCAATTAAGAAATGAATATAATCCAAAATTAGGGGAGTTAAAATGATTCAGTTGAATCAGAAAAAAAAAAAAAAAAAAAAAAATCTTGAATAGTTAAACTATTTTATGATATGATTAAATGTGATGATTAAACAATCTTTTCAGAAGAGTACATTTTTTTCATAATTTATTAGCCCTAAACCATGAGCTCGAAAGCAAATAATTAATGGTAATTCCTTGCGACTGGGGATCCATAAATTGTCTTAATTGCCAACTTTAAGCTCACTGAAATTGTCTCTTTAAGACGTATTTCCTCTCACATTGATAATTGCCCTTAGAGGACATATTTCATTCCCAAATATAGATTGGCATCCATTTTCACGCATGCGTTTCATTATTATAATGTCTTGCTTTGCAGTTTGTGCCTTGAATGTTTATCAAGTGTGCAAATGCTACAAATGTGTTTTTCCGTTATCTTTCATGAATTAGGTTATATATTTGGCAATAAAACAGCTTGATAATCAGAGAACCACATGAAGAGTGCCTTTCTGAATGCTATCCCCCATAATTAGATGCTGTTTGCCATATTTTTTCCAGGAATTATTTAGCTAAAATGATTGTGCACCTTCTGGTCGTGGCCATAAGCAAGGATCCAGTCCTCCTGCTCAGGATGAAACAACAGGTTGAGGATGTAGAAGTTGAGACGGTATTTTTGATAGGTGGCTCCTTCATCTGAGCTTATGAGCAAACTGCTCTCCACCTCTGGATCTGTCAGCAACATGATCTGAAACACAGACAAGAGGTTCTTAGTCTCCACATAGTTCCTTCACTGTCCCTCAGAGACCAAATGCCTCAGTTAGTGGACGTGATGAGCTCCTCCTGTGATGTTTTCTTCAAACAGACATTGTTGAATAGTGAGAGATGGCAATAACAAGCATGTTTGCCTCATTAAAACATTCTGTTTAACTAAAAAAAATATAAAAATAGTCACAAATTACAGTTATGCAATATATTACATCTACAATATTCAGTATTTATAAAACAGTAATTTCCAGCCCTTGATTCTGATTGGTCAAAAAACTGTTGGGTGAAGCGGTCATAGCTTTTATCGTGAATAAAACACAGCTATGACCGCTTCACCCAACAGTTCTATGTATAACTACACAACACCCCTAGCAAACACTCTTAGCCATGTAAACATATGTATGGCAAGCTGTTTTAGCTTAAATTGTACCCAACGTTACTCGTTGTAATTGCATTTTTACTAGTAAGAATTCAATTAGAGAGCTCTTCAATTCTTACTAGTAGCAATTACAATTAGAGAGCTCTCTAAGTAATTTTTACTTGTAAAAAAAAGAATTAAAGATATGTATAATTGCAGAGCTCTGTAATTGAATTAAAGAGCTCTGCGATTGCATTCTTACTAGTAACAACTGAATTAGAGAGCTCTCCAATTGGGATTGTTACTAGTAATAATTGGATTAGAGAGCTCTCTATTTAAATTGTTACTAGTAAGAATTGAATTAGAGAGCTCTCTAATTCAGTTATTACTAGTAAGAATTACAATTACTGAGCTCTCTAATTCAATTCTTACTAGTAACAATTACAATTAGAGAGCTCTACAAATGAATTTTTACTAGGCATATGTCTCCATTGACTTCCATTCATTTTTAATTACGGAGCTCTACAATTGAATTGTTACTAAGAATTACAACAATTCCTATTAGAGAGCTCTACAATTCAATTATTACTAGTAACAATTACAATTAGAGAGCTCTCTAATTAAATTCTTACTAGTAAGAATGCAATTACAGAGCTCTCTAATTTAATTTTTACTTGTAAAAAAAGAATTAAAGATATGTATAATTGCAGAGCTCTGTAATTGAATTAAAGAGCTCTGCGATTGCATTCTTACTAGTAACAACTGAATTAGAGAGCTCTCCAATTGGAATTGTTACTAGTAATAATTGGATTAGAGAGCTCTCTATTTAAATTGTTACTAGTAAGAATTGAATTAAAGAGCTCTGCAATTGCATTCTTACTAGTAACAATTCAATTGTAGAGCTCCGTAATTAAAAATGAATGGAAGTCAATGGAGACATATGACTAGTAAAAATTAATTTGTAGAGCTCTCTAATTGGAATTGTTACTAGTAAGAATTGAATTAGAGAGCTCTCTAATTGTAATTGCTACTAGTAAGAATTGAATTGTAGACCTCTCTAATTCAATTCTTACTAGTAAAAATGCAATTACGACAAGTATCGCTGGGTACAATTTAAGCTAAAATGGCTTGCCATACATATGTTCTCTATAGCTGTGTCCCAAAGTGAAGGCTGCGTCCTTCGAAGGCCGTATTTGAAGGCCGGATGGCCGTATTTGAAGGCCGATTGCGTCACCGCGGCGCGACGAAGGACGTCCCAATTCAAAGGCTGCATTCTTGGAAGGTCGCATTTGAAGGCCGATTGCGTCACCGCGGCTCGATGAAGGCTGTCCCAATTCAATTCTCCATCCTTCGAAGGCATAGACAGTATAAGAAGTGGACAGAGCCATCTCATTGGATCTCAATTGAGACAAGTGAAGCCCATTTTTAGCGATTTCTTAGCACTTCCTTTCCTGACGCGCAGACTCAAACCGAGCAAAGCGTTACACGGACCACGTGAGCAACCCGTCTGTCTTCTAGTAGCTGTGCCAAGAGAAATCTGAATCATTCCCTTCCGAATCTTGCAGAGACGGAGAGTGTGAGTAGGAGCTGTCCATGAGCTTGGAGCAGGAGCAACTTTTGCTAGGTATTCTGATTAATTATATTGTCATTTTGCCTCCACGTCCCCCCGATTGCCCGCGAGCTTCTCCTCCCGTCCATACGGTAATCTCTCTACTGTGCGACAGAGAGTCGCGTGGTTATGACGCAATCGTTAGCCTACTTTTACAAAAAACTGCTTCTACGGGGCCATAACATAAGCTACAAGGTAATGGAGCATTTTATACATTGTCGTGTTTCTTTAGAAATAAATAATGGACAAATGGAGTCTTCAAACGCCTCAGATGTAAAGTTATTCGCTGTCAAAGTGACGCCAAAATGAATGGGAGTCAATGGGATGCTAACTGCAGGTGAAGTTCTGCTACAAGATGGTGGCACGCGGCCGGCTTCAACTTCCGGTCGACTTCCTTCCCGCCTGTTCGAAGGCCGTATTCGAAGGCCGGTTGCGTCATCGCGCCGCGACGAAGGCTTCCCTGATTCAAAAGCGACGCCAAATGCACCCTTCGTTTCCCCGTGAAAAGAAGGATACATAAATGGACACTTAGCGGCCTATTCTACCCCATAATTCATTGCGCGCCGTTGACGACAGCATTTATTTATTTATTTTTAAAGGCGGCCGAGACTAGAGTTCGGTGGTGGACAGCAAATTCACATTTAAATGTAAGTATTATGTTTTCATTTACTCAAATAGCTAGCGAAACCAGAGTTAAATTTTCTTATAAACTTCTTCTTCATTTATCAGGTAGTTTTAGGCAAAACTTGTGGTAATAACGTTATTAGTTTAACGATCTATTTGTAATATTTGCACTTGTGTATTATAAGAAATACCACTCACCCAATAAAGCCCAAAACAATAAGAAAAGCAGTAGATAAGGCAATGGGGTTTCACTTTTATGGGTTTTTGTAGTGCTGTCATGCAAGCTATGTGGTTTTAACCAAATTTTAATATACAGAAATATGATTTCTTAAGTATTTTGTATGCATGTCTTGATGTGTCATATTTTGCAGTGTTAACAATGCACTTAAGATTGCTCCTCTGTGTTAAGTACCCTTTTCTGCTTTTTTAGAACAATTCAGGAAAAAATGGGTATATATATATATATATATATATATATATATATATATATATATATATAAAGAAAAGTAATTCACACATGTTTGCTGAAATGTATTGTCCTGTTGTTTTTAACAAGCCATGGTTCATTTGCTCCTCTTAGGATTGCAAGTGTCCTGGGACAGGAGAGGGTGTGAGTGGGAAACCCACTGCTGAAACTTGGCCCTGGTTTGTCCTCATGGATGAGATGTTGGGACAGAGGCATTGCACCAACCCCTGTCCTCATTGCCTCAATCCCTGAGGACACACCAGGGCCGAGTTCAGTAGTGGGTGCCCACGGTGAGGAGGAGCCAGGGGCAGCAGCACCAGCACAAAGGCGGCGAGACAGGACGAGTTTCTGGACTTGATCAGAGAAGAAATGCAACTACAGAGGGAGGCAGAGGCGAGGAGTGCACAGGAAAGAAGGAAGAGGATGGACAGGCTGTTTTCTCTTCTTGAGAGAATGATTGAAAAATATATATATTTTCTACATATTCTTGTTTAACTTTTTTAACTTATTTTTTAAAAGAAAAATTATGTACATTTATTTTTATGCAACTTTAATTGTGTAAATAAAAGAGAATGAATTGTTCTGGACATTGTTTATTTTTGTAATGACAGTAATACTTTCTGCATGAAACAAATTCTATACCTTTTTATTTTTTCAAATAAAATTGGTAAATGAAAATCATTTGTTCTATAGGCTACATTAAAGTACTTTTTCCAACTATTTACAAAATACGTTAAACATATCAAAATCAACATAAACATTTAATTTTACAATACATAAAATAAGAAAAAAATGATGTAGACTCTATTGAGCTGAGCTGCTGGACCGGGATGGGCTGCCCCTGGTAATGCCTCCTGCTGGTGGGACATCATCTGGGATGGTCTCCAGAGTGTTAAAGTGCATATTTCCACTATCCACTAAGTTGTCTACCAACAGGTTTGCAGGGCTGATTCAATCGACGGCTTTCTGAAAAAAGTACTTTTAATAACTACTGCATTTATATTAGGCTACTACTGCATTACTGCGTAGGCTATGTTGCATTTTACTTCTGTATATTTTCAATATACAGTAATGTCTGGTTGTTACATTATATACTTTTGTGTAGTGTAATGTAATCACATTGTGATGTGAGGGAAAAAAGTACTTCAGGTTACGTCACATTTGTAAGTGAATACTAACGAAATATGCAGTTCCGAAAATTAAAGTAACAAAATGTAGGCTTATTGTCACAATATTAACAAATTGTTGCTAACTACAGCAGCGTCCCATATCAAAGGGCGCATCTGAAGCGCTCGGACCGGTCTAGCCTACGAAGGATTGTTCTTGTCGCCTGGCAACCGTGACAGCTGCAGATGACGAGCGCGAGAAATACTGGACTTTTTATATTAAATTGGGTTTTGTATTCAAACAGGGCTAAACCGAAAATACATGATCCGGCAGCGCCGGGGCACACCATGACCTCCAGTAAAATATAAAACATAAAAATGACAATAGCCAATTCTGGCTCCATAGCTGTTTACTCAGTTATCAAAATGAATGATCAGGATAGCAGCTGTCCTCTCGCACCGTTGCTTGGCGCCAGGAGCGGTGATCGGGAACACCTGGTTGCACAATTAGGAAATCCTAGGAAGGCTCCATGGTGCGTCCTTCAGAGGACGCATAGGCTGCATCCTTGAAGTCTGCGTCCTTCGAAGGATGCAGCCTTCAACATTGGGACACAGCTAATGATATTGTTCATTGAAGCTTATAGAGTAGAGCAGTGGTTCCCAAACCTGTCCTGAAGGCCCCCCAACACTGCACGTTTTCTTTGTCTCCCTACTCAAACACACCTGATTCAACTCATCAGCTCATTATCACATGGGTTAATGAGCTGATGAGTTGAATCAGGTGTGTTTGATTAGGGAGACAAAGAAAACGTGCAGTGTTGGGGGGCCTTCAGGACAGGGTTGGGAACCA
Source organism: Abramis brama (assembly GCF_963993115.1). Classification (NCBI taxonomy): domain Eukaryota; kingdom Metazoa; phylum Chordata; class Actinopteri; order Cypriniformes; family Leuciscidae; genus Abramis; species Abramis brama. The sequence continues at coordinate 30,679,671 of NC_139964.1, read as the reverse complement.
CTGGAGTAGAGTACTGTGAGAGATCGAGTAAGTGAGTGTACCTTTATTTACAGTAGCATTTTCCTTCAGGTCAGTCCCATATTCGTAATAAAATATCTGTTTGAATGTCCGCTGTGATATCTTGTCCTTTTAACAGTTAAGGGGTTTTCACGTGCCGTAACGCTAACGTTACTCATTTGTCAGTTGTGTCTTGCTTCTCCGTGTTCACAAGTTTCAATCTTTGCAATATAAAAGTCTTCTCTACTGACCGACTCACTCATAAAGGCAGTATTTGTCGTCATCTAATGGCGAAATAATGTATTTAACTTCTGTTGCTGTTCACAGTCCGGGACTGTTTTTTCCAGTGGAAGGAAGGCTTTTAGTGATTTTACTTCATGAAAGTTTTGGCTTTAATATTTGTATTGTGTGGTAACTGTTTTATAAAAGCAATAAGCTTTTATAAAAGCAATAAGTTAACTACGTCCTTCAGCCGTGACTTATTCACGATCCAGCGCAGCCTCTCGTTACATATACAATATTACTGTATTAATAAATACAGCCTCAAATTGTTTTACATACAGTATGTTACTGTCTGATAGCCTATACGATATAAAACAATAAATACATTTGAAAGTGAATCCTGCTGATAGATTTTGATTTAACATGTACGTATTGAACCTGGAACATTCTAATAATAAAATAAAACATTATCAACACTGCATCTCAATTTGTATTTCCTATACAAGACAGGAAGCTCATTAATTTGGTGAACTCACAAACCGTGTTCCTAATTTGCAAGTCTTAATGAACACTTTTAAAGTTGTGGCAGCACCGCCTCATGTTAAATGTGATATCTTCATTTCCAAACCCTGATTTGCTTGGTTTGATCTCATCATAATCGCAGTGGATCACAAGCATAAATCTCTTTAACGCTGTCAATCTTGTAACACACTCCAATGAGTAATTCATTACAGCACCAGCGTGCACACTCTTTAACTCACCCCAAAGCGCAGTCACACTGTTAAATCTATAATTTCCCAAGAGCTTTTTTTTCTTTTCTATTTAAGAGTGCCACCAGTCTTAAGTTTGTGCCAGTTTTGAAAATAAATATTATCAGCCTCAAATATAATTAAATTGGCAAGGCTGAACCATTTCAAAAACCTTATCACTGACAGAGAGCTGGAGGTTTCAGGGTCTAAGGAGTGTGTGTAAGTGTGTGTCTGAGCTCCACAGGGGAACTGATTTAGTTTTTTTTTTCTGTTCCATTAGTTTGTAAAGCCTTAAACAGGCCGGATATGGACTCTTCTCATAGCAATTTTATGGACACAAGCTTCGATTATATTAAGAGATCAATAGCCCTCTTGCTCATGTAATACGGGTCAGTGCAACTTGGTCAAGAACCGTCTTGTTTCTTCCTTGGCACATAAAACATTAGTGTCCACCTCAGAATCGGTTTCCATTTCAATTGCGTTCTTGACCCATCTCTCCAGGGCAATAGCATTATTAAGTAGAGCAGTGCAGCAGAGCTCACCAGACCATTCGTCAAACGGGACATGCTAATGCTAACCATAGCGACGGGAACCCAGAACACGCGCTCATCAATCATCACCAACATGACCCAGATGCCAACCAATCAGTGGGTTGCTTCATTGGTGGATGCTTTGCTCTCTTAAAGAAGCAAACATTTGATTGCCGTTATGCATTTTTATGATACGCTAGAGATATTGGAGGTGAATTTTATGGCAGTAGGCCTTCATACTAAGTCTCGTCTGGCTGGGTTCTGAAAGTTTGGATGATTAATAAAAATGTGTACTCTTGCAAAGCGAGCTTAAATGAACACTACAATCACTTAAGTCAAAAGTTAATGAGCGGCCAGCCATTTTAAACACCAAAAAGGCCAATCCTGAAAAACTCCATTAAAAATAAGGGTGCCTTTAGGCCTATAATGCTAAAAGCTGGGTTTATAAGACTTGTAATATAATTACACAATTTTTTATGATACTTTGTGGTGCTCTTCAGGCATTTTTGGACAAAATAATTAAAGTGCCCCTATTATGCTTTTTGAATATTACCTTCCATGTAGTGTGTAATATAGCGGTTTGTAAAAGGTCTGCAAAGTTTTAAAGATCAAAGTACACGACAAGTAAAGTTACTGTCTCTAAAAAGAAAGCATTGATTCTGAACTGTCTGAAACGAGTCAGGTTTTTTTTCAGTGTTGGGGTAGTTTTTGTGTTACCCAGCTCCTGGGTCAGACGTAACAACCCAGTGTTTGGGTAGTTTGTGCTGTATATTGTTACATTTAATGAAAAGCAACATACAGGGCGTGATGTGAGTCAACTACATGAGTGTCACGTGACTCACACCGGTCTTTTCGAGTGATGGAAACGCCTGATGCTTGCATACAATTTTATGGTTTTATTCAAAAGGAAACAGAATATAAATACTTATGATGTTATAATATGTTCTCAGTTCTATGTACACTGATTGTATGTTCTACAACTATGTTCTATGTTCACTGATTGTTTATGGACAGGTTATGGAGCCAGTCGCCACATATTTCGGCTACGAGTGAAACGCAGGACGGCGGTCTGAAATTAGAAGATTCCCCGCTGAACATGATACAAGCTCCGGCACGAGATCCAGCGCCGTTACAGTGGGAACAGCACAACAGAGACTGATCGATTACACTTGAATTACTTAAAAATGTTTCATTTTTTTAAATTATCGATTTTTCTTTTATGCCAAAAATCATTAGGATATTAAGTAAAGATCATGATCCATGAAGATATTTTGTAAATTTCCTACCTTAAATATATCAAAAGTGTATTTTTGTGAGTGGATGCAGCAAAATTGCCAACATAAAGGACAACTTTAAAGGAGATTTTCTCAATATTTCGATTTTTTTTGCACCCTCAGATTCCAGATTTTCAAATAACTGTATCTCAGCCAAATATTGTCCTATCCCAACAAACCATACATCAATGGAAAGCTTATTTATTCACCTATTCATATTATGTATAAATCTCAATTTAAAGACTGGTTTTGTGGTCCAGGGTCACATATATGTTAAACGATCTTAAATGTAGGCAATATGTATTAAAACTATATGAAATATGCCATACTGTAAAAAAAGATAAAACAAAGTAATTATCATGCAAACCAGTGGTTGTGTGGAGTATTTTAAAAATGTTTATCCATAATCATTAATTCATGTGTGAAGTAAACAAATAAGCTAGTATTATAGTAAAAATGAATTAACCCATGCTGGGTTAAATAAACAACCCAATTTGCTGGGTAAAATTAACCCAACGTGTGTTTGGTCCTATATTTACCCAGCCCTTGGGTTAAAAACAAGTGTTAACCAAGTGTTTTTAGAGTGCATGCTACATGCAGCTTTATAAGATACTATAGTCATCCAATGTACAGTAAAAAACAAAACAAATAAACTATATGTGCAATGCCAACACAATGGGGGATATATGTAGCCATTAAATCAGGGACCATTCACTCAAAAACTACGAACACATCTGACGGGGTTTTAATACCAGGGTCTAAAAAATGTTGACATTTTCATTTTTGTGTGAATTGTCCCTTTAAGTCATGCGTGGTCAGATCGTGCTAAAATCCGCCGTGCTGAACAGAAAGTGGACATATCAGTCATACAAGCTGTCATATGCTCTCTTATGTATAAAAGCCTCTCCATCAGCATTTCTATACCTGACATAGACATATGAAAATACAATACGCAGGTGAAGGTGCATGTGTCTCTCGCATTCTCTTTTGACCTTCAGTTGTGCAGAAATAAAAGGAAGTCACAGCTAGCAAAGAACAGAAAGAATCTAAGAGTGCGAATCTGCGGGTGCTCCAAAGACATGTAGCTAAAAAATGAAATACCGATTTTTCTATTTCGCATTAGAAGGCTTTGATCGGCACTATAAAAGTGAAATGCAGAAAATTCAAGAACAAGTCATTTTGGTTTCAGATCAAATTAAAGATGGTCTGCACTGGCCTTGTCGACTTCGCTTTTATAATGCGAGTCGCACATTACCAAGGGCAATTAATTTTATCTTCTTTTCTCCATCTCCTTACTCATGCAGCCTTGCAAAATCCACCTCTGTATCTTTCCTCTGATTCTCTATGTTAAGTCCCTATCAGTGACTTGAAGCATAAGAGCAGAGGTTTCTGGGAAGACAAAGGTTAATGAAGCAGCAGATGAGGTGGCTGGAGAGACGTCTGGAGAGTGTGCTGGAGAATCTTTGAGTCCCGCTGTGCACTGATACTTTGGCTCTGATAGAATATTAATGAAATTAGAAACATGTTTCGGCTCCATCTTAAACTAATTGGATTGTCTAACTCCTGTAAATCCTGACCATAACGAGGTCGGCCATCAATGCCTTTTTTTTTTTTTTTTTACCGCTAACCTGACTTGGATAAATGGTCTTCTAAGCTAGAAAATTCAGATTCAAACAAGTGTCACTTACTTTGCACCACTGCACACACTCAAAAAATTTATTTTTGCCTCTTGTTAAATTTAATGAATTAAAATAAGCTAAAGTAACACGATTGTTTAATATTTTGTCACAACTTAATTTAATTGTGTTCAAATTAGTGTGAAAACTACATGAATCATATTTGTTGACAACTAACTGGGCAGTGGATCTGTAGTTCCCAGCATGCTTTGCAAGGGACTGCATTAGGAGGGTAAATTTAGGGATTAAAGTGCTATTTTATGTGGTTTTTTTTTTTTTTTGTAAATGGAAAGATGTTGTTAGTTAATGTTAGTGTTTAATATTCAGTTATGTTAGAAACTTAGAGGACTTTCTGTAATGTTTTAGAATTTTGTGGTTACCATTATGCAGAAGAGTGGCGACTGTGTTTAGTTTAGGGCTGTGGGCACTCAGTATACTCTACATGCATTAAACCTCATTTGCAATATTCAATATTACTAAGTTTTAATTAAATTGAACACTAGTAACATCCTTCATTGGAAAGAACTGTAGAGTCAAATTAGCTAAAATTATAATGTTGGCGATTTTTGGCAGAGCAAAAAATTAAATGTAGTCAACCTGACAAAACTTTATCTAGCAGGAATGACTAAATTAATTTAAGTTCATACAACAAGATTACAATTAATCATTTCAAACAAATTAGATTTTGTTGGAAAAATGTAATTCATTTTCGTGGAAAAGTTTTCCTTCATTTAATCAAGTTCGTTCAACAGCTTATTTTTTTGAGTGCATAAACCAGTAACTAAAAAACAGCAGGGAATTTAGCTTTGCAGTACTTTGGTCAAGGTTTTTGAGCAAAGATAGTTTCAATTACTTACTAAAGCTGGATTCTGGATAAATTAAGAATCACAATATTTTTTTTTACAGAGATCTCGATTCTCCCACGATTCTAAACAGACAACAAAATAATACATATAACTATTAAATAGGCTAAATCAAAATGAAGGAATGAATTAGTTCAACATGGCCACAATTTGCTAAAACAAGGAAACAAATTAATAAATTGTGTGGCCATGATTTAAGTAAAACGAGTGAATGAATTAGTAAATCGTGGCCACAATTTACTAAAACGAGAGAACGGATTCTTAATTCTTGCGTTTATTTAAAGAATAAACAAACATGTTTTAATTATCCAGAAATATATTTAATAGCAAACATTTAAAAAGGAAAGTCTTAGAAATAAAGTGTGGAAATAAAATGTGTTAATAAAAGCATACTAACTGCCAACAATGGCAAAGTTTTTTTTATTTAATTTTTTTTATTTAGAAAGTCAAAGAAAAAATCATGTTGCCATAAGGCAACACAGCACCATAGATAGTGAATGCTATTATAACATCATTGACCGTGAGGACAGTCAATCTATGGTTATTGAATTTGTGATCAGATGAAAATGAAGTCTCATTAAAAATGTGCACACAAGCTTGCACAGTCAGGCTTTACGGTCCTTACTTAAGAGAATGAACACACATATACACAAAACACACTAGCACACACCGGTTTGCATTGTACCACATAGCATTTTTATCCCTTGTCCCGCTCGTCGCATATTGAGAAAATGTCCTGCATTTTCAAGTAACGTGTTAAGAAAACGTGCATGCGTTCTTTTGCCTTTTTTAAGAAAGCATTTTATTTGTTCTTTTTGCAGCGTAGTTTTTCACCTATATTTAACAGCGCTTTGTCAGATGAACAAATACAACAACTGTTTTTTTTTAATCCTATCCAATGGTTGAAAAGAAAGAGGTAAACGCGGTCACTAGGTCGTGACGGCTGTCAATAAAAATGTGAAGCGGTGATTCATTCCATGTGTTCCCTGTCAGAAAACAAATGGATAATTCGGTAAATTAAAATGTTACAAGGCGACATAATGGCAGCAAAAAAGATAAAGGGCCCTATTTTAACGATCTGAAACGCAAGTATCAAGCGCGAAACGCAAGTAACTTTGTGGGCGGGTCTTGGCGCTGTTGCTATTATACCGGCGGGATAAATGATTCTTGCGCCCGACGCAAATCTAAAATGGGTTGGTCTGAAGTAGCTTCATTATTCATAGGTGTGGTTTGGGCATAACGTGAAATAAACCAATCAGAGCGACATCTCACATTCCCTTTAAGAGCAGGCGCGCTTGTTCCATGGCAGATTGCTATTATAACGGCGTATAATAATTTGGGTAAATGTGTAAGCTAGATTTATGCCTATTTTTTCACATCTTCATTGACACAACAATGATTTCCCTCGTGTGTTAATATTTTTCCTTGTAATAATGTATGGTTTTCTAAAAATGAGACTGCTGCGTCTGTGTGTAGATGAGATAAGCAAAGTGCATGCGCGTTGTGCACACGCTACATTGATTATGGCCAAGCATGCACCCTTAAAATAGCATATGAATAACATGGGCAACGCGGCACTGACTTTAGACTAGGTTTTTCCTGGTCAGTGGCGGAATTGTTTTCTAAACCTGCAAAATAGCACCAGGGAACGTTTGCGCCAGAACACGCCTCCTCTTTTCACTGAACCGTCCCCAGGAGCATAAGTTAATTTCCTAATTTACCGACGTGCGTCTGTGGAGGGAAAAGTCCGCTGTGCGCAGGTGCAAAATAGGAATGATACATGCGTCGGTGTAAAAAGTCAATTGCGCTGGGTGCAAGATAGGGCCCAACATGTTCTTTTAGTACTGGGCTAGGACATACCGTAAAATTTCAAATAATAGCCCGGGCTTTTATTTTCCCAAATCGCCGAACTGCACCGGCTTGTATTTGAGACAGGCGTCTATATGAGACAGGCCTTTAATTTAGTGTTGAGATGAGCATGACAGTAGGAGGTTATCATATCTGTGTTTGTGTTTAACAAATCAGTTAATGTCAGAATTAGCCTACTATATTTCCGTATGTCTAAAGGGGTTTCGCACAACAGACGAGAAACGCAGCGCCACGTCTTTAAAATTCGAACACATTATTCTCTATGAGTGTACATTGCCTCAAATCGTCGTTAATGTATATACTGTACTGACTTCACCCTGTGCTGCAATATACATTCAGTTTTACATTCATTTACAGAAATCAGCTGCTTGAATGAAAATTGATGATGTCATCGGATTTTCAGGTGATATTCTCAATTCATTCAGTTAACGGACGCTCTGAGGTAAAGTGAATTCAGACTGCAGAGTCAGACTAAGCAACGATTCTATTTAATTGTACAGTACAATCATAACATAGTACAGACATGATCTTAATTCCATAATATCCTTAAACATAACTATATTGCTGGCCATAAACTGACAAAGTGCGCGTCCGGTGTGTGATACCTCGAGTTGTCATAGAAGCGACGCGGCACTGCGCTTCTCGTACGGTGTGCGCGATCCTCAACTTCTCCCTCTCCGGCCTCCGCTAACTCTGCCTTGCCTTGCTTGCGCTAACAGCTCCCGACCAGATGCGCAGGGCTCTCTTGCGTGCGCAATCTGCTCCATAGAACTGGCTTAAACAGACGATCTGACGGGTTTTAGAAGATTAAATACAACCCGAAACTAAAAAACAGACCGGGCCTCTATTAGAGACCGGCCTTTATTTATCCAAATCTGTAGCCACACAAGGTGTGTAAAAGAGACAGGCGTCTATTTGGGACTCGGCTATTATTTGAAGTTTTACGGTATACTTGGGTGAGGCCATAGAAGGGGATACCGAAAGAGGGTTTTGCAGTCTGTGTAAAAGCAGCTTTTCTATTTCACATGGAGGAACAGCACATGTGAATCACACAAGAAAAAGGAACAACAGAAAGAAACGTCCAGTCAAAGGAATCGTACCTTATATCCAAGGAGGATGGCCAGGTTGATAAAATCACAGCAACTGAGGTAGCCAGTGTTTATAGACATTATATAACAGTTTCAGGTTGTTTTTAGTGTTGGTAACATGTCCCACCCAAACTTAGTAATCGTCCCACATTTGGTTTGTTTGATGGTGGTCACCCTAACTCTCACTGATGACTAAACATCATTAAAAAACTGTAAACCAAGCTGTTTGCCCTTCCAGTGCTTACGCTTATGTTTTCACGACACACACACACACATCTCTCCAACAGTCTTTGTTGGTTTGCACAGGTGGACTGCATTTTTATTCCTCATCCAGCTCAGGAATGACTGAGCGGCAAGTCACTTTTGCTTCCTTGCTGATGCCAGAGATGAGGACTAAATGTGCTCCCTGAACTCAGAGCTGTGTTGTTGTTGTTTTTTTCTGCTCTTATTAGGGATGCAGGTGGTGAACTCGTCCATATTGCCTTATTAACCAAGGCTATTGTTTGCTCACAGGAGAACTGACCAATTAGGGTGAAATGCTGTGTCGGGCCCCAGGTGAGTGCTCAAGGTGTTCACAAAACATCCAAGGTGCTGTTATTTAAGGCTGTCTTGGGAGAATGAGGTGCTGGGTTATACGGGCCTGTTATTGGAGAGGAGTGTGTGTGTTTGTGGGAGAAAGATAGTAGCTATGTGTTTCAGCTCTGAACAACATTAAAAGAATCTCACTAAATGTTCCTTCTCTTGTCCTTAAAGGGATAATTCAAACATTATATATAAACAACATAATGTTAATTATAACATTATAATACGAATCAATCTGTCTCATGGCATTTAAGGCTCAGTTGATTGGCTCAAAAATAAAATAAAATAAATATAAAAAAAAAAAAACAAAACAAATGATAAAATAAAGTAAAATAAAATTTAATTTAATTTTCTTGAATGATTCAGTAAAAGTATCTAAAGTTATGAGAACAAATCTAAATGGTTTAGAATCATTAATGAGAGGCCATATTTGTTCCATAAAGAGTCAGTTTATACATTTGATCTCTAGTTTGAAATTCTCAACTTGATGTTCATTTAAAGTTGCGATGAAACTGAAGTAGAGCGACAGATTATTTCTGTATTGTGGTACATCTGAGTGAAACGGAAAATCGAAAAAGATTTAAAAAAAATGTAGCGCAGGGACTTGGTTCTATCCATCGGTTGTTGATTGGATTTTGAGATGTGGGCGGAGTTTAAGCACACTTAACGATTGGAGAAGTCCTGCATATGTCATTAGGGAGAAGTCTGTTGTTTTCACCAGTTTTGACATTTTGATGAAACATTTCAAGGTCAATTAAAAAAAAAAAAAAAAAAAAAAAAAAATATATATATATATATATATATATATATATATATATATATAAAAAAAATGCATGGATGAAGTGATCATATAATATTATAAGTATTGTCAATACAACATGTTACATGCATTTATTAAATACTGCTCTATATAGACATAGCACATTTAATATAAATGAAAATACACAGTTTTTCCCCTCATTAGTACAAAAAAAGCAGTAACTCAGTGTCACACACCCTCCCTCTTCACAAGCATATGCTTGCCGCATAAACCTCTGTTCACCACACCGAAGAATAACCACCATCTAGTGGCTGAGACGCTGTGTGTGCAGTTTACTGCTGTTGCTGAAGGTCAGGGCGATTAAAAACACGAAGAAAATCAGCTAAATGTTGAAATCTTTATCTTAGGAGAGACAATCTCTTGCTCTAAAGGAAAGATTGTGCTGATGGCTCAGTTTTAGGGCTGTCTTTAAGGGAGTAGATGGCACTCATGGGGTTGCCAGGCGACAGGCAAAACTGATTATGACTCAAGCATTCCAGCGCTCGCATGGAATACATTTAAAATTATCGAAACACTCCAACTTTAAAGGGGACCTACTATGCCCCTTTTTACAAGATGTAATACAAGTCTCAGGTGTCCCCAGAATGTGTCTGAAGTTTCAGCTCAAAATACCCCACAGATCATTTATTATACCATGTTGTAAATGCCTATTTTTGAGTATAAGGAAAAATATGCTGTTTTCGTGCATGCATCTTTAAATGCAAATAAGCTGCTGCTCCCCACAACACTTTCAAGAAGAGGGCATGCCTCTGATACTCTGCCAAAAACTAAAACATCTGTTTGGTTTTGATTATCATCTCTATAGCGGTCACGCTCACATGACATTGCAGTTCTTTTTCATCATGAAATATTATTATCTGCATGCATATCTATCAGTCTAAACTTCTTATACATATGGTTTTCTGAGTGCACACATCCGAAGCACATGCACAGAAAGCTGGATTTCAGACGGCGCGTCCCGTGAGTATTACATTAAGTTTTCTTTCACATATTATTGTGCTTAAACTGTCAAATACACAAAAAGTTATGTCAAAAACACACAAAGTTCACATAAACAGTCGGTTATGTGTGTGAATGTAAACAGCAAGTAAAAAAATCACGTGTATATTAGATCTGTGTATTAAAGTGACAGCAGCGTAATATACAGTACCTACTGCTATATATGCTGTTAATATGAATCAATCAACAAAAGAAAAACAGAAAATCACTCACTGCTCTTGATTGAATAACTTTAGAAGCTTTAATAAGAATAAATTTCTTACTTGAATGCTGGTGTTAAAGGAATAGTTCACCCAAAAATGTTAATTACCTATGATTTACTCAAGCCTTCCTAGGTGTTTATGACTTTCTTCTTTCAGAAGAATAAAATCGGAGTTATATAAAAAAAAAAATGTCCTGGCTCTTCAAAGCTTTATAATGGCAGTGAATGGAGGACAAGATTTTGAAGCCCAAAAATGTTCATCAATCCATGATAAAAGTAATCCATAAGGCTCCATGGGGTTAATATAAGCCTTCTCAAGCGAACCGATGCATTTGTGTAAGAAAAATATCCATATTTATAACTTGATCAACTAAAATAACCAGCTTCCGGCAGACAGCCTACGCAAGTCGACTTGCGCCAAAACACTTGACGATGTATGACGTAGGATGTAGGTGTAGCGTAAGCTTTGATGCCTCTCGCGGTTCAAACAAACAGGGCTGGGCAACAAACTCAAGCTCCTCCGACATTTCTCTTTAAAAATTGTCATTTTAGACTTCTAATTTGTGACCGGTGTTTTGCTTTGCTCTATCCTCTGCTCTTCCATGTTCGCCAATGCGTCATGCGTCAGGTCAAGGTTTACTCTTTCGCCGTAAATCGATGCATACGGCCGTCTGTCGGAAGCTACCTATTTTAGTTGATAAAGTTTTAAATATGTATATTTTTCTTACACAAACGCATCGCTTCTCTTCAGAAGGTCTTTATCAACCCCCCAGAGACGCATATATTTACTTTTTATCATGGATGGATGCACTTTTTTGGGCTTCAAAATCTCATCCTTTTACATAAAACTGATTATATTCATCTGAAAGAAGAAAGTCATATACACCTAAGGCTTGAGGGTGAGTAAACCATTGGGTAATTTTCATTTTTGGGTGAACTATCCCTTTAAATGCTGTGGCGAGGAGATAAAAAGAGTGGACTGTGTACAGCTCACTCAGGGCGGGGTCTATGCTATAGGCCAGAGACCGTCTGCAGTAGTGGGCGGGGCCTGTGCAATGTTACGTCACATTGCATAGAAATTGAAAAGGTCTTATTCTAAAACACTGTTTATGATTTATGGGGATTAAAAAAAGGAGTGGGTGGATTTTTACCATTATAGGGTGGTTGCGCCCAGTCTGCCGACACACATATGTTCAAACACCATGTAAAAGTGAATTCTGCATAATAGGTCCCCTTTAAACTTACAGTACATACAGTACATGCATACAAACACAAAACTGTAAATGATCAAATAACAAGTCATATTACGAAATGAAAGAATGAAGAAATGAATGCCAAGGCAGAAAGAAAGCATTTATCTTTATAGTGGAGCTCTTTAGCTTTGACACAAGACTTTTGCCTATAATATACTTTCATGTACGTTTTTCATCTTTTATTCTCTTTGCATGCGCATATCCTTTCATGCTCTCCCTCTACATGAAAACATGAGTACAATTCTTCCCCCAAAAAGATCAACCCCTGTTATCTGGCAATTATCTTTCCAAAGACACATACGCAACCATACAAGCTTGTCAGCGGAGCGAGGGGGATAAAGCCGAGCCGGGGTGGAATTGGGGAGCTGGTCAGGCAAGATGAGCCTAATTAAAGCTTGGGAAAGAGAAAGGTCAGGGAGGCAGTGACTTCCACCAACGAGGGAAAATGTGAAGTCTTCATATGAGAATGAGAAATGTCAGGCGCGGGCCCGAGCAAACGAAGCAAAGGTCTCGTGTGTGATTGAGAGTCTGACGAAGAGCCGAGCTAACAAGCGACGATTTGAGGCAGGAGGAAGGGAAAGCAGAAGAGAGGAGGTTATTTAGCACATTTCGGCTGAAAAAAAAAAATGCTGTTGAGTGGCCACTCTTACCATTTTGATATTCTGTGAATCAGGTGACCATGTTAAAGCAATCTGAATACATGGTGCAAAAATATTGACATTTTAGCATGATTTAAAGGGATAGTGGGAACACTTTACAATAAGGTTCCAGTTGTTACCATTAGTTGACAAAATAAGTTAAGTAGAATCATCAATGAAACATCTATGTTATAAATATATATATTTTTTTAAATATATCAATTAATGTATTAACAGTCAAAAAAATACAATGTTTCTTCTAATCATGGAGAATAATATAATATAATATAATATAATATAATATAATATAATATAATATAATATAATATAATATAATATAATATAATATAATATAATATAATATAATATAATACGCCAATATTTGGTCTAAAATACCGGGAAACATCAAACCAAAATGTTTTACTGCATAACAGCACATGCATGAAAGCATTTATCAAACAAATTGTATTGCCAGCACTGCGTGGGACATGTGCCAAATAATACTTTGAACTAGGATAAAATAAAGCTGTTCTAAGATTCTTATGCTCATTACTAAGGACACATGGTGATCATCTTCATTAATAATAAAATAAATAATAAATGAGTTCTTAAATAAAAGAAACCTTTTCTCAAAGTTGTTCATTTCATCAAACTGCCAAAGTGTGCAAACAACTGTACATCTTTCTCTCTCTCTCAACACTGTTTTTATCACCTCTCTGTTCTCCCTCTACTCATTGACTGCGTTTTGAAATGATGCCTGAGGGCTAACAGATGTTTGTATTTATTTATTTCTCAGTTAGGACATTTGCTTCCGCCCAATCAGTGAGTGTTTCCCCTGCAGATCTCATGCCATCAGAGCTGCCCACACCACCAGACACCAACTGAAAAGCCCACCTATATAATGTGTTTTCATTTTAGAGGCAGACAAAAACTGCTACAGCTTCAGTTCTTACAAAGTGAGTCATGAATTAACAATGCATTAGCGTCTATCTGAATTTTATGTGTCTTGTTTCAGAACCGCTGTTACTTTAGTTTCTTCACGACTTTGCAGTATTCATCCGGTTTATGATGCTAAAGTTGCTGCAATGCTAACAGACACTCTTGCTACATTAGAAGACAACACACACTACGGTATAATTAGCACTCTCATTTCACCCCTAGCATCAACAACAGCAAATGCTAAAAGCCTAGAGAAAATCCTACACAAGTTATCTGAATCTCACCCTTGGTTTAGTGACGCTAACCGCCTTAGCCATCAGCTATTGCAGTTTATCATGAGGTCACTATCAGCCCTTCATTTCCAGTAGTCTGTTTGTGTAGTGTAGGCTATTACTGACAAGTGGGTGTTTAATGTGGATGTTTTACTTTCTAAAATGTGCTTTTTTTTTTTGTGAGGGGCAGAGTGCAAACAACTCTGTTTACAGTACCTGCTAGTTATTGTAATTTCACACTCATAAAGCGCAGATAGTTTTAAACAGAGACAAACATACACACAACTGCACACAACCACACATGTATGCTGTTAAACTTCAAGTGCGACTCATACTGTATGACAGTGCAAAATAGGTTTTTGTGCAGGCCAATAGAGAGTTATTAAATAAAAAAAGCTGAAGATTCACTTTGTGAAGAGACAGTTCGCGCACTCTCATCTGAATGAAAGGTCCCTCGTGATAATAATTACAGGCTGGGGCACTAGAGTAGAACAGACTGTCAACACATTTTTACCTTTCATTATTTAACAGTGGGGTTTTGTCTGTGTGTGTGTAGTAGGTTTTGCTATTCTCGTGAGGTCATAACTTTTTTTAAATCGCAGAAGAAAAGCAAAACCCAATAAAATCATGTTGAAAGGGCATCTCTTCGAAGAAAAGATTAATTAAGAAACTTTAATACGTGTATTTAATTTATCACTCATTTTAATTGATCATCTTAGGCTATAAGTAAATATATTTAGCAACTATAACCCCAAAATGCAAATTCTGTCATAATTTATTCACAGAAAAACTATTTGTTTTTCATCTGCAGAGCACAGTTTTGAGCAATGTACCACACAATGAATGGTGACTAGAGCTTTAAAGTTTCAGAAAGGAAACAAAAGCACCATAAAAGTATCATAACAGTGTGCAATATTGTGCTATATCTGTTCAGTTGCTCACAGGTTGAAGTTGCTATTTGCAGATCTTTCTAGCTGTCCTTGGAGCATTCATACATGCATTTGTACATCTTCAAAATGTCAAATTTCAGTGCATATTTTTTACTTGTTTTACAGAATTATTAACTGGGGTCTGTAAACGTGAACATATTACTCCGATTTTAAAGTCTCCCAATTGGTTGGCAGTGATTGTTAGTTTTCTTTCACTCTTGAACGAACAATAACGCACACAATTATGTCAAAATTTCCGTTTTGTCCAGTATCCTCATAAGAGCAGTCTTAAATGAGTTAAATAAAGTCTAAAATGAACGCGTGAGAAAATGAGACGTGTGTGAGATCCGCGTGCAGCAGCGGCAAGCCTTAAAGTGACAGCAGCCACTAATGTCTGTCATTAATGTTAATCAAAGAACAAATGAAACAGAGAAAATGACTCACTGCTCTTGACTAAAGAACTTTTTTAGCTTTAATAAGGATTAATCTATATTTAATGTGTAATTTATGCAGTGCAGACTGTTTGATAACTTTACTCAATTTCTGTATTTCCTTCCTGTTAGACAGAAAGGGCACAGGTAAATATGACATTTATTATGGGTTTATGTGAGGATTCTTATAAGTTCACTTAAATTAAAAGTTGTTATATTTTTTGAATCCTAATTAATGTTTAAAAAAATTGAACACTTTCAATTATACTGTAATGTCGAATGGCTATAATTAATGTTAAAAAAAAAAATTTCATGGAGACATCAGTCGCTGTATTAGAATCAGTGATACTGGCCTTTATTCATAAAAAAGATGCCATTAAACAAGTATTTAAAATATACTGTTTTTATGTTGTCTCTACATTAATTTGGAGATTAACTGTGAAATGATTACCTTACGAAATACAGTGAGGAAAAAAAGTATTTGAACACCCTGCTATTTTGCAAGTTCTCCCACTTAGAAATCATGGAGGGGTCTGAAATTGTCATCGTAGGTGCATGTCCACTGTGAGAGACATAATCTAAAAAAAAAAAAAAATCCAGAAATCACAATGTATGATTTTTTAACTATTTATTTGTATGATACAGCTGCAAATAAGTATTTGAACACCTGAGAAAATCAATGTTAATATTTGGTACAGTAGCCTTTGTTTGCAATTACAGAGGTCAAACGTTTCCTGTAGTTTTTCACCAGGTTTGCACACACTGCAGGAGGGATTTTGGCCCACTCCTCCACACAGATCTTCTCTAGATCAGTCAGGTTTCTGGGCTGTCGCTGAGAAACACGGAGTTTGAGCTCCCTCCAAAGATTCTCTATTGGGTTTAGGTCTGGAGACTGGCTAGGCCACGCCAGAACCTTGATATGCTTCTTACAGAGCCACTCCTTGGTTATCCTGGCTGTGTGCTTCGGGTCATTGTCATGTTGGAAGACCCAGCCTCAACCCATCTTCAATGCTCTAACTGAGGGAAGGAGGTTGTTCCCCAAAATCTCGCAATACATGGCCCCGGTCATCCTCTCCTTAATACAGTGCAGTCGCCCTGTCCCATGTGCAGAAAAACACCCCCAAAGCATGATGCTACCAGCCCCATGCTTCACAGTAGGGATGGTGTTCTTGGGATGGTACTCATCATTCTTCTTCCTCCAAACACGTTTAGTGGAATTATGACCAAAAAGTTCTATTTTGGTCTCATCTGACCACATGACTTTCTCCCGTGACTCCTCTGGATCATCCAAATGGTCATTGGCAAACTTAAGACGGGCCTTGACATGTGCTGGTTTAAGCAGGGGAACCTTCCGTGCCATGCATGATTTCAAACCATGACGTCTTAGTGTATTACCAACAGTAACCTTGGAAACGGTGGTCCCAGCTCTTTTCAGGTCATTGACCAGCTCCTCCCGTGTAGTTCTGGGCTGATTTCTCACCTTTCTTAGGATCATTGAGACCCCACGAGGTGAGATCTTGCATGGAGCCCCAGTCCGAGGGAGATTGACAGTCATGTTTAGCTTCTTCCATTTTCTAATGATTGCTCCAACAGTGGACCTTTTTTCACCAAGCTGCTTGGCAATTTCCCCGTAGCCCTTTCCAGCCTTGTGGAGGTGTACAATTTTGTCTCTAGTGTCTTTGGACAGCTCTTTGGTCTTGGCCATGTTAGTAGTTGGATTCTTACTGATTGTATGGGGTGGACAGGTGTCTTTATGCAGCTAACGACCTCAAACAGGTGCATCTAATTTAGGATAATAAATGGAGTGGAGGTGGACATTTTACAGGCAGACTAACAGGTCTTTGAGGGTCAGAATTCTAGCTGATAGACAGGTGTTCAAATACTTATTTGCAGCTGTATCATACAAATAAATAGTTAAAAAATCATATATTGTGATTTCTGGATTTTTTTTTTTTAGATTATGTCTCTCACAGTGGACATGCACCTACGATGACAATTTCAGACCCCTCCATGATTTCCAAGTGGGAGAACTTGCAAAATAGCAGGGTGTTCAAATACTTATTTTCCTCACTGTATATTAAAGACTTCAAGTGTTTTTAATCACAGAAAAAACAAGTGATTAATCCAGTTAATTTGTATAATCGATTGACAGCACTAGTTTATTTGTAAAACATCCAATGGACATGATCCAATTCATTTGAATCGTCACCCTTCAAACCACAAAATGTGATACAGTATCTAAAATACAGCAATCACAAGTTGAATTCAATATTAGTCTTTGTTTGTCTCTTGTTCTCTCTCCCCGCCGGTCTCCCACCACGCTGACCGCTTCTCTTCCAGGGTTTTGGCACTGCCGCCGTTTGATTTTCCGTCTGCAATCTGCTGTGGCTGCACTTTCTGCTGTGCATTTACCTTTTCCCTGTGGCGCACACATGCTCAAAACTACCGCACGGTGGTTTGGCTTCTACCTCTCTAGTTTAATTATCCTAACCCTTTTAGATATTTTAGCCCAATATGACAGTCAATTCTACAGGGTAAATTAATTTTCTCCATCTCATTACACTCTGACTTCATATAATCTTTGAGGTATAGGAGCTTGCAAAACATAATTTAGCAGTAACAAGTTTGCCCCCGACAGAATTTGGTATATTTCGGTATTTGTTGATGCCTTAATTAAATTTGTCACACCCTGTAATACCTTCCTAAAAGCCACTCAAATGAGAATGAGAAATTTTCTTTGTGAAATGTATAATAAAATAAAATCATTCTCCCGAAGAGTACGGCTATTTCAGGACAGCATATAATAGCAATTTCATTTGGAGTAAATTTCATATTCGCTACAAAGCATTTTTGGCATTGCTCATTTTTCTCATTTAAATGTCTGCTTGATTTCCATTGCCTTGGAGGAATTACCCACATGACATGTTGGCACCGGCACCACAAGATCCACAACTGATTGTTAATCCTCCAATTATATTCAGGCTCTTCAATGGACTGATTTAGTTATGCTCAAGTCATCTCATTTAGTCATTTAATATTACGTTTAGAACAGATGTAGATCAAGACTCGTGACTTAGAGTTAGACTCAAATCACTCATTACCAAAAGAAATGAGTCTTGATTGATGTGACTTTATCTTACTCTGATAACTCAAGAAGAGACATTTCTTTACAGACTGAATTAAATGTAGGCCTATGTAGAAAAAGGTATTTTAATGATCTATGTCCTTATAGACAACTTAGACATGTAGGCTACATGTAACTGTACATCCTATCAGGCCAGTAAAGTATGTCTACTTAAGTTTGATATCATAAAATGATGACACGTCAACACAAACACGGCAAAAACTGACTTTCAATTTATTCAGTAAAATATCTAAACATTCGTAAATCAGGATACATTTAATTGAGGAGTAAAATGACATAAGATATAAAGTCTAGTTTTATCAAAATTAAGTGACTTTATGCTTAAAGTCGGCATGAAATCAAATTTGACAAATCTTCTTTTTATATGTAATATTGTAGTGTTTATTATAAATTATTTATCTGTGCACTTCATTATTTTTTTAAAATTCATGTACCCTTATAATCTTAAATCAAATACATTACCCTTCCCTCCCCCCTCGAAACGACCTCTCTTCTCTTTAGGTCACGTGCCATGGCGAAAGTGTGCGGCCAGAGCCGATGAGGGTGCGGCTATCGAGATGCTCTCGAGGGTGAACTTGACTGATAACAGAGAATGTCTAATAAGGATGATAACTTGACTTGACTCATCTTGGTTCGCGGGTATAATAAAATAAAATAAAAAATCCTTCATGGGAGGGTAACGGTGGGGAGTCCGGTGGAGAGAAATCCTCCACAACTGAATGTAAACTGGCATTCAAATCTGCCTCCATTTTGTTTGCAACGCCCAACCTCCAATGATCCAATCAGTTCCCGAAGGACGAAATCAAACCCCGCCCTACATTTTTTTCTAATTTCAGAAGCCGTTTCACTCGGATAGACGTCACAACAAGGAAAAAATGACAATACTCAACTTCCGTTTCATGCCGACTTTAAAACAAGTTATTATTTTAAGGTATCCTTGTTACATTGTAATTATATATTTAAGTATTGAGTATTATAAATTAACTACATGTACTTACTGTAGGGTTAGGATTAGGAATAGGGTTTGGTTTGGGGTTAGTTGAATGAAATCATGAATCATTTACTATTATTTCTACAGGAATCAAAAATAACTCCCAAATTTTCCACAGTCAGATTGAGGCACTGTAGTTATTTAAGTTTCCAACATTGATGTTTATTTTTATTTATATATATATATATATATATATATATATATATATATACACACCTTTATACACAGAGGGCCCCAAAACAATTGCTTCAATCTTGCTCTCATTTAAGTGTAAAAAAAGTTTAAAGACATCCAAGATTTCAATCGGCTAAACTTGCAAGCAAGGTTTCTAAACCTTTCTTGTTATTATGTTTCAAAGTCAGATGGATTTGGGTGTCATCTGCATCATAAAAATAAAAACACACTCCATGCTTCCTTAAAAGTGAACCTAATGGAAGTATGTACTAAGAAAACAAAGTTGGAGCCAATAGTTAGTGGAGTGTCTAAAGTGTACCAACTAAATAAAGTGTAACCCCATAGTCTAGTTGGCACAAGCTCCCAACACACTGACCAAAACCTTTGACTATTCTGTCAATAGAAAGTAACAAAATGTCCTAAATGTCCTTGCTTTGTTCTCTATGTAGAATGTTCCATTGCATCCTCAAGAACATAATCAACTAGCATTAACGGATTATTAAAGCTCTACTATCCACTCCACACTACTCATTAAGGCCCTTTGTGATGTACTGCACTGACCAGCCATTCACCATTCACATTCAAAGATAATCATTCCTGGTTTGATACAAAAGGCCGTCCCACATTACATGTTAATGTAAAAGCAGACAAATGGATGTTGACTATTCTATTAGACCCAAAGCTTTTATTATGTTTACAGTAGAGCCTTTAATTACGACCCAGGCCTGGTTTTATAATGTCATTGGAATTGAGAGTAGCTATTTAATGTGAACTTGGGTTCCGCCTTCATTACTGGTTGGAAAATTAAGCACTTAGAGGAGGAAAGGACATTTCCAATGGGTTCTTCTCTCCTCCTCTGGTGTACAAGTTTGCTATTTTCCTGAAGAAAAAGATTAACCGTTGGCATTCAAAGTGGATGAACAATACAGCACAGTGTTGAGCAGATGTTGATGACATTTGTGCGTGTGTTGGTGGTAGAGATGCCGTCTAGACACAGTGTAATTAAATCTGCTGGTTCAGAACTGCTGGGAAATATGAATCCCTAAATAGGCATCCAGAACTGTAGGCAAAACAAAATTGATCTGTTAGAAAAACATCCCAGATTATTACATTATGATTGAGCGCCACGAAGCCACAGCTCCTGCATCTTAACAACACACTGATATGAACAAGACTGAGCAGAAGTGTTAGCGAGTAATTAAAGGAATCGTTTAACCAAAAATGAAAATATCCCATTATTATATTAAATAACATCCTGGCTCTTTCCAGCTTTGCATTGGCATTGAATAGAGAGTTATATAATAATATATAATATTATTAAAGTTATATAATGATAATAGAGTTTTTGAAGCTCAAAAAAGCTCATCCATCCATCATAAAAGTAATCCATACGACGGCAGTGGGTTTATAAATCCCTTCTGAAGCGTAGCGGTCAGAGGTCACCCTTCCGCAGGAACTCAACTCTCTCGTGAACGCCCGTACGGCCGGTTCCGGAAGCCAGTGATTATAGATCATAAAGTTTTAATTATGGATATTTTTCTTACAAAATTGTTTGCATATCAGACATAGGATACCTGAAAATGTTAATTTATTAATAAAACCCATTAAGTAAACCGAACATGTCCATTCCCGTTATATGTTATGCAGGTTTGTTTATGGATTAAAGGATGTCATTCCCTCAACATAAGAAGTCATGGCCATAAGAAAAAAAACATAGGCCACAACTTCACATCGTGTGTCCACGACATAAGGATGTCGTTACTTCAACAAAATGGCTACAACATACTATCACTTTCCCACGAGTTAATGTGAAATCTAAGCGAACCGAACATGTCTCCTCCCGGTCACTGTAATAATATATACAGTATGACAAGATACAATTATAGATACTTACATTTTAGTGAAATTAAAAAGCTTATAGAACTTCATGACTAGCATGTACTGTAGCTTAGCACAATACAGTCTTATAGTAGCTTCCCCAACACTAACTACTGAAAGTGTGTTCCATCTTCATTAATGGCCTTAATTAACTGACTGATAGCCACAATTAAGTAATAAATTACTCTTCTTGATAAAGAAAAAAGTAAACGAGTAAAAAAAGGAGTTTTAAAAAGGACGTTGGAGAAAGATAGCTTGTACTGTCAAAGCAAATTCCCAAGCCTCAAGCCATAAATACAAGCCTTTTTGTCATGCCTTTGATTAAAACACTAGCAATTTATGAATCTCTTTTCATCCGGTTCATAATTCATTAGACCTCAAAGTAAAAAAAAAAAAATGCAGCCTTATCAATATTAATGATATGAATGTGTTTTGCTTTGAATGCTAACTATATCTCCAAGTGAAAATTGTGTGCTGTAGCCAGTGAATCTTTAAAATGCATTGATCTCATAAAAATCTGGAGAGGTTAGTAAATACTACTAGAGGATAAATTAGCCAACAGCGCACTGAGCCAAGAAGAAGACCTGTGGAATCCTTCCAACGCGGTTAGCGGTCATAAATGAGCAGGGGGTTTGAGCTACGCACGCACATAAACATAATCACCTTGAAAACTGTTCTGACATCTTCGTAAAAGAGACATCATGAAGACTAACAATGTGTAGGTGGTACCAGACAGAGGAAACAAACGCCATAAATCTTACCTTGCGCTTGTTGTTGGGGCTGACGTACAGATAGCTGAGGATGGTCTTCACGCCCACCTTTTCATTGAGTTTCTCATAAGTGGTTCCGTAATCTGTTGACCTGAAATGTAATCAGAGGCCTTGATGAGAACCTGGGGAATCAGCTGTTGTAATTAAAGACCTAGTGTGCACTTTAAACAAGGCTGAAGTGAGTATGGAACTGGAGCTTATTCATGGAAGCAAAAACACTTGTTAAGTGCCTAATTTGTTTTAAGGAAGGTAATTACAGGTTTAAGAAATGTTGCAACAATTTGTCACATTCACTGAAGATGCCATGACGCTTTACAGTCCCTTAAGGTCCAATCACATTAGTGAAATATCCGCATGCAATAAATGTCCATTGTTCATTTTTAAAGAGATGTATGAAGCATAGCTCACGCATAGTCACTTTTAAACCAATCAGTGTTCTGTTGGTTAGCGCAGCTAATTTACATGACCAAGTTGAACGTAACTGAAATCTGTGTGGCAAACGTTTTCGCTGATTGGAATGACTTTGAGCAATGAGCATGAAAATTCGTCAAGCAACAGTTAATGTGACTGAACCTTTAAAGACATGGATAACGCAACCAAATCTCACACGAAAAACTAAGTATTTTAGGAGATGCTGATTTCAAATGAATTTATATGATGTGAATCGTACAAAAAATGTTTTTTTTTCTTTTTTCAATAGTAAGCATGAAGGTCCACCTATATCCCCATCCCTAACTGTAACCAGTGTTGAGAGGGTTACTTTGGAAATGTAATAGGTTACAGATTACAAGTTACCCTATTTAAAATGTAACAAGTAGTGTAACTATTTCAATTACTTTAATAAAGTAATGTAACTGATTACATTTGATTACTTTTCTAACTTCCAGCACTGGTACGCATTTTTATCACTCGCCATGGTGGCAACTCTTAGACAGATTGTAGCCTAAAGCATCAGAATAGCATCGCTGTACTAAACAGCCTTTAAATGACAGGAGGCATCGTGCACATCAAAAACAGGCAAAGCATCAAATTAATATTATTCAACATATTCTAACTCTCTACAGAAAATATTCAGATGTAACCCCCTTTTGTAATACAAAATGTAACACAATACAATGTTAACATTTCCATAAGTAACTGTAATTTAATTAAACGTTTTTTTTTTCTCAGTAACAGTTACATTACATGTTGATTACAGTTACATTTATTTTGAAATTAAATTATGTAACTCAGTTACATGTAGTTACTCCCCAACTCTGAATATAACTGTCATGGAGACGTAAGCAGATCATACAAAAACATATAAACTAATTCATACCAATTTGTTAAAATGTAAAAAAAGTTATGAATTGCTATGAGATTGTGTAGGATGAAGAGGATTTAAGAAAGGTAATTTTAGGTCACCATGATTTTGCCAAGTAAGACTTTTGTTGATCCTGGAACAACATTCCTGACTAAAAACGTAGTCCTAACCATCCCATCCCATCCCTACACCTAAACCTAACCCTACCCATAACACTGTTTTATACCATGGTCTGGGTGAATACTCGATTCTGATTGGCTGCAGGGTGTCCATTAAAAAGTGATAGAGGACACCTAGTAAAGGAGTTCTGGTGAAACTGACTGTTTACCGTTCGAAATTAATAAGTAAATGCGCTGGCTACATCAGCTGTGAGTAACCATAGCAACAGGCAGTCAAAGTATCTATACAGACTATAAATCGAGCGGACTATAAATATCTCCGTTTGCTAAATAAACCGTCAGGCGTAACCAGGGAAACCAAGTTATTGTTTGTAAAAACTTTAGATTTCGCTTGTAAAACTAATTAAAATATAAACTAATGTTTTAAAAATGTGTTATTTGGCAAGTGACCATGGTATAAGCGGGTTAATGCCCTTCGAGGTGTCCATTGTCGGGTATTAATGGACTTCGGCTCCGCTGCGCGTCGGACGGTTCACGCCTCACCGCCGTCCATTAATACCCGACAATGGACACCTCGTCGGGCATTAACCCTTACGTAGAAGCACCTAACCCTGGTTGTAAGTCTACACTTGACATAAACTCTAAATGTGTCCCTCAAATCTGATTGGTTGATTGGAATGTTTTCCAGTATCAACAAAGATGTTGATCCAGGAACATGTTGCACTTGGTGAAATCACATTCACCATATTTCACATTAGTTCATACATTTTCATAAACTCATAATATATTTGATCAAATCGTGTTGATAGAGAATTGTGTACTTTTTAAATGAGCAAATATTTTGATTTAGTTTAAGACTAATTTTTATCAGTAGACACCCTGCCACCCCATCATCCCAATGATCATTGGCATTCACACAAAATGTCAGCTTTTAATTAAACTTACAGTATGAGGGGGAAGTTAAAGAAAAAAAGACCATCAGTCAGAACTGAGGAAAGATACACAGAGTGTTATCCTGAGAATCTGTCATCACTCAATGTGAAGTTTTAACGTTAATGAGACTTTGCTAACTGATGTTCCATTCTCAGCTTTCAATTTGAAATGTGCTCTGTATACTAGAAAGTCAGCAGTTTCTAGCCAATACAATACCAACTTCAGCAGCAAACTACAGGCCAACAGTAATGTTGATATTTGTTACTTATTTGTCACCAGATCAATAATAGCCCATACATTGGTGCAATGGAATGAGAAAAAAAATCAAAGATGCAGACGAGGTCAAAACGACAATGTTCAATAACAGGAGCATAAAACACAAAGACAGCTGCTCGGAACCGTATTAATCAACAAATAAGACTTCACAAATGACCGTTGAAACAAAGGGAGCATTTAATGGTTGACTAATGAGCTCCAAATGCAACACAGGTGTGTGGTAACTATGGTAACGAGCTTTTGATAAACACAGAATTCCAGAGAGGATGCCCTCTGTTGACTGTTAGGGGAACAACAGACATTTCCCTGACATCTACATAAACAAACACAGTCATTTCAGAGGAAACAGCTTTGCTGCTCTGGCGCTATATGCAGCACGTCTTGGTTCTTAACTAAATACATGTCATTTTCTAGACTAGGGAAGGTCCACTGGGATGAAATTAAAGTTCTCAGCATTGTAAACAGGACAGAAACAATCATTTAGTTATTTTATCCAAGCGACTTACAGCACACTTAACAAGCTTTTTAAGTGTCCTTTTCCAAGGCCCTTTTACAAGCTTCAGTGCATCACTTCAATGCAACGCACGACCATCTCCACATGAAAAGTGACAATTTTAGAAAAGTTGCTATGTAAGCAAGAAAGCATTGTTAAATGGGTTCACGAAACTTTATCAGGATATTCTTGGGATTACATTAGCTCATGAAGTCTTTAAACATTGCAACATGATCTCATGTCATTGCTATTTGTTTTTCGGTTCTAGCAAACATACATATTCATACTTTCATATAAAACACATACAAAAAATACATTTGTTAGAGTATTTATTAGGGGTTCAATAACTCATAACTCCCAAACCGTTAGGCGTAGGCTCAAGTGTCGTATATCGTTGGAATCCTTGGCTCAAGTCGGACAAAAAAAAAATCGGAAAAACATTTTTTCGGGTGTTTTTGATTTTTGAACTAGTCCAAGGATTTTGACCCAATTGGAACCAAAGCAGTGCTGCAAGATTCTCTGGAGTCTGACTGTCAATAATTATAAAAAAAAAGTTGAAATTTCGATTCACTGTGGGAGGAGCCACCTTTACTAAAATGGCTATAACTCATGAACGGAATGTGATATTTCAACGCTATCTCACGACCAATTCGTACGAGTGAGTAAAATCTGACTGATTCGTACGAATTCTTATGATTTGTCTAAACCCCAGTGACGGTTAGGTTTAGGGGCAGGGTCAGAGGTCACGAAATCATATGAATTGGGCAACTCGTAAAATATGTATGATTTAGCAAAAATTGTACGAATTCATATGACCCCACTCAATTAGCCACGTCGTAAAATTCGTGGGTTGGATATTTTCACCAGACTCGACACACATATCTAAGTGCTCATTCTGTGGTCGTGTGAAAAAGCACGCAGCGACTAGTCATTTGGTGGCGCTATAACATGGATAAAACATAAAAATGGCTATAACTACGCAACACTAAGTCTGATTGACTTGAAAATTGCCATGCGGTGTCTTCGTCCAAGGTGCCAAGACTGCCTTTGAGGACATTCGTGTATCTTGAAAAATGCGGCAGGCGGCGGCCAATGAAGCTTGAGCAGCATTCAGACAAGGTCAACGGAGGCAGATCAGAACGAAACTCGCTGGGCCTGTTTGGCTCACAGACTTAGAGGCCTGTGAGAAATGCAAAAGAAATCAGCCACCGGGGGGCGCCCCCTCCATTTTTTTTTTCACTTGAGTAAATGATAGTACACCATGCGATTCATACTACATGGTATAACTCCTAATTTGGAGCAACTTTACCTCTAGGACCGCCGCTGTCAATCAATTCGTTCGTTAAATATTGAAGATTATTTTAAAAAAAAACTACTTTTGCAAACTAGTCCTAGGTTTTTGGCTCAACCTTGATAAAACCCTTGCGGCACAATTCTTATGACTCTCTAGGTCAATAATTATATATATATAAAAAAATTGAGTGAGTAACCTTGGGTTAAGTGTCTTGCTCAAGGGCTTAAGAGAAGTCAGCCTCACACTTGGTTGTACTAAGCTTTAGCCACACCACAACATACCAACCACGTGTCCTTACCAGGAATTGAGCTCAGACACTGACCATGAGACAACTTATGGACGATAAATAGCAAAGCGGTTCAACTAAAATGACAAATTCCATAGTAGTTTTTGTGAATATTCTGAAGATTCTTTAAAATCAATCAAAAGCAGTTGCCACGATTATGCTAAGTGTTTCAAGACTGTCAGTCACAAGTTAGTAAACTGAGGTTTTTTTTTTTTGTGTGTGCCAGAATAATGTGTGACGACCTTCAGAAGCCCAGACACATTCAGCCGCCTCATTAAGCTGTTATTGAAATATAAAGCATTTTCCATTCAGTTGTTTTAGCCTAGAGGTATATACACACAAACATACACACAATGACAGAAAGAGAAAGAAGGAAAGCTATCCAACATTGTTTACATTTCCTGTAATATGAAATGTTGAATATTGGAAGCATTTGAAAATAGGCTGTGTTGAAGATGTGGTGAGTTTTATAAAATATTCATACGTTCATCTGTGTGCTAATGTGAAACTTGTGTTCGGTTGAGACTTGACATTTTTTTGTGTGTTTTTTTTTAGGTAGAACTGCCACTTCAAATCTATTCTAGAAGAGCAAAGTCTTGCCAACTCACACAGAAATGACGCAAAGACACATAACATCAGAGAATCAAAATATCCGCTACCACTTAAAAGCGTGCAATCAAGCGTACACCAGAAAAATAAAAATCATGTTTGGATGTTAAAGTTTCACAAACCTCATTTGACTTGCAGTTTGATAAGACGAGATAACTCCAGTGCCATTCTTACATCTTTCAAAACACTTGGAACTTCATATTTTTATAACAAGCTTGTACTTTGTTTTTGCCTGCTTCCATTCCAAAATTCAAGCCTGAAGCTATGGAACAGCTTTTTTTTTTTTTTTTTACCACTGAAGTTTGACCTTGGACCATTTAGAGACCATTTTGCTCTGAGATCTTAATTAATACATTAAAAAAAATGACACTTTAAATATTCTGCTTTAAAGAGGATATGTTCTACTGTCTAGTTCACTTATAATGTAAGCCAAGGTTTCTTTCACTAAGCAGTTGCAATTTACTGTAGTTGTACATGACCACATTATTTCACAAGCTATTATTTTCAAATCTATTGCATGTGAAAAATACCAATATATTTAAAAGCCATGACCTACTTTGAGTAAGTTAAGGTTGCTGTTACTCATGCATGAATCCATATGACTCCGGTCTTAGTTAAGTCAGTACGTTCATAAAAAACCCAAAATGTACCCCTTCATCTGTATTTCAGAGCAGTTTCACTGGCAACCAACAACAGTGAGTTGAAACGTTCAATAATACAATTTAAAAAAACAACAACAATAGGACAAATACAACAGAAAAAAAAGAATGAACAATTTAGCCTATACTACTAATAATTAGGGCTGGGAATCACTGGGTACTTCACGATACGATACGATACGCGATACATTGTTCACGATACCGATAATATCACGATATGGCGATACTGCGATAATCGATATATTATCAGTAATAACTCACAATATATCATGTTTTAAGAAATAAAAATATTTTTTTTTTAATTAGGAAAATGAATCTCCATTTCGTTTTTGGATGAAACACAATAACAAAAACAACTTGTGTTTTATCAGTTGCAACAAAACAGTCACAGACACTATTTTTGCTGCAGATGATTTTTTTCACTCGGGAGAAATCGAGTGGAATCGGTGATGCTCGCATGGTCGCGGCTCGTAGCGGGTGAGAGGAATTACAAGCCGAGCCGAGCACGTTACAAGCACCTCCCGACCTCTCGATAATTTTTAAACATGTTTTTTCACCAGCTGTCCCCTATTGCCAAATCATACACAACCACGTCAATGGGGCTATACCTCAGTGGCAGCAACCATACAGTGTGCGCATACACTGTCACTGTCACACACACACACACACTTTTCTCTCTCTCTCTCTCCCATTCGCAACATGACGTTTTAGCGCGAAAGCCCACGTGATTGCTGCCGGCTCGGGATAAAATTCATGCAGGACAGTCGTGCCTTGTACCAGCTGCTTTGACGCGATTATCAGTTAAACTGATCTCACGACCTCCCGAGTGTCCGAACTCGCACCGTGTACGCCCGCCCTAACGGCTTTTAATATCGATACTTGGCAAGAGCGCATCGAGAATCGGTCGCGGGAGAAAATATCGCGAGATATCGCCATATCGATATTTTGGCGCACCCCTACTAATAATAGCAGAGCAGCGGGTTTATTAGGCTGCTGTCACTTTAAGACCAAATGCACTGACCTAATACACTGACAAGCATTCCATTACTTTCCCAGCTGTTTATGTTTACTGAAGATATAAATTAATGTGTTTAAGTTAAAAAGTCCCGAAGACAGACATTTTGACATATCTTTGCATGTATTAATGTTTAAGGACACATCCAAAGCCCAAGGTAGCCTGTACTTGTCCATGTTTCTCTCCATCTCGGACCGCGCAGACAAAAACAGAGAGCCACCAGTTGAACAGCGTCTCTTTCGCAGCTTAATATGCTTGTACACGTGACGTTACATGATTTGACTGATTTGGATGTTACGTATGGGTGACAGTGCACCACTTTAAAGGAAAGGAACGGAAAGTGACATCATGTTTTCATAATCGTTGGAAGGCAAAATGAAAAAAAAATGAAGAAAAAAACGAAACTAAAACACAGCCCTAAATCATTCTTGAGAGCAAGGGGGCCCCCTGGAGGTTTGGGGGCCCTACGCAACTTGCATACTTTGCTTATAGGGAGGACCGGCACTGAAGTAACTATTAATTCAGGTATTACAGTAATACATGATTATTCATGTACCCCTATTGTAAAGTGTTACAGATTCTCAGAATATTCATTGTAATAAACATTATGATTATGAATTCACTACAGGATTTCACTACCTGAAACCTTCCTCTTTCCACATGTCACTGAAGAGTCTTTTACATAATGCCTAAAACCCTAAAAACAACTAAAATAAATGATGTAAACAGCTTTACAGCTAAAATAAGTGTTAAGCTATAATTATAAGCTTCACATTTCTGCTTTAAATTCCTCTAAAAATTGGCCCCATTCACTTTCCCTGTATATGCATCACCATAACCTAATTTTTATATAAGACAAAATTTCTGACAAAACCCATTTACAACGTAATTTTTATGAACAAATGAAATACATTTTCACTGAAAAAAATGAAAAGTTAATAATCCTGTTATTTCCTTTTTCCACACACTGGCAGAGACTGAAAACTACTGAAGCGAGTACACAAGGCTGAATAAATTGTGTGTGTGGGCATAAATCAAACCTTCTTTCAGTCACAAAATACATTTAATAACCAGCACCTCAATGAGAGCAGCTATCACAATGCAGCTCTTTTCAAAGCCAACAATATCACAAATTAAGAACTTACAGAAACTTACTCAGTCTAAAAAAAAAATGTTTAAGGGTATTAGAGGCTGGTACTTTTATAATAATATTCAATGATTACACAAATACTCTCCTGGTTCCACAAATGGCAACGAGAGCTTTAGTGTAAGTTCTACCAGGAAAACTCTTATGCCACGTCATTTATTCATATTAATAGGTCTGGCCAATCACTGCTTGACACCTGGAGTATACTGTATAAGCAATATGTTTCACATTAGCAGTTCGGACTAAGCTAAAGCTAACTTTTCTCTACAGCTAAACACGAATCATTGTACCGTCTCTTAATACTTTACGGAATAAATACCATGCAAACGTTCACTTGCCCTAACTTTGCTGACCATATGCTGCAGTGTTTTTCTATATACACTTACATTATACATACTATGCTACTCCAAAAAATGCTTACAGTAACTACTGTATAGGAAGTGTCTCTGTACTTTATACCTTCCCATGAAAGCTTAATTATCTGCCACGGAAGGCATTTGACTACATTCATTAAAGCACTCCTGAATTTATCTACCCGGGTGAGTTGGAAATAATTGTCTTGAAATATGCAAATATCTTGAGGGAACACCATAGGATGCACCTGGTCTGTTATATGGCCTTGGTTATTATATTACCATCTATTAGACCTGATAACTCCCATGAGACACTCTTACACTTATTATTACACTGTACAGTACTATACTTACACACAGATACTGTACACTTATATAATAACTCGTATGAGGCAGAATGCCCATCAAATTCATCAGGATATTTAAAGGTTCAGCAATTCAAAATCACATGAAATCATGCACCGTTTTCATTATCGAGTTTATGAAAGTCTGTTTTTAATGATCGCACTGTAGACATTTAAATACATTTTTCGTAGGCAAGACTTTAAAGTTTGTGGTGTACAGAAAAAAGACAAATTAAATAAAAACTGACCCCAACTGACAACTCACCCCATTTTCCCTTATATGCATTGCATATACAGTGCAGTGATTTATCAATATATCAATAATTTACACTACTCAAACGGGGTCAGTAAGAATTGTTATTGTTTTTAAAAGAAGTCTCTTCTGTTCACTAGGGCTTTATTTATTTGATTAAAAATACAGTAGAAACAGTAATATTGCAAAAATATGACTACAGTGTAAACTAACTGCTTTTTTAAAATATATAATTTAAAATGTTATTTATTCCTATAATATTAAAGCTGAGTTTTCAGCAAGAAACTTTTCTCATTATCAATGTTGAAAACCATTGTGCAGCTCAGTAGTTTTGTGGAAACCCTGATACATTTTTCTTTGATAAATAGAAAGTTCAAATGAACAGCATTTATTTAAAATACAATTTTTTGTAACAATTTAAAAGTCTTTACTAACACTTCTGATCAATTGAATACATTCTTTAAAAAAGTACCGACCCCAAACTTTTGAACAGTTAGTGTATATATTTAGTCAAAATGCACAGTACTTGTTGTGTTGACATAAGGGTGTTGGGAAAAAATTAAATAAAAATCATTATACCTACTACATGATTAACTGCACACACAGAGGACAGACATCACTGCAGAACACTCACACACAGAGGATAGACATCATTTAGAAATCCAATTATCATTTCCCATTCATCTAAAATGATTGGGTTGGTAATACACTGCAAACTGCCATTTGATTAATCACCCTCTGGTTACCAGCATATTTTTATGCAGGGTCACTAACTTCATTACTGAAATGCTGGGTCAACAGCAAAGCATTGCCTGAGATGTAAGATATTGCTGAACATATCAGATTTCTTTGTGAGAGACCTTGGTTTATGAGCTCAGCTGGATCTTTTCCTGTCCTGCTATAACACAGGACATTTGGCCACTGTATTTCCGATGGAAGCTCCATCTTTCCAAGCTAAAGGGCCACACAGTCTGCTGAGCATCTCCACTCCAATCTGCTGCTGGTAGAAGCTGCCAGATCTAGTGATCAGAGGCCAGTTTCACCATTTGTTTCATGATTGTAGAGCTTTAGATTAGTGGAAGTTAAAAAAAAATGCTAAAAAAACAACAACAAAAAAAAACTGAAATGAATGAAACAACATGAAGGGTGTCTATCCCTTAGCTTATTCACCGTATCTCCCAGAGTTAGATAAGTCCATACATACCCTTTTCATCTCCGTGCGTGCCGTAACTCTGTCTGACGCACCCACTGCTAGCCTAGCTTAGCACAAAGACTGTATGTATACAGTTCAGTATGTATACAGTTAGAAGATGGCTGTGTCTGTGTGACCTTGTTATTTGTACAAGCAGTGACTATACAAATCACAACATGTAAATAGGAAAATGTTGGCGTTATTTTGTCACTTATTGGGAGCAGTATGCTAGCTGGAGCCATTTACCTCCAGTCTTTGTGCTAAGCTAGGCTAGCGGTGGGTGCGTCAGACAGAGTTACGGCACGCACGGAGATGAAAAGGGTATGGATGGAATTATCTAACTCTGGGGGATACGGTAAATAAGCTAAAGTCCCAAAAAGTCGGCGTGTTCCTTTAAGATCCTCAACGTCAGATCCATTCATGCTATTCTAATGCACACGTTACGTCCACTCAGATCAATGAGCTGTGTGCTGCATATCTTAAAAGGGTAAAGACAATCAATGATAGAGACGCCATTAATCAGCTAATGTAGCTTCAACAGTCTATTAATACAGAGTTGATTTAAAAGTCACACTAATGGACGTGTCTGTACTGTCACACTATTTAAACAAATGCAATTGCAGGGAAAATATGAAAAGCTTTAAACCACACTGTATTTATCTGTTTCTTTCTGATGTTTGAGGAACTACCACAGGGACAGGGATTTTATCTACTTTCCTAAATAAACAAACAGTCACAAAGGTATATTACGCAACATGACTGTATAACATTTCCCCAGTAGCATGTACACAGATTGAATAATCATTCATATTCTTACCTCCATAAAGAGCTTTCCGTGACACTTCCCAGATTGAAGTCGTACAGTTTGGTCAGCATGAGGATCACCTGTACAAGAACACAAGAAGTTGTAAAAAGTTAAATGCATATCTAGTTCAGCGCAGACTGACATGCAATCTGCAAGCATTCACATCAAGACCGGATGGCACAAGCTAATTGGCCTCTGCTGATGAGAGCCAATGAGATTGCTTGCTCAACATTTAAATAGTCTGGTTTATTGTTTGCTGTAAGCTAGTCCTGCAGTTCGCTATCAGAGTTCCTCTGAATCCCTCCACCTCCCCCAGCTCCACCTGCCTAGATCTGCTAGGGGATTTACAGTGTGTATGTCTATTTATGAAGAAGCATCACAGCAGCAGCAAATCTTACATGCTCACAGCAGCATGTCTGTGTCTTTATTAGCTGTGGCAAGTCCATACTTGCTCTCATAATGATCAACAGCAGCAGCATAGCAGATCTAGTCCGCCAAGAACAAATTCATGAACACTGCTATATTCACAGGGTTCCTGCAGGGTCTTAAAAAGTCTGTAATTCTGAAATTTAAATTGAAGGCCTTAAAACGTCTTAAAAACGTCCAGATTTTCATCCGAGGTCTTAAATTTCATTTAGTCAGGTCTACAAAAGGTTTTACCCTCGTTCATTTCCAGAAACGCTGGCCGCAGAAAGTTATGACAAAGTAGCAAAAAAGTATTGAGTTGTAGCCTACAAAGCAGAGCTCTAGAGCAGGGGTCTCCAACACGTCGCTCGTGAACTACCAGTAGCTCGTGGCCTGATTGGAGGTAGCTCGCCAAGGGGCCGTTCACATATCGCGTCTTTTGCGCGCTCAAGTTCGTTCAAATGTAGGCGCGTGGAATGCGCGCTCATAATTGAAGCGACGCGTTCATTTTTTTCAGGCGCAGCGAGATGAAAAAATATCAACTTTTAAAATGCCGCAAACGCACCGCAGGTCATGTGACAAGAACCAACCAATAAGCTTCACCCTTTCCGTAAAAACACTGAAAGCTCAGTCAACATGAAGGATGGGGGTACACCCAAACACTACGGGTGTTTTTCTCTTCTCCGTAAATAAATCTTGTAGCAGAGCTACAGCAAGCATTTTTCGGTGGTGGAAATCCATTAGCCACTAAAACTTTGTCGTTGTGGAGAGCGGTGTGCATGGTTGCATAGCAATGACAGACGCCACAGTTAAATCGGACCGAATTTTACTATTAATAATAAAAGACAATCTAATGTGCATTGTAAATGTCAGTAATTTGTCTTTTTTGACTCATTCTTTTTTTTATAAAAAAATATTTAAAGGCTGAAATATGTCAGGTTTATCTTTTTATAAATCCTTTTTTGTCAAAACTTTATTTGAACTTGTACATGTTAGTAGATAACATGTTGCAAGACACTGTTTTAAAATCTGGCCATCATTTTTAATGGTATTATTTTAATGTTTATGTAACAAAAAGTGCATATTGATGCTAATTTTATGTTATTTGCTGGTTTTCGACATAAAACTTTTTTTGCTGTTTTTTTATTTAATTGTGTTGCATTAGTACTTTTTGAACAGGATTCTGTGATAACCGTGATAATTTTTGTTACTATCAGATAATCCATGTTAGATAGATAGATAGATAGATAGATAGATAGATAGATAGATAGATAGATAGATAGATAGATAGATAGATAGATAGATAGATAGATAGATAGATAGATAGACCCGAGGTATCTATCTATCTAACATGGATTATCTGATGTGTGTGTGTGTGTGTGTTACATGGGTTGTTACATAGGTTGGAGTAGCCCGTTCAATCTCTATTAGGCTATTGATATACTGTTTTGTAATGTAAATAAATATGAGATGAAATCTATTCTATTTGAGGGCAAGTTTGTTTTAGCCTATTTTCATTTTGGGCCTAAAGTTTTGGGCATTTGGCACGTTGTTGGGTGTGGAAGGTTCCTAATGTGATTGATTTATCTGTAAATTAAATTAATGCTTTTTCAATGACTGAATTCATTGAAATAAAATATTTTTTTCAGAATTTATTTGATTTGAATATATTTTTCTGGTAATACGTTGTGTAGGTCTTAAATTTCAATCTTTATGGTCTTAGAAGGTCTTAAATTTGACTGTATTCAATAACATGCTAAAACTATTCCAAGAGTTGTCATGATTTATATATGTATATATGTTACCGGCAAAGTGTGAAATCCTGGTATTGTATAGAATGCCTAGGCAATGTATAGAATTCCTGATGTTTTTTGCAAAAAATACATTACCTAATTCTATACATTACCTAGGGATTCTATAGAATGTCGCACTTTGCCGGTAACATATACACTTAATTAATCAAATAAAAATTAATATTCATGATGTTCAAATAATAAATAAAAAAAAATCTATCTTAGATCCTGTAACTGGTCACCATTTCAATTATTTTTTTATTTATTTAACAGGGACCATACAGTCAAACATAATTACAATACAAAGCCTGTAACTGATGCACAGCATATAGAGTTTATAGCTAATGCTAATTCAACTCTTAAATTTATGCCTTAATTGTAAAAGTCCTACGGTGTGACAAATTAAAATGTCACTGTAGATCATAAAAGCTGCGTGCATGATTAAAAAAATAACAAAATGCTGTTTAAAGTTGTTTTAGAGTACAGGATGCCATAAGGATATCAAATTCTCAAAAACATTTCATACACTCCCATATATCTGTGTTGGACGTTACTTGCCAGTTAAATCAAATAAAATAATATTATAAGAGCATAATGCATAAGAGCAGGGACGAGGCAGATAGAGAGAACCCAGATGCCAGCACCAGTTCATTTGAGAAACACAAACACAGACAATCCATTCCAAGAACAAGAGAATAATCCACACAGAAGGCGGGGATCGACAACAGGAACACACAAACAGGAGCAACAAACAACAACTGAAGCACAGTGGTTTAAGTAGATAGGGGCTGATGAGGGACAGGTGTTGGTGATTTGTTGTCATGGGAACTAATGAGGGTAACTATGGCGACAAACAAGGTACAAGGCAAAACAGGAACCAAACACAGGAAGTGAACACAGAAACAATGGGAACTGAGAATACACTTCAACATAAAAGTTTTTACAGAACACAAGACACAGCACAGGGATTGTGACAAAATCGACTCTTAGCAGAAAAGCCCTCATCAAATCTGAATCAGAATCATTATTGAATCACCTATTATATAAAGTGCTCAATAAATCAACCCATAACAACCACAAAACTCACAAATTCTCACATCTTGCAGCTCTTCGTCTCAGCATAAAACACCATTAAATGATGCATCAGGCTTCCTCCTTGACACCCTAATAATTCATCTCCTCATTACTTAATCATATCATGCTGAATCTAAATACAGCGCTGTAAATATCCTTTATAAGATTTTTAAGGTGCACAAGACTGTGCTAACTAGGTCAGTCAAATTCCTCCAGGAAAATTAGAGACGGGAAAGAGAGCGAGGAAATTCATGCCTGGAGCGGGGGAAAAAAAGTAGACTCATAAACTTACAATCTATTTATGCTCCAAGAGTGAATTCATACCTGTATAAACCTCAAAGCCTATTGAAGGAACGCTGATCATTATGGGCGAAGAGTTCATCGATTCTCTCAGAACTTGGTTTCAATAATAAGTGTGGGAAAAAAATACATATTAACTCTTTGAAAAGCCCTTCAATCATAGGGTAGAGCACATTCTGATTCAAGATATGTTCAAATGGAAGCATCTGTGCTCTAAATTATGTCATTAGTTTACAAGGATAGACACCCAAATCTTTTCAGGAAGAAAACAATGAAATCAGCCATAACGGCCTTCTACATGTACAGTAACAAAAAGAGAAAAAGATAAAAGGGCGAAGAACCATTCAAACAGAAGGGTACTCTGGGAAATAAATGGAATAATGAAATTCTTCTTTAGCTTTAGCTACAAGTCTCCATATAAAACAGGTAAAATAGTCCATCAGACAACACTTAACGCTATAGTCAATTCGTTCAGCAGTATTGGGAACAGCCTGAACTGCTGAGATCTCTTGTAGAAGCCTATTTGAAAAGCTGCCCTGACATTTACATACAGTTCAGTAACAGCACCAGTGCACTGCTCAACCACGGGAACAGCTCTGTATAATATGAAGACAGACAGAAAAGATTTCTTGAGTTTGTCAAAAGAGCATACAGCTGCTGCAAAAAGTATTTTTGACACTTAAAGGGATAGTTCACCCAAAAATGAAGATTTTTGTCATCATTTACTCACCCTCAAGTTGTTCCAAATCTGTATGAGTTTCTTTCTTCTGTTGAACACAAAATAAGATATTTTAAAGAATGTTGGTAATCAAACAGTTGTAGCCATTGATTTCCATATAGGAAAAACATACCATGGAAGTCAATGGCTCCGGTCAACTGTCTGGTTACCAATATCCTTTAAAATATCTTCTTTTGGGCTCAACAGAAGAAAGAAAATCTTACAGGCTTGGAACATTCATATATACATTTTCAACTCCACTTGAAGGCCACATGACTTCATACATCCACTAAAAATTCACTTGGATCTAGTTGGCTGAAAAACTTTTCGAAAACAATAGGAAAAAGTATTTAAGTATGTGACTTAAGTATCCAAAAGGTCCAAATACGCTTTTGGGAACACACTTAAATAGTGACTCAGTTTCAATATATGAAAAGGTTTTGTGATTTTGTGGTAGATATAGCTTTTTAGGAAAAAAAAACAAGAAAAAAAAACAAACATTTATACTGTATGAGTGGTGCAAAAGAACTTTATTCCTTCAGTGAATTACGCTAGCGATAGCATCATGCTGTGTGCTTTTCTCATCAACAGTGTGCATGTTGTTAAAAGGAAAAAAAGGAACAACGGATAGTGCAATATACAGGAAAACACTGCAAGAGGGCCTGCTTCAGTCTGCTGGATCATCCTACTGGGACAAAGATCTCAAACAATAAGGCAATTTAAAATTGAGAGTTTAAGAAGAAAAATATGCATATCCAGTGACACAGTGGAAGATTAATCCAATTTAAAATCAGTGGCACTGTTTATAAAAAAAAAAAAAAAGTGCTGTAAAATCTTCTTCTTGTTGATGATTGTACATTCCTTAAATCATTACCACCACCAACAGTACTTTAAATATAATGTATAGCCTGACTATATTGGCGTTTGTTTAGGTCCTCAAATTATTAGAGATCTGGTATTAAGCTTCAGCTCCTCCGTTTTCTGCTCACATCCCCATAACTCAGACACAAGCATCGCACCGCTCTAAATTATTTTCAAGATTGCTGGACTTAAGATTACAACCTCTCTTCCATTCCTATATTTGATTTCACCTCATCAAATACACCATTAATTATCAGATGAAAAAGTAGTGGACTGATCTCACTGCCCTGCAGGGTTGTAAAGTCCTCATGCCACTAGTGCTATAAGGGATGTCAGCCATTTTTCTGACTTCAATCACATGCAGGATTGCCAGGTCTGAGTAACAAAACTAGCCTATAGGCCGATCAAAAAGTAAAACTAGCCCAATGTTCCTATCCCAAATATCAAAAATGTATGCCACTCAAATACATAATTTACAGTCACTATATGCTAATCATAAACACAGTCTCTTTTCATAAATAAAGGAGCTTCCTACCAATGCCCTTCCTCACAAAAATCATCATCGGGTTGGGAATCAACCTTTTTCAGCCCAACAGTTTAAAAGGAGCCCAATTGACTTGGCAAACCTGACCACATGACGTACTTCCAAAATCCCACCCTTCAAAGACTGTTAACCAATGGGATGCCATGCATTCTGAATGCAAAAAATGACTGAGAGATAGAGGGCATTTCTGATCGGCTAAAAAGTGTGGGCCACTCCCCTGACTCTAATTAGTGTCTGTCACAGAAACGGGTGTGATTTTGTAAATTTATTTTTTAAAGTGATCTGTAATCAAAAAAATAAAATAAAAAATAAAATAAAATTAAATTTAAAAAATTAAAAATAATAATAAAATAAATAAATAAATAAAATAAAATAAAATAAATTTATTTCACAACCATTGTAGGATAGTGCCTTTTAAAAGCAGACTTTGCATATTTCATATTTATTTTCATTTGAATATTTTCTAATGTTAAACAACAATATATATTTTAACAAATGTATAACTTGTAATTCAGTAAAATAAGCAAGGAAATTCTGCTTGTTAATTTTGCATTCCTAATATAACACAGCCATTAAAGCTGAAAAAATTACTTTAATACTGCTGATGCATGTTTGTGCGAGTAATGAGTATAAGCTGTTTACATGTAGAGCTTATTCTGATTAAACTTCCCTCATTTATAAAGGCTCTGGCTTGATTCTCTGTGCATTCTGATTAGATTTATTAGACACTTCACTACAGTGCTGTTCTGAGCACCTTAGTAAGTCTTTTCTTAAGTTCTAGTTATGTACGCTGAATTATATGCATAAACATATTTACAGATGAAACAACACAGGAACATAATTAGTTGAAATAACACTCAAGTATGGCTTTGAAAGGTGTAGTTGAAAGGGCACAAATCATGCATTTATCTTTGTTGTTTTTTCATCAATGCGGTACATAAATAAACAGTAAATGAAGCATTGAACGCTATTGGATTCCTGTTAGAGAAGTCATGTTGAACTTTTAAAAGGATAGTTCATGCAAAAATGCTCCGTAATGGTCAAAAACATCCACTGCATTTGATATCGAGCATGTTTGTTTTGTACAGCAGTGAAACAAAAAACAGTTATACATAGTTTCACAGGCTGAACTCTCCAAATGGTTTGTGGGTAGTGTTTTGGATGGATGGTATTGGGCCATTCTCTTGTATTAGAGAGGAGAAGATCATTCCCACTGAAAAAATAATATGTTGCACTCACACAGGTGTTGTCAAACCAAGTTATCCCAGTCTCGGACACCAAAAG
This sequence comes from Abramis brama, assembly GCF_963993115.1. Classification (NCBI taxonomy): domain Eukaryota; kingdom Metazoa; phylum Chordata; class Actinopteri; order Cypriniformes; family Leuciscidae; genus Abramis; species Abramis brama. The sequence goes on along the minus strand of NC_139964.1, from coordinate 30,639,320 downwards.
CAATTCGGCAACAATTTCACATGTCTTAACAAATAGTGACATGCGGCCATTGCTTAGCATTGCCAGTACTAAATTGAAAACTCAAACTCTAAAACTCGAAGTACTGTCTCTATACACCCAATTTATAACAGCCCTTGGCTACGACTGAGTAATGTTTGGAGGGAAGAAAGCCTATTAACTATACTGTATAAAAACAATCTACGGGCCTATTCAGACGGGATTAGTTTTATATCCTCTGTGATTTTAATCCTGTCCGAAATGGCCATGTCAGTGATTATTCTTAAACTTTTTTACAGAGAAGAATGTATTGTCTTTTACCTACTATAAAATGCCCTAAAAGAATACCCACAGGTGAAAGTAGTCCTGTGTGAATTGACTTGCTGGTAAAAATCCTTTGAATTTACTCTCAGCAGTCCATGTCTGCAGGCTGTAGATCAAGCACTCCATGTGTTTCAGTAGACTTGACCAATAAAAACACACAAAAAATGAATAGACGTAGGTTACAACTTCTTAGACGTGCTCGCTGTTGTGTGTGGATTTGTGGACTTTTTCCTTAATTCTGACAAGTTTATGTAATGCAGTTCTGCTTTGGGAGACCCAAGTTCCGAGTTCCGGCTCATGGACCTTTCCCGATCCCGATAGAGTTTGTCTTTGGACGTTTGTTTCACTTCCTGTCTCATGTGCCATAGGCTGTGTTCGAAACTGGCCCACCTATACACTATTCCCTACATTACTCCACTAAAATAGTCCTCTTGAAAGAGTGTATGAAAACAAGTTAGCGAATTCAGACACTGAGTGAGCCGGAAGGGCTGCTGCTCTTGGATAGTTTGTGTTTGCTGTTTTTTTTTTTCCTGAAGCTTGTTGAAAACACTATGCCAAAAGTCCCTGGATGGATACAATTGACGGTAGATTTTGGGAATGTGGATCCATTCACACAACAGTTAGATTGCCCACAAACCACTGTGCTTTGAAGAACGATTCGGTTCAGAATTATAAACACGAATACAAAAAAAACTACAAACATGGTAGATGTGCTTGAGAGAAACCTTTAAAGTGGGCATGGAACAGAAGCTGCAGTAGTCTTTTCTTCCTTGTTATAATGTATATCATAACAGTAAAAAGGCTTCTCGAACAAGAAAAAAAAAAGTAGGGCGGGACTTGATTTTGTCCTTGGGGAATTGATTGAATGGTTGTGGATTGCAATTGGTCGATTTCATGTGAGTGACAGGTTGTCCCGCCCTCGCGCCAGTAAACATGTCATCAGACTTTTTATCCAACGGGCTGAGTTTGAAAAAGTCTGTTTTTTGAAGAAACTTCAAAATGGCTGACATTGCGGTTGTTTTGCAGATTTCAAATGCACAACGCATCATTTTCAGTGGCGTATTGACTGACTTTAGGTTGTGTCGGTGTGTAAGGTCAATTACTCATCCCTGGACAGCGTCTTTTACAGCAGTGCGGTAAACATTAGCCGAAGGATGGCGAGCCCTTCTGTCTCTTACATATGGGGAGTGTTGTAGGTGGCCTTGCTACTGCCAGATGAACTCCTACCGCAGTGTGCATATGTCGTATTACAAAGCTTGCCAATTAAACCTATCAATTTCACTCAGTGCCAGTCCATTAGATTCACACTTCATAAACTTATGGATTCCATGCTATATAAAGATACCACATGTACTGTATGTTGCCAAGAAAAGGGCAGTTTCATGTCCTTTACACAGTTTCACAGTTTCAAGACAGTTTCATGTCTAGGTTGATATGGGATTTAGAAAGTATTAGTAATAAGTAATGCTATATTTTTGGAGAGAGTAACTACAGTCATCTAATTACACTGTTGAAGATATAATTAGTAACTATTAACCCTTTCACACGTAAGTTTAAAATATTCTGGCTGAGTTTTTCAAGGCGACCGTTATTTAGAACGTGTCGCTTTATGGTTTCCATGGTGACGCGTCATTGCTTGTCACGTGACACACCGCAGCAACAACAGCACTGGATGAATGATGATCTGCTTTTATGTAATTTTTCCTTTTTTATTCAAAATACTCATAAATTTGTTAGCTATGGCATGACATTTCTGATATTCCGATTGTCAAATATATGCAAGTGGAAGTGTTTTGTTGTTTAAACACCTTTATAACGATCGTGTTAGTTGAGCTGTATGCTCGACAGGCGCCGCCATCTTAGTTTGTGCCGCAGACGCAGTTCAGAGAATCGGATCTGTTGGATTTACAACACGTGAATTCATCCACTTCTCCCAAAATACATAAAAGTAAGTGGCTGGTGAACTAGAAGAAGAATAGAGTAAACTTTAAAGTTACTTACACAATGTGAATCTGATATGAATAAAACGTGTTTAATTATAATGGAAAGGATTATTATTGCCTCTTCCATAGACATCAGTGTGTATTTTACAAATTCTAAATGTTTTTTTTTTTAGTACTTATGTGAATGTATAGACCTTATGCGCCAGAGAAACGAGGGCGCCGCCATCTTTAGAATATTGTCTTTGAACTTCCGTTTTTGCAGTCGCTCTGTATATTATGGCATTGCTGTCCAGGAGTAATTAGCTTTTGAAGTGGATTTAATTAATGTAAAGTTAACAAAAGTTATCATGAGGATTGTAATGTTTAAAGCAGATGTCTTAACAAATGTCAGTAGACCGGGAAGATTTTAAAACGAGCCGTTCATTCATAAATACAAGATCGCTGTGAAAATACAGACCGGAAGTCAAAAGACAACGAGCGCAGCGCTGAAAAGGGGCGGGGCTACATAAGGTCTATATGTCTGAAACCTAAAATAAACATTATGTGGTTGAAAACATTGAAAAGTTGTGATATATGACAGCTCTGAGCGCGCCTGTCTCTGGCTCAGCGCCAGCCAACGCGCAAAGGCATATTTGAATTTAGCAGTTGATCACGTGATGAACTGACCGTTCTAATCACACCGGTGTGATCGTACGCTCCAGGGACCAGCCTAGACTGATCACACCGGTGTGATCGTACGTGCAAAAGGGTTAATACATTTTAGAGAAACTGTAATATTTTTTATTATGTATATTCAAATAAAAATTTATTTTTATTTCAGTTTTAGTTTTATTAATTTTAGTACTTAAACTTGTTTATTTTAGTTTGTAGCAAAAGCAACATTTATAATTCATTTATCAACATTTAAGCTTCTTTTTCATCCAATATTTATATTTTATTTCAGCTTTATTTCAATTACAATAACGATTGTAAAAGTTTTAGTTTACAATATTAAAATGTGAGTCTAGTCGACTTATAGTAGGAAGAGGGCATCAAAGTTTGATTTGTGGTGACATGTCTCATATAAAATTGCATAACAAGAATGCTGAAGGGAAAAGGTCTAGGAGAAGGACTGTTCAAATCCAAGATGAAACTTGGTGTAAAGGACATGAAGTGAAACTTAGCTGTAGGCCCAGAAGTCTGAGGACAGATGGTCACAGATTATGTGTCAATACAACTGTACTACACTGATCCAGGACCTTGAGGATACTTTGTGCTTGCGTTTGAGAAAACTGTTCAGTTGGTTCAGTTAGTTCGGTTATAAGACTCTTATTATGAATTTTCTTTTTGTTCCATTGTGTACTATACAATATGCATTTATTCTAGTATGCACCATGAACTGAACCATATAGCGTATGAGGTTTAAAAGGATATTTTGTCATCCAGCAGTGGACTGATAGCCCTCCCCTTTAAAGCGGCAACAGTTGAGTGAATGTCCAACATTCTACACTTTGTAAATTCAGTTGATTAAGTGCATCATTCGGGTATTTAAAGTGCACTTTCTTTTGTTGGAATTTTCATTGTGAACACATACTCACACTAGTATACTATAAACATTGCTTAAAATAGTGCATAAGTGTGCAAACTGGTACCAAGCATCACCTGTGTTTTAGGGGCCGTTTACACGTCACCGTATTCAACTAAATGTGTTTTAGCCATTCATTTACACAATAATGGGAAACTTTTGACAATGGGCTTCAAAGGGCAAGTTTTTGAAAACGATACCATTATCGTCTCTGTGTAAACGTGACGTTGTGAAAACAGTGACGTCGTGTGCATGTGTATTATATGTTATGCATAGGTCTTTCTTCATAAAGTGACATCGCCATCTACTGGCCTGGCAGCATAAAACAGCGTTATTAGTCGTTTTCGAAAATCCATGTGAACTGGCATCGCTTTGACAGTTTCTGTACGTGGAAAACACAAAGGAAAAACGTTTCCATTTTTAGTACATACCCTTGTTTGTTACCATAGTTACTGATTATGTTCCACACCTGTTTCTAGTTCAGTGAGTTTCTTCTGTTGATTGTCGGTTATTGTCTTAGTTTTGCTTAGCTGTTTTTCTCTTTGTCTGCATCTTGTTTTGTTTATTTGAATAAAATACTGCTGCATTTAAATCCTCACCTCAATTAGCTTTCCTGTAGCTCAAATAGTAGAGCGTTGGTGCTTGCAATGCCAAGCTCATGGGTTCAATTCCCAGGGAAAGCAAGAACTGATAAGAATGTTAATGTGTACCTTGAAATGCAGTGTAAATCGCTTTGGATAAAAGTGTCTGCCAAATGCAAAAAAAAAAAAAACAACTATTTCCTGCAAATGAGTGTTGCCAACTTAGCGACTTTTCAGACCCCTTTAGCGACATTTCTTCAAAAAAAGTGCCTACTGACAAATCTAGTGACTTTTTGGACTCCTGGTTAACATGTAGTCAGGCACTATATCATACTCTGTCATGTCTGACAGAAAACGTAAAAGAACAGCTTTATTGGACATTCAGCTATATTATATTAAAATTCATTATGTGAGCATAGATTATGAGAGAAAACAGATATGTTTTCACAGAGGTGCAGATAACTGGCGAATGACGTCATCTAGCGACATTTAGGGGCTTTGAGCAGGCTTTAGCTACTCTCCATTAAAATTGTTGGCAAAACTCTATAGCAACATTTCATCAGCACTAGAAAGCAATGATAGATTTATGATAGCGGAGCCTGCAACTCATAATATAGTCACTGCCTGTTTTTGTCTTAAAGGGTAGTTCACTAGCCTGACGTCGTCATACTCAGATTCTAGTCAGAATATGAGTCTGATACTGCTCCATTGGGCTGTGATTAAGGAGCGTGTTTCAACCGAACCAGGAAAGAAAACGCCTCTGCACTCAAATGGATAGACCTACAACCAATCAGAGCAACGGAGTAAGTGACGTATGTTCTTCATTCATCTTTCTGATCGACAAATGCCTTGATCGCGGTTCTCTGTTCCTCTTTTCAAATTAATGCGCTGTCGATATCTTCTATAACAGACGCGATGGCGGAATCTACACATGATGTTTCATAAACAAAGTTCGGGGGGTGTACTTTGGGTTCGGGCCGAATACTAAGCCCGGAGCCCTCTCCTCAGACATTTCACCAAATATGCATTTATTCTATCTGACTTATTTGTAAGTGTGAAATCTCAATTCTCCAGCGGCAGTCATCTTTGTTATAAACAAATTCAACCCAAGCGGTTGTTGGTGACGTGGATGATTGCGTTACTGTTGATCATCTGTCCATCATCGTATAAAGCCCGCCCTGACAATTTGATTGGTCCGAACAGCTTTTGTTCGGGCATAATAGCTCCACAACGGATCAAGTCCAGACCGAACTTCCCGACCTAAAAATGTTGTGGGCGGGGCTAAGTTCGGCTGGCATCCAGGCTAGTAGTTCACCTAAAAATGATAAATCTGTCATCATTTACTCATCACATCATTCCAAACTTGTATGACTTTTTTCCCCTCTGTGAAACACAAATGAAAATATTTTAAGAAAAATATCTCAGTTTCTTGTTGTCCATACAATGCAAGTCAATGGGGTTCAATGTCTTCTTTTGTGATCCGCAGAAGTAAGTTTTACGGCTTTGGAATGAGACAAGGGAAGAGTAACATTGATGCTGAATTAGTCATTATTTGCACTGCTCATAGCTGCCAGCTTGGACCTCTTACTCTCACTTTCTGGCGCTTGTCCTTGGCTTAAAAAACAAGGACTAAAGTTCCACAACAAATCTCACACATACAGAGGCACAAATAAACTGCACTCACAATCTCCTGTGGCTCTGGAGGTCACTGAGTGAACACACAGAGAATACTGAACTCAGCAACCGACAGACTGCAAGACAAGCCGTCTATACAGACCGAGGTATTTTACTAATGCCAAGGTACAACACACATATATAGGGTATAACATACATATACTGTATGAGTGCAGTATGTGTTTCGACTGAGCTGTTTGTGTGTAATGTTGTTACCCTGGCTAGGGAATCACCTGGAGGAACAGTGAGACGGGAAAAGGAGAGGGAGATGTTGCATTGTCTGATGGAAGCAGGTAGAATCAATCCCAAGCACTTGGGAAAACATTGTGGTGAAAAGAGCCATTGGCTAAAGATGCTCAAAGGCAATGCATTGTGGGTAATATTTGCAATAAATTGTTCATGACAGAAACGCATGATGGATTCCACTGCCACTGCTTTCAAAGAAACAAGGTGGAGTCCTTGATTAGTTATTGATCAACTGTTTTTTTTTAAATTATTATTATTATTATTTTTCCCTAATATTATGGTTGATTGATTTTATGCGTTATGTATACTGTAATGAGCCACTTTCTATTCATCAAAGAATCCTGAAAAAAATGCTTTCTATTTTTGCTACATAAGTAATTATTACCAAAATTCAATTTCTTTTTCTGTGTTCCATGTCAAAAAACTGTTTAGGGAGGGAAAAGATGTAATCTTCCCACATAACTTGTGAAGTGTGCTCTATCTCACTTTAGGGTGACAGCATCTTAAACTTACAGTCTAAGGATAATTCAAAGACACAAGCTGTGAGGAGACAAAAACACAGGGTTGCTGCTTTATGTACATTTAAAAAGGAAACAGCCATCGACTTCCTCAACATAAAACCTCATTAGCAGATAAAAAAACGTCTTTCATGCTTAATTATGCTCTCGGTACACGCTTGTTGCTTTCCCAGTTTTAAATATATTCACTTTTTTTTTCTTCTCCATGTTATTTTTTTTAAAGTGACAAAGAGTGTTTTTAAGAGTTTAAGCAGACAGTTGTCATATTGTCAGACAGCGAGTTTGTCTTTATTAGCATTTAGTTAACATATGACAGCATATGCAAACCCTTGTAATTTTTTTGACAGAAAACTAAAAAGTAATTAGTGGTGGTGCATGAGAATAAATAAATCAACCCTGGGAGATATAAAATCTTGATTGCTCTCAAAATAAATAAATAAATAAATAAATAATAACAACAATAATATATATATATATATATATATATATATATATATATATATATATATATATATATATATATATATATATATATATATATATATATATATATATATTTTTTTTTTTTTTTTTTTTTTTTTTTAGAGATATAAAAACCTGATAGATATAAAATAGATGAGAAAATAATAATCAACCACAGTATCTAGAAACCAGAATCTTGGCTTAATCCAATTAGCACAATTACACAACGCACGCTTAATCAAATCTTCATTAATCTGAATATTGTTGTGCAAATAAACACAATCAAAAAGCTGTGCTAGTTGCAGCTCTCATTTTAAACCTGAAAGCCGTCATGACCTGAGCTAACATCAACATACCCGCTCTGAAACCCGGCCCTCGGCCCAAAACCACAACCCAAGATGAAAACACAGGGCTGGCCAAATCATTAGCTAATGCCTTTGTGTATGGCAGTGTGACTCACAAGTTGTGATGAATTATGAAGAGCGCCATCGTAACAGATTAATTACGTCCAGCAAAGTCTGAATGCCTTTTCCAGGGCTGGCACTTTGAGATGCCAAAGAGAGATGTCAATATCGCATAAAGGGCCTGCTAAACAAAATATACGAGTTTCACACAATTTTCACTCAGAAATTGCTAATAAATTTCACAAAGAAATAAAAAGAAGTATTGAAATAAACATAAAATTTTGAAGTGGAAAGACTGAAATAGTATTTCCATACTTCAATAATCTTTTTTTTTACTTACAATTTTGATTTTTTTATATTTATTTATCAGTTTTATTTTTCAGGAAAACTATCTAAGCATCCTATGAACAACATTTTTTTTTTAATCTACACTGAAAAAAAATGATTCGTTGAATTTAATCAATTTTTTTTATTGTAAGTGGTTGCATTCAATTGATTGTACCTACATTTAAACAAATGCATTAAGTTGAACTAAAATTGATTAAGTTCAACTTAATGCATTTGTTTAAGTTAGGTAAAATCAATTGAATGCAACCACTTACAATAAAAAAAAATTGATTAAATTCAATGAATAATTTTTTTCAGTGTACTTGCTAACAAGAAGAGAAAAATAAACATATACACTACCGTTTAAGATTTTTGGATCAGTACTTTTTTTCTTTCTTTTTTTTTTCTTGAAAAAAATACTTTTATTCAGCAAGGATGCATTTCAAAAGTGACATTCATAATGTTACACAAGTTTTCGATTTCAAATAAATGCTGTTCTTTTGAACTTTTTATTCGTCAAATGCATCACAGTTTCCACAAAAATATTTTCAACATTGATAATAATCAGAAATGTTTCTTGAGCAACAAATCATCATATTAGAATGATTTCTGAAGGATCATGTGACACTGAAGACTGGAGTAATGATGCTGAAAATTCAGCTTTGCATCACAGGTATAAATTACATTTTAAAATATATTTAAATATAAACCTGTTATTTTAATAGGAATTAATTAACAGTTTTTACTGTGTTTTTGATCAAATAAAATGCAGCCTTGGTAAGCAGAAGAGACTTCTTTCAAAAACATTAAAAAAATCTTACCGACCACAAACTTATTCTCTGAAAATAAGTCATACTATATTTTTCGTTTACTTCTGTTGAGATACTTTTACTGGAACGAAAAGCAAAAGGTTGTTTCTAATTATTTATTTCTATTTTTACCCTTATCAAGGTTTCTTTTTCTTCCGACAGTGTTTTATGTTTGTTTTCAACTGCTTTTTTCCCCCTTTTCAATTGTTTGACTAAAATGTCATATCTCCCAGAAAAGGAAGTCTTTTTTTCTTTTATTATACTCTAAACAGCTCCTAATTTCCTGATAGAAGCTAAAAATGAATAGTACATCAGTGTTACTTTACCTTTGCGACTTGTTTCCCAAGAGCATTATAACCTTGTTACACTTCCATTTTGTCTTCCAGAAGAGCCCAATAACTTTGTTCCCATAATGCCCTTTTAACAAACACCCATGTTGCTTTCAGCTCTATCATTAAGTAAAAAATGGCACAATTTTAGTGACATTATGGGAAACATTATGTAGAAATCTGGGACCAGTTCCGGAAGATAAATCCTAACCATGAGCATAAAATGTTCATTCCCAAAAGTGCAGTCAGCTTCTCTTGAGTCTTCGCGGAATACTGATTTTCCCTTTGCACTTCACCCTGCGTTCTGATGCAGGACACTATGCATAAATCAATATCCCACTCAGACATGAGAATAGTTTTAAACAAGGGCCTTGATGAGCAATTTTGAGCGCAAAGCACTGCCTCTTCTTACGGAGGACATGATGGAACATGCTGACACTCTTTACACGGATTGACAAGAGAGAGAGACACTTGAGACAGACAGATGCTTCTTGAGAAAGTCCAGAAAACCACTGGTGTTTCCACTTATCATCCTCCCTGTTTCTCTAGCATTTTTTTTTTTTTTTTTTTTTTCTTCATCTAGTTTAAAATATCACAAATTATAAGCAAGGCAGTTATATACTTCAAGAAGGTAAAAAAAACATCTTTACTGCTTTACTGCTTTTCTTAGTCAGTGTTTTTTTCTTGTTTTCCAGTACAAATATCTTAAAAGTGCTGTTTGTCATTCATTCATTCATTCAGTCATTCATTCATTCATTCATTCATTCATTTTTTGACTGTACTAAATAATACAAATAATATTTTTACATTAATATATTTAGTAAACATGATAAGTTTCTCTGGACATAGAAATGCTACAGCCAGTTATTCTACTTTGAAATGAAGCAATGGAAGCCAGCAAACAATTGCAGATTCTATAAGACCTAAAAAGCCTCAGAAAACATCTAAAAATCTCTATGACCAGAGGCATATTAAAATGTGAATAAATCAACATACAAGTGTTGTAAGCCTTCTATTGTCAATCGCGCTCATTCCTGTTGTGTGTCCTCAATCTGGCAACCCACATGAGTGTTGAGTCACCTATAAAGTGCCCCTATTATGCTATTTAAAAGTTTCCTAATGTTGTTTTGGAGTCTCCTACAACAGGTTTACATGCATCAAAGGTCAAAAAACGGTTTCATTTTCTCATAATATACATTTGCACATCACCACATTTTCAATGATTCTCAAACGACTCGTCAGATGAATCAATCTCTCTAAATCCCTCCTTTCCGCGAGCCACTTTGCTCTGATTGGCCAGACAGCTCAGTCTGTTGTGATTGGTTTACAGCTTTACATGCATCAAAGGTCAAAAAACGGTTTCATTTTCTCATAATATACATTTACACATCACCACATTTTCAATGATTCTCAAACGACTCGTCAGATGAATCAATCTCTCTAAATCCCTCCTTTCCACGAGCTACTCTGCTCCGATTGGCCAGACAGCTCAGTCTGTTGTGATTGGTTTACGGCGTATAGCACGCGCGTCGAAAACAAAAACGCCCATTGCCATAACAACGTTAGCTCTGCTTGCCCTGAGGCATCCTACACCATAAACTAAACACAGTAACGAACAATGACGACGATTTTACCGTATCAATGCGAGTGTGAGTCCGATGATGAAACACTGGAAGAATTCATTCAACCCGAACCTCCATCGCATGGTAATTCCTGTAATTCCTCACCATAAACATTAACAAGTGCATGTCCATCAACAAACCGATTATTTTACTTGTAGCCTACTAATTTATTTACCGAATATTTTTGTAATATATTGCGGTGAACATGTGGAAACTGTATCAATAACTGTGCATGTATGCAGTGTATACATTAGCTGAGCTCTAGCGTGAATGACTGATGTAACATAAACGTTGGTAAAACTAATCTTGCTCCATGCTTAATCTTTCCAAGTAGTGAGAACGACAGACGATCTGCATTAATAGACACAGTTATAGGTAATAGTGGCCCACAACTGATTAAGCAGAAGTATTTCAGTGAGACAGTGATAACGTGAGTTAGCCAGTAAGCAGGAGACCTACACAATATAAAACTCAAAACTAAGTATTTTGAACACCATCTTTCAAGAGCAAGGGGTTTGCGAATCCTGCATTGAACTCCGAGATTTGAGAAGCAGTCGTCAGTGAAATAAAGGGAACGCAGCAAAAGTTTAAGATTATACTGCTGTGATATCGTGGTAAAGATGAACTTTAACCACTGATTCTTCACATGCTCGTCCTTGGGCAGTGAAAAAAAACTGGCTTTACATTCACATTGTAGAGCACAGCTTCTCCTCAACATGATGCTATCCAGTATCCACAGGAATCAGCTGTTGGTTTGAGGTTCAAGTTTTTCCTGGTGTCTGTCCGTGCAATAAGTGGGCGGAATATATGCTAATGTTTCGTCTTGAGGTCACAATGAAACGGCTAATCGTTTGAAAAACAATTCATTTAATTGACTCAGAGTCGACTCTTACTTTTGAAAGATAATAACTTTATATACGGTGCACTTTCAGATTTAAAACTTTGCAGGATGTTTTCATTCACTTAGAGCTATGTTACACACTACATGAAAGGTCATTTTCAAAAATCCATAATAGGGGCACTTTAAAATTCTTAAATTTACTTATATGATATTAAGTCTTGTTTTTTGAAAGAAATCATCAAAATTATAAGTTTAAGCTTAAAATAATAAGAAAAAAATCTGCCAGTGGGGTAAGAAAAATAAGGAACTAATAATTCAAAAGGAAAACAAGATTATTTTTCATAACTCACTGACAGATATTTTTCTTGTTTTAAACATAAACCCACATAATATTCATTAATTTTTCATCATACAAGGCTTAATATTTTGAATAATTTTGCTTCTCGAGTAAATGTATCTTGACTTTCGAACATTTAAATATTTATACTGGAAAACAAGACATAAATACCAAGTAAGAAAATCATTTTTGCAGTGTTCAAGAAATCTGACCATTACATCAAAACTTTCGATTTACTTCCAGGTTTACAAACAAACAAAGACATTTCCAGTGGATATCAGACTTTAGGACCCCACTACACTGTATGTATTTATATTCAAATGTGATTTCTTGATTAAAATATGATCACGTATAATCAAAAATTATATTTAAATCAGTAGAGTTTAATACAGCTCCCGTGGTTTGATTGCTTTAATATAGGTAGCTTGATAAGCAGCATATTTTCACAGCAGGGATCTAAGATGATGATAATCATTATGGAAATGAAAAACAATAAATAAAAAAAATAAATAAAAAATTTGTATTGTTTCTCACTGTGCATGAGTTTGCACAAGAGAGAAGAAGAACAAAAAGCAGACAGAAATGTCTGTATACGTGTTTGTGTGTGAAGCGCATGTGTGAACATCCTTGTATTTGACAGGCCGGGGGCCAAAATGAATGATGTGAGTGAACACTGTGCTTATTCAAGTGATAAATCATTGTTTAGCAAGTTGCCATAAGAGCGAGATAACACTTGACACAATTATTGAAACGGAATGCATGGCCTCTCTCTCTCTCTCGACCGATGATGCCAGACACGATGGCACTTACGTAAAGGTACTTCCACACTAGTATCTGCCACCGAACCTAAACGTCTGATGCTGCCCTACTTAAATAAAGTGCACCATTTTTAGGCTGCACGACTGCAAATGTTGTTACTAACAAGCCGAATAAACAAGATCAACTGCACAAGTTTGCAACACATTTGAAGACTCACAGTTTCTTGTTTTGAGTCATGTTGGGGCAAACTTTATAATAATCACACATTATAATGCATCCTCTCTCTCTCTTGGACCCTCGGCTTGCACCCTTTTTGGCTCTCTGACTGGGGTTGTGATTCCGGAATTCATTCTCTAACTTTGGCAACAAACAGTTGTGAGGAAAACAGAAAAAAAAAAGAAAAAAAAGCTAGAGCAGTGGTTGGAGAGTAGTTTTGACTTAAAACTTGGAGGACTGATGAGTTTCAGTGTTGTGGTGTGCGCTTGGCTTTATAGATGCAACTGTTATGAAACACAAAATTTGGTCGGAATGTCTGGAATGATAAAGAAAAAAAAAAATCAACGTTAGAATCATTTATAATTTCTCCAGCTCATTTATAAATCCAACAGTTGTAATGATTATAAATTCCAACTGATGAGTTGAGAATAAAATATGAAACACAAATTTCAAAGAAGTCTGAATAACACTGGTGGAAGTATTTCAAGGACTTACACTTTTCACGCCCTTGCTCGGAACCTAAGAGGTGAGGATCTGGAATAGTAAATAAATGGCAAACAAAAAATGTATATACACAGAATAAGAATTGTAAAGTTTTAAATTAAGTTGTAAGAATATATACGAAAACGAATTTTGCAGCATTTTGTTCATACATTGATAAATTAAAGGTGCTCTAAGCGATGTTGGGTGACTTCACTTATTGTTGACGTTCGAAGTATTGTCAAACAAAACAGAGGCTAGCTCGACCCTCCCTCCTCCTCATCCCATCCCCTCCCCCTCCCCCTCCCTTCCGTGCTTCCTGAAACATTCATGAACCATTTTAACGTTAGTCGTTGTTAGGACATCTCTCCTCTAGCTAACTTCCCTCTTCATGCTTCTCTCTCCTCCACTCCCCACACCCCCCTTCATGTGCACGCGCACTAACCCCCCAACCCCCACCCCCAAATCATTCTTGTCGGTTATTGGCTGGAACACTGTTTGTTATGTTTCGTGGTCCAGGCTGGGCCAGTTTGTTTTTGTTGCCGTTTGTGGAGCCTGGACTGTCTACAGAGACCGCGTTTTTTTACAGTGTGTTCAGGGGACAGGCAGCTAGCGGATAGTGAGGAGATGTTTGCTGGATGTGCCAAAAAAAAATTTGGCCTAAAAAACGTGTGACATCGCTTAGAGCACCTTTAATGTGTATTAATATAAAAAATGCCTTGTTCTTTCATGCAACTCTAGATGGCGCAGGCTGATGTGTCCTTAACGCAAGCTAAGGATATTTTCAGCGTTAACTACCTGGCGCAAGCTGATTGGTTCATGTTGGATCTGCAGCCAATGAGCTTGCTCCTCAAGATTTAAATGGCTGGTTACCATTCACTATAGCATTTTGCGGCATGCTTTCAGAGTTCATCTAAAACCCTCCACCTTCCCCAGATCCACCTGTATAGATCTACTATGGGTAACTGATATATATATATATATATATATATATATCAATACTGGACCTGATCATACTAATGGGCTTAAATCCTGACAATCAACTGCACTATATTTTTAGTTTCCTTTCAGGAAGATGATTTGCTCTGCTTTTATCGAGTTGCATCAGTTCCTGAGGTTTCCATGAGCACAACCACACATTCCATGTGCTTTATTCTTTCAAAACACCCCTTGTGCTCTGTGTACCCCAATCAAAGCCTGCTCTCACCACTTCTGTCTGATTAGGAATGATTATGGTCTAGGTCTCGATGGCTTTGCTCCTCATGGCCCACCTGGGCTCTTGAGACACACACAGTTATGGCGCTGACCTTCTGTGTTCCTCATTTATACAGGAAATTACAATTTCCACCCTACAATTTACAAATGCAGGCTGGTGTAAAAAGTGAGTGATAGACATCAGTATGTATGTGTATAGTACGACTGCTGGTAATATATGGCTGGCGAGTGCGTTCTCCTTGAGGACGGGTGTCTGAAGGCCGGGCGAAGATGTGCACACGCACGGTTACATTTACAGGAGAACTGCAATCAGCGCAGGTCTCAACCCCATCTCAACTTTCTCATAATGAAAGCCCTTGGGACTTTACGCAGCCATTTTCTTCTTATACAGAGATGGACATATTGATAGACATGCATGGACCAATACAAGCACGGCGACAAAAACGAAACAAGCTTATGTTATTATGAAAGATGCCAGTGCTGTGAAATGGAAGGATTATTGGTTATGTTACACTTACTGATGGGATGAAATTGATGTTTGCTTATGGTGACTGAATTATATGCTGACAATAGTACAGTAGCTGTAGTGCTGCATGTGAGCAGTCAATATTAATATCGTTTGACTGATTAAACTGGACAGTTAACTTGATGCCTTCTCTGTTTTATTGATCAGTATTATGGAGGAAATACTAATCTTGAAAGTAGTATTTAATTTTATTTTGCATCTCATGCAAATATCCAACATATCCACATATCCATATAACATATCCACTTAAGTTGAAGATGAGAACCCAAGTGCTGTTGTTTAATTAGTGGGGGGGAAATAGAAACGAAAACCAAATGAGACCAAAGGGCTTGACTTAAAAGTTAAACAAGCCTTACAAGAACCAAAGTACAAAAATTCACCAAAAAGAAGCAGGTTACATAAACAATAACACAAGAAGCACCAGAAAACAATCAAGCTATATATAGGGGAAAAAAAACATTCAAAATAAAAGATGTGAATAAGAACAAATACACCCGTTACAAAATCAAATAATGAAATATTTGGAAAAAAAAATATATATATATCATGCAGGAAATAAAACACACATATTCACAGTTATTATATCTCTAAAATCTCTCCCTTTTTCTCCTTAACAGCCATGAAATTAAATAGAGAGAAAACTTCTGTATTTTTTTTATTTATTTTTTGGAAATTAAAAAAGCAGGATCCTGTTTAATATTAGGTCTGCATTATTTTCAACAAAACCCTAGTGACAATGAATTATAAATCAGAAGCGAGTCTCGTCTGCGAGACACTTTGTCAAGCTCAAACATTGACAGAAGAGGCTCCTCTGTCTGTCCACGATAACATCACAGCCGTCCGTGATCAGTGCCATGTTGGAATAAAATATTTTCCCTTCTCCAGACTGAAAGGAGGATGTTTGGGAATGTGAGCGCAGGCTTACTGATCTCAGTCCTTAGAATCAATCAAGACAGCATTGCCCAGCAGATAATATGGGACGTGTTGTAACCCGATCGATATTTGGCCCTGCCGTACTGCATATAAATCTTCTATCTGGATATTGATGAATTAACCTTAAATAACCTTAACTAGAAATATGTAGAAATCTCCATGGATGCTGATAGATTTATAACTTGTCAAGGATGAATGCTGAATCGATAGAGGAGAATAACTTGGTTTCCTACGTTGATCCCTTTGCTGGAAATTGATTTCATACAAAGAACATGAAGAAATCCAGTTTAAAGTAACTGTAATCCCAGCATTGCACAAGCTAGTGGTTTAAAGAGATAATACACCCCAAATAAAATAAACTACTGTCATTATTCACCACCCTTGTGCCGTTCCAAAGATTCTTAAAAAACCTAGACAGTGAAAACTCATTATAAATGTATCATGAAAGTGGTATGACCAATGGCGTTTTGCTGTATTTTGAGAGGGCATTTTAACTCATTCAACAGATGAGTCAAATTGACTACTTTTATGATACGTTTATGATGTTTTTGGTCCACTTTTGGAGATTAACAGCTTATTGTGCTCCACATGAAAACTAAAGTTGGGTTTGGAACAACATGATGGAAGTATATATAAGACATGTTGCATCAACATGTTTTGTTGATCCTGGAACAGCACTCCTGTCTTAACCCTATCCCTAAACCTAACCCTACCCAAAAACATACCAAAAACGGGAAATGATAGGTGAATAACACTGATGTACTGTAGAAGCACCTGACCCTTGTTGTAAGCTTAAACTTGACATAAACCGTAAATGTGTCCCTCAAATCTGATTGGTTGATTGGAATGTTGTTCCAGGATCAGCAAAGATGTTGATCCAGTAACATGTTGCACTTGGTGAAATCACGTTCACCGGCGAATGAAGGTGCACAAACTAGAGGATAACTAATATGAACATTTCATATCACAATTATAGTGACCAAAATTATCACGGTTATCATTATCACTGTATTGTTGTACTAATACTAATGACAATTCTATTTTCAGTTTCTACGTCTGCGATGTTGCGACTGGAAATGAAAATGATAATCTCAGGTACTGATTATGTGCTTTATTTAATGTTAAAATAATTTACCATGAGTTTGAATATCATTTTGCTTGACCTTTATAGCCATACTGAAAGTGACAATAGATCATTCACCTCAGATCTTAAAAGTAAATTAAAAGAACATTTAAACTGTGAATTATTCTATTCTATGATAAAGCTTGTGTCAGTCACTCAGTATGTCATTTAATAATGTTAAAATGATGTAATATTTATGAATCTGATTATGCATTTATCCATTTCATTGCGAGTGCAGTGCACTTGCAGAGTGAGCTCCGCCCACAGACTCTTCTGATTGGCTGTGATAGTGAGCTCCGCCCACACACTCTTCTGATTGGCTGTGATTCTGATTGGTTTTGTCGGGTCTCGTTATCATGAGACAAACTGCTTGGTGCTGGAATCTTATTGCATCGCGTTTGGTTAGGACAATTTTATTGTGGTTTATCGCCAAACCATTAACCGTTTCATCTGTAGCACAAACATCTATTAAAAAGCTTTCGATGAAAATGAGCGGTGTTGTGTATGGACCCCACAGCTTGTATGCGCTTGATTGATCACTGGCTCTCTGTTTCTCTAGCCTCGCCGCATTAATGGCCTTCCTCGCACCCTCCAATTACTCTCAGGAAAATGATTTGAGCCTATCCTGATGTCTAAGAGCCACTGGAAAATTTCTGAACTGGATCCTGTCCAACTTAATGCATAAATTAACAGCGCCTCACCATGCAGGAGGAAGAGGAGTTATTCATCACTTGAGCCCCAAACGCTACTCATGTTACAGTAACCAGCAGAATCGTACAACCTGAGGTGAATCGTAAGCCTCTGTGTTATGTACATTCATGTTTACGGAATATTGTCACTTAAGAACTGAAGGAGCGAGACTGCAAGGCTGGATGGCTACGGAAAGAGGATTAAGAGTGGGATGCTGCGTAGCGGAGCGCAGGGGTGGGGAATGGAGCACTGATGCGGAGAGATAGACAGAGGAAGGAGAGTGAGAAGGGGAGATATGTAGAAAGGGAGGAAGTGTTCACAGATAGGCAGACCTATTTTATGGGTTCAAAGTTACTGACGAGAAAAGGGGCACAGCAAACTTCCTCACACAAAAGATGCTGCTTTGCAATACAGTCTGTTACAAATATATGACTACTGTGGAAAGAGAAAATAAGGTTGAAAATAAGGATGAACAGCTTTTTTTTTCGGGGTTTTTTTTTTTCATGAGGAGGCACCCATGGAAGCTTATTTCCACCACAGAATAAAACATTTTAAAAGATAATTGCAACTTTTTTATTTACGAGTTTACATCTCGCAATTCTGACTTTATTTCTCAGAATAGCGAGATATAAAGTCAGTATTGCATGATATAAAGTCGCAATTGCGGGTTATAAAGTCAGAATTGCGAGATATAAACTCACAATTGCGAGATATAAACTCGCAATTGCGAGATATAAATTCACAATTGCGAGTTTATATCTCGCAATTGTCACTTTATAACACGCAATTGCGACTTTACATCACGCAATACTGACTTTATAAAGTCGGAATTGCGATATAAACATTAAACAATAAACATAAGCGTTTATTTCTCGCAATTACGAGTTTATATCTCACAATTCTGACTTTATAACACGACGCAATTCCGACTTCATAACACAATTGCGACTTTATATCACGCAATTCTGACTTTATAACTCGCAATTGCGACTTTAAATCACGCAGTTCTGACTTTATAACTTGCAGAACTCCCAAAAGTCAGAACTGCGAGATCTAAACTCGCAATTGTGAGATAAAAAGTCGCAACTGGCTTTTTTATTTTTTATTCTGAGGCTGAAACAAGCTTCCATAGGCACCAGTGGCAGTCCAGGGTAAAGTAATGTAAAGTAAAATAAACTGTGTAAGGAGTATAGAAAAATAAATCACTTAGCATTAACTTGCCAGTTTAGCTCCTAAAGTTGTATCATTTGCATTATTATATTATAAAATTTAACAGATTTTGTTCATCCTAAAAACACAACATGTGTAACTAGGGATACCAAAACAGTGTACGATTCATTTTTTAAAAATATTTGTCTTGAGTTTTTATTGATATGTTCATTTTTACTAAACAAACAAATAAATCTTTGAATGTTTTCCTATCCAAGTAATGCAAACAAAAAGAAAGCTGTCAAGAAAATAACACATACACAGTTCCAGCTGGATTAAGCCAGTGTGTCATAATGATATTTGGATATCCTGAAGATGTGTTTATCACTGGAAAAAAGCAAATGCTTGACAGCTTTGCCCACGATGCAATTCATCTCTTCTGTTTGGTCTTATCAGCATTTGGAATTAGCAAACCTCATCAAGTTCACTGTCTGCGTATTTAAAGAGAGTAATTAATCATATGCTAATATATTGACTTGGCTTGGAGAAAAATAAATTGTGAGCGAAGCTGGACCTGATTAAAACCTGCCAGGGACTTCATGGAGAAGGAAACACACGAAGGAGCAGAACGTCTGAAGTGTTCATTGTACCGTTACACTTATGCCTCCAGCTGTCATTAGACCGATACCTGAATGATTATTTTACCAAAATATTATATATGCATTTATTCAGTTATTGAATTTGTTGCTTTTATTCCTGATGATGTTGGAGATAATAGCACCACCCTAGTGAAAAATAAATATACTAAAATACATTTATTGTATGCTTTTATGTAAGTATACTACAAATACATTTACATATTTTGTACTTAATATTAATACCCTGCAATTGTACTTTTAGTATACTAAATTGATATACTTAAAGTCTGCCAAATTGGAAACACTAATTTTGTACTTGATGTACTTTAGTTTTCCAGAAATAGTGCTGAGGTCCAACTAAAGATATACTTAAAGGCACACTGTGGAGAAATTGTGTTTTTGTCAAACAGCGACCCCTAGAGTCGCTTTGGAATACTTGCACTGTCGTAAATACCCCTACCCCACTTTGATTTGCGATAGTTTGCACGTTGTCTTGATGAATATGCTCAGTTGCTCATCTGCGGTGATGCGTGTTCCAGTAGCGTCGTCATATCTGGCAATAACATATAGCCTATAACACGCTCTCACACAGTTTTCTTTCTTTTTTTTTGGGAGGAGTACAATTCACATATGTGGTTTCAACAACCAGATGCATTTACACTTTCGTCTGGAATGCGTCTCAGACCTCCTCCTGAAGTGGTTTGAGCGATCGGATTCAAATCCGTCTCGAATGCGTTTCGGAGGGCATTTACACCTGGTCTTTTCACGATCGGATAGCTATCCGATCTGAGAAAACGCATGAAGTGGCCAGGTGTAAACAGCCCCCATGACAAAAACATACGCACGAAAGCCGAAAACAAACGCTGGTTGGCCTCTCACGTCCAAATTTGAGGAAGTGGTGGGGGAAGTGACGTATGCCGTAAAGCAGTCGAATTTTGTAGTTCTTTTTGTGCTTGGGTTACTACCCGAACCCCGAAGTTACGCAGTGCCAGTAAAAGCGATACAGACCCTGTCAGGCTATGGCAGACGCGTCATTCAACCTATTGTAAGTCGATGTACCATCACAAGAGTCTTGGAAATATATTATGAAGGTTGAAAAGATACATAGTGTTCCTTTAAGTGTGTTTGATTGTGCTACAATGGAACTATTGCAAGTATACTTTAGGTGCACTTTAAATCTTGTATTTAAAAACTGATATTACACAGAGGTCATACTATCCTTACTAATAGTGATATTAAAACACATTTTAGGCTTAATATTAAGAAATGTGCATTGTGCAATAAAGAAGTACTCCAAATAAAGTTTAAATGTAGGCTATTTATCATATCAGTAAGTCTAAAGCAATGTGTCAGTAAAAATGTTAATGGACTTGTAGTATACTTAGTATGAAATAAATGTATTTTAAATACATTTTGGTATATTTTTCACTATAGGGCAGTCAAACAGTAAGGAGTCTGTACCACAGATGCATTCTTTATTTTAAGTTTAGAGGAGCTAGATGTCAGAAACCCTTGTTATTAGCGACACCGGTGGCCGTTAAGTGAACTGCAGCCAGTAACTTATTGCTAGTTCTCGCACTCGTGCTCACGTAACGAACAAGAGATTGAACGTGATTCAATGCCCTGATATACTCACTGCAAAGTTCTTTTTTGTTCTTCTTATACTGTTAGCGAACACCGAGACGCCGTCCACACTGCTGTTAGCACTGTTTAGATGAATATGTAAATATGTGCTGCGCACTTCCCTCTCAACAACAAAATAAACAGCAAAAGTGACAGCAGTAAGAAAGCAGCCATTAAGAAAGCATCTAATCATTGATATGTGGATACCCAGCTAGCAGGGAACGTTCTCAGAACTTTCGCTAACATTCCCTACAAGTTTGGTTAATGTTCTAAAGAAAACATTTGAATGTAATGTTTACCGAACATTTTAAGGATGTTTTCTCATTTAAAAAAATGTTCCTATAACGTTATATGAAAACTAAGATATAACATTTTAACTGCAACATTCAAAAGATGTTTTGGGAATGTTTCTGAAATAACAAGTTGTACTATGATCTCAAAATATCATTGTCCCTATGTTTCATTATAACGAAAGAAGAACGTTCTCTCTGTCACGTTAGGAAAACGTTTTGAGGATATCATTGAGAGATGAGATGTTGAATGTTCTTTATAAAACGTTATTTTAATGTGACGAGTTAACAAAATTATAACATTTTATTTGCAACATTTTGAGAATATTTTGGGAATGTTGTTAAAGTTAAAGTTTGTACAATGATCTCAATATAACATTGTCCCAATGTTTCATAAAAACAAAAGAAGAACATTCTCTCTGTCACATTTATAGAATATTTTGAGGATATCATTGAGAGATGAGATGTTGAATGTTCTTTATAAAACGTTCTTCTAATGTGACGAGTTAACACAATTAGAACATTTTACTTGCAACATTTTGAGCATATTTTGGGAATGTTGTTAAAGTTAAAGTTTGTACAATGATCTCAAAATAACGTTGTCTTAATGTTTTGTCATAACAAAAGAAGAACGTTCTCTCTGTCACGTTAGGAAAATGTTTTGAGGATATCATTGAGAGATGAGATGTTTATTGTTCTTTATAAAACGTTCTTCTAATGTGACGAGTTAACACAATTAGAACATTTTACCTGCAACATTTTGAGGATATTTTGGGAATGTTGTTAAAGTTAAAGTTTGTACAATGATCTCAATATAACATTGTCCCAATGTTTTGTCATAACAAAAGAAGAACATTCTCTCTGTCACATTAGGAAAATGTTTTGAGGATATCATTGAGAGATGAGATGTTTATTGTTCTTTATAAAACGTTCTTCTAATGTGACGAGTTAACACAATTAGAACATTTTACCTGCAACATTTTGAGCATATTTTGGGAATGTTGTTAAAGTTAAAGTTTGTACAATGATCTCAATATAACATTGTCCCAATGTTTCATGATAACAAAAGAAGAGCATTCTACTTGCAACATTTTGAGCATATTTTGGGAATGTTGTTAAAGTTAAAGTTTGTACAATGATCTCAAAATAACATTGTCCCAATGTTTCATAAAAACAAAAGAGGAACATTCTCTCTGTCACGTTAGGAAAATGTTTTGAGGATATCATTGAGAGATGAGAGGTTGAATGTTCTTTATAAAACGTTATTTTAATGTGACGAGTTAACACTATTAGAACATTTTACTTGCAACATTTTGAGCATATTTTGGGAATGTTGTTAATGTTAAAGTTTGTACAATGATCTCAAAATAACGTTGTCTTAATGTTTTGTCATAACAAAAGAAGAACGTTCTCTCTGTCACGTTAGGAAAATGTTTTGAGGATATCATTGAGAGATGAGATGTTGAATGTTCTTCATAAAACGTTCTTCTAATGTGACGAGTTAACAAAATTAGAACATTTTACTTGCAACATTTTGAGCATATTTTGGGAATGTTGTTAAAGTTAAAGTTTGGACAATGATCTTAAAATAACATTGTCCCAATGTTTCATGATAACAAAAAAAGAGCATTCTACTTGCAACATTTTGAGCATATTTTGGGAATGTTATTAAAGTTAAAGTTTGTACAATGATCTCAATATAACATTGTCCCAATGTTTCATAAAACCAAAAGAAGAACAATTCTCTCTGTCACATTAGGAAAATGTTTTGAGGATATCATTGAGAGATGAGATGTTTATTGTTCTTTATAAAACGTTCTTTTAATGTGACGAGTTAACACAATTAGAACATTTTATTTGCAACATTTTGAGCATATTTTGGGAATGTTGTTTAAGTTAAAGTTTGTACAATGATCTCAAAATAACGTTGTCTTAATGTTTTGTCATAACAAAAGAAGAACGTTCTCTCTGTCACATTTGTAGAATGTTTTGAGGATATCATTGAGAGATGAGATGTTTATTGTTCTTTATAAAATGTTCTTCTAATGTGACGAGTTAACACAATTAGAACATTTTACTTGCAACATTTTGAGCATATTTTGGGAATGTTGCTAAAGTTAAAGTTTGTACAATGATCTCAATATAACATTGTCCCAATGTTTCATGATAACAAAAGAAGAACATTCTACTAGCAACATTTTGAGGATATTTTGGGAATGTTGTTAAAGTTAAAGTTTGTACAATGATCTCAATATAACATTGTCCCAATGTTTTGTCATAACAAAAGAAGAACATTCTCTCTGTCACATTAGGAAAATGTTTTGAGGATATCATTGAGAGATGAGATGTTGAATGTTCTTTATAAAACGTTCTTGTAATGTTATGTGTTAACACAATTAGAACATTTTAATTGCAACATTTTAAGGATGTTTTGAGGATGTTGTTGAGATAACAGATTATATAATGTTCTCAGTAAAACATTGGCACAATGTTCCATAATAACAGAGGAGGAACATTATCAAATCAACGTTCGTAAAATGTTTTGAGTATATCACTGAGACCTGAGATGATGAGTGTTTTTTAAAAAAAATCTTGTAATGTGACGTGTTAACAAAACTAGAACATTTTAAATGTAACATTTAGCAATCAAACTACACAATTATTGTTAAATTGAGCTTGCTGGTCAGACAGCAGGCCAACAGGGTTCACGATGGAACATATGGTGCATTTAAGTCCTCCTGGGAAGTTTGTATTCATGAGGTTTTACAATTTTGTTTAATGTTTTAAATTAATGAAGCCACTGTAAACTTTATCATCACATATTATACTGTTACATATTAATGCTATCATATTTTGTGCAGGCATTAGCTTACTTCATTGTCACTGCTAAATACCTAAGTATAGTGGTATCCCACAATGTTTCCCACTGACACACCCCTAACTCTTCAAGATCGGGGTTAAAGAAAATCCTGAGCTTCCTACTCATATTCTCATCATTGTGGTGGCGTTCAACTTGTAAATACGATCTTTATGACATGACTTGAATGCACCAATAGCTCTAGCTTAATTAGGGACAATCCATACAAACACTCTTTGCTAAAATACATTACAGACTGTCACAGTAAGAAGTTATTCGTCCTGTATCAACGCTAAAGGCCTAACCACTGCAGTCAACACCTTGGAGTATCCATGCTGTTAAATAAAAGTCTGTAGACAAGGGTTAGGGTTAGAGTTATGGTTAACCTTAACCCTTAATTTCTAACCCAGACCCGGTTTCACAGAGTTTAGATTAAGCCAGGATTAGGCCTTAGTGCATTTAATTAGCTTTTAAAAATGTGCCTTAGAAAAAAGAAAAAGAAACATTACTGGTGTGCATCTTGAGACAAAACAATGGCACTGACATATTTTAAGATATGTCAGTGCAAGTTGCTTTCAGGTAAAACAGCTCAAACGTGCATTTTAGTCTGGGACTACAGGCTTAAACCTTGCCTGTGAAACCCGGGGTATATGTTGTAACTTGTATAGAATTATGCCAATGTTACCAAAGTGTTGTGTTGGACAGAGGATTTACCCTAAACCAACAGGTTGTGTAACTGTGCCACACAGGGTGAAAAGCAAGTTGACATTATTAGGCATAAGAGTGTTTCTAAAGGAAAGGTCAATATTTTGTTAAAGTGCAAAAGGATCATTATGGGTCACATGAATGTAACTCTAATGTTACCATGATACCAATCCATTAGTTTTTCATGTAGGTAGGTATACAGAATTGTATATGAATAGCCTACATATGCAATGTTTGCTCTGTTTAATATATAATATGTTTGCTCTTTTAAACTGCTGTTGGCAGAGCAGTGGTAAATATATGTTGTTATACATGGTATATATTATTTGTGTAATTTATTATTATTATTTATATGTTATTGTAAGTTTATTTTTTTTTTATCATGCACTGCAATGAAGACACCATTTAACCAATTGATTAAATATAACAGCCAGCTTACAAATACAACTAAATAAATAGCCGTGCACATTTTTTTCATATTCTTTCTTTTAAAACATGTAATCTTTTCCTGTAATTGCAATGTTACCACATTATTGGCTGTCTCTTCGAGTTGTTTTGAGCATGATTGGCTATTCAGACTGTCATCCAGGAATCTGGCCAATGGCAGCTATGCGCGCCTTTTACTGGTCAAGTTTGAAGTTTGAATATTCGTCTGTTAGAGTGTGTGTGTGTGTGTGTGTGTGTGTGTGTGTGTGTGTGTGTGTGTGTGTGTGTGTGTGCGCGCGCTGCTGCTGCTCGGGAGGATCTTCAGTAGCCTACTAGCCTCCTTCGGTTCTGTGGCTTTTACATTGTTTAAAACATGGATTATTTTGCATCGTACTGTTACATTTTTATTTTGAGCGAGTTGCGGGATGTAAATGGACAACGAATTTTAACAACGTAGCCTACGTGTAACGGACATATTGCAATCTGCGGAAGGTAAATAACTTTATTTTATATAAAAATACATTCTGCTACATCAAAATATAGTGTGTTAAATTGAGAAGCTAATTTTAAATGCGACTAGAGCAATATCGATATTATGTCAATGTTTCAGGCTGCATGTGTAACGTTAGGCTAAATATTGTCAGCTAAGTTAGTTTTTGATAAAAATAAATAAAAATAAACCTCAGCATAGTCTGAGCTTTACAATGAGTGAACTGAGAACATTGTGTCTTTATACAGAGAGGAACTCGAACCACACTATGAAAACTAGGCTTTTGAATGATCGCGGGATATCGGCCTAACGTTACCGTCAAAATGATGAGTCATCATCATAATATGTTTTTGAGCTGGTGAGTAAAAATTTGCAAGCTTTTTATGTCTCTTTTAGTAAGTAAATACAAATAGCTAATAATATTGCTGTATGTGTGTGTTTCCCATTATCCAGGAATTTTGGGAATAAATTATCCAGCCACATGATCTTCAGTTGCGGTGAGTATTGTCATAGTAAAATACACGTGAAATAGAGGCAGAACATGTAAACTCTGCTCAAAGGCACACTGGTCCAAACCCTCCAGACAAAATTGTACCTGTCTTCTTGATATGAGTTTTTATGGGCCTAGCTGACCCAAACATAAATGTCCTTTCAAAATGAAATTATTTTCAAACCTGTATGACTTCTGTGAAACACAAGAATGTTGGGAATAAAACAACATTGGAACCCATTTTATGGAAACAAATGTTCCCAATGTTTCATGATAACAAAAGAAGAACATTCTACTTGCAACATTTTGAGCATATTTTGGGAATGTTGCTAAAGTTAAAGTTGTACAATGATCTCAATATAACATTGTCCCAATGTTTCATGATAACAAAAGAAGAACATTCTCTCTGTCACGTTAGGGAAATGTTTTGAGGATATCATTGAGAGATGAGATGTTGAATGTTCTTCATAAAACGTTCTTCTAATGTGACAAGTTAACACAATTAGAACATTTTACTTGCAACATTTTGAAAAAATAAAATAAAATAAACCTCAGCATAGGAGCTTTACAATGAGTGAACTGAGAACATTGTGTCTTTATACATAACATAAATGTCCTTTCAAAATGAAATTATTTTCAAACCTGTATGACTTACTTCTCTGAAATACAAGAATGTTGGGAATTAAACAACATTGGAACCCATTTTATGAAAAAAACAAAACAAAACTGAAGTCATTTCTCAAGATATCTTAATTAAGGTTATACAAAATAAATTCATACAGTTTTGGAACAACATGGAGTACCCGTAAATAACGATAGAGAGTCTATTTTTTGGATGAGCTGTTCTTTTTAGGACATGTTCCCAGGGTCCTTTGCTAAATTAACCATGGTTTTTATTATAGTAAAGTGTAGAAACAATATTTTTATGGTGGATTGATTACAATAATTTATTACCATTTAGTTAGTGTTGCAAAACCATGGTTAATGTTAGTAAGGGTTCTCCAGATTTATATAGCCTAACACTTAAGGAAAACATAAAAAATGGTCCTATGTCACCCAGATCAATAGTCTGTTAACACACATTAACACACTTTTTACATTTTCTTAAGATCAAGCATTGGACCAATGTTTACGGAGCAGAACAGGCACCAACAGAGAAACAAGTCCATCACTAGTAAGTATCCACTGCATTTTATAAAACCGTAGTCAATTTTAAACGCACAATGCACTCCAAAATAAAAATGATCTATTTTTTTCTCCCTCGTGCCAGATTTATATCTGTCCCAGATTTATATCTGACTTTCTTTCCACAGAGATTTTTAGAAAAATTATCATTAAAGAGAATCATATAAAGAGAAATGTGGGAGGAGCTTGAATTTATTGCCTAGCCCTGTTTGTTTGAACCGCGAGAGCCGTCAAAGCTTATGCTACTCCTATGTCATGCACCGACAAGAGCCTTTTATAGTCAACACGTCGGACGCAAGCAACTTGCACTTTTGCCCCCACCAACAACGCATAGTATTGCATACAACGGTGCGTCGCGTATCAAAAACTGGGACGACACATTTTTCTACTCATAGACGCATATGGCGGCCGAAGTGTAGTGATGCGTAGCCTTGCAGGCGCATATGCGTATCGATGCGTTGACTAACTCTTTGGGCGTAATTTGACTTGCATATGGCTGTCTGCTGGAAGCTAGTTATTTAAGTCGATAAAATTATAAATATGGTAGGGCTGGGGGAATTAACACGTTAATCTTCGCGATTAATTTGAGATGCTTAACGAGTTTATAAAAAAAATGCAATTAACGCAGCACTTTTTTTGCCTCATTTTAATGACTTCCTGTTGCGGAAAAGGCTGCAAAATATGCCGTCCCGCCCCTCCGTGTTTGGCGATCAGGTTTTATTCTCGCGCAGCTTTCATGAGCGGGTCTTTTCCGCTCCGCGCTCTCCATTCCGTGTGTGTGTGTCGGCGCACTGACACACACACACAACACTGAGCAAACATTGAGCTCTTTGCTCAATGTTCTGCTCCGTGTTTGCGCTGCACGTTCTGCTCTGTCGTTAACGGCCCAAACGCTCCAATCATGTACCGATCACGCACTGGAAAAGCAAAGTCAAATAACGTGAAATTTCTCAGTAGTAGACTTCTGTGAAATAGCCCTACTGAGCTGGTATAGTCATGCTGACAACAATGGTAAAATTACCTGCTCTGATCACATGCTCTTGTAATAATAGCTTTGTAGGACTATGTTTTATTTTGATAATTAGAAAAAAAAATTTATAATAATAAATTGTTAAATTTATTATGTTGATTGATTATTGAAAATAATAATATATTGATATATTGATGTTTAATATTATTTTAATACAGGGCTATTTTCTGTTCCTTTTTTTCCTTTTTGTTGTTTAATTAGGTTATTCTAAGTTTAAATATTGATGATTACAAGCTTGGGGGAAATGCAATTAATTGCATTTAATTACAGCAAATTGTGTAAATAATCAGTTACTTTTTTTAATCGATTCCCAGCCCTAAAATATAAAATATGGATATGTTTCTTACACAAACGCATCACTTCGCTTCACCTTTCGCCTTTATTAACCTGCCAGAGCCGTGTGGAGTACTTTTATCATGGATGGATGCATTTTTATGGACTTGTCAAAAAAATCCCACAGGGAGCTACAGAATAAGAAATCTTTGAAGTCCACTTTTTTACTGTCTGTTTCCATCAGTAAAATTACAGTTGTTTTTTTTCTCTCAGAATTGTGAGGCAAGAACACACAATTGCAAGAAAATATCAGAATTGTGAGCTGTCTTTTTTACTCCCCTCAGAATTCACCCTTCGAGGGAGTTTGATTGACAGGTATTTTTTACATTTTTATTTTACCAAAAATATTTTTTTCTAAAAAAATTACACAAATTAAACGTTGAGACTTTGTTTCAACTTTCATATCAAAAGTAACCTGCTCTGTCTTGTCTCTGCGTTTAAACGTTTCAGCGTTTTTTCTGTGATCCGCAATGTATTTTTCATTGCGTGACAACATGATGTGTGGCGTGAGAGCGCCATGGCTTGTTGGACATAGCAACAGTAACTAAAGGGGGCGGGTCTTTGCAAATTGCATTAACCATGGCTGCCTGTTAATTATCACTGGACTACTTCGCTCTCGCATCTCCCAAAAGTAAAATTTTTTTTGTTTTCTTGATTCCATTTGAATGGTTTAATTAAATTGCTATAACCAATTATTTAAAATGTAATGATTTAAGCAAAACGTTCTTCAAAGGTTAAACCAAACTTTTATTTGACGGATTGCCGTGTAGACCTTTGAGTTTCTCTGTGTTTTATGATATGATGATAGTTTTTCTCAAATGAAGCTAAAATGCTGCTGAAGTGACTCTCAGAGCAGCTGTATTGATGAAGTGCATTAATGTTCTCATATAGAAACGACAGCAAAAAAAAATAAGCCAGAATTGCTTTTTTTTCTCAGGTTTTACTAATTTATCCTGTGATTCTGACTTTCAAACGGCCAATTGCGAGTTTATATCTCGCACTTCTGAGAAAAAAAAGTTTGAATTGTGATTCGCAATTACCTTTTTTTAAAATTGTATTCCATGGCGGAAACAAGCTTTCATATGCACAGACAGTAGCTCACATTTAACATGCAGATTGTGCGCACACAGAAACCTACTGGAGCACAAAAAGTTAGTGTCAACACTGTCCTGTGATTTCTCAATAAGAAACAGAAGTTATAGCATATTTTTCTTTCTGCTTTTGAAGTAACTAAAACTTACAGCTTAGCTAATAGCAAAGAGACGATTCACAGGTATGATTAAATCACACTAGAAATTGTTCTATCTCAAATGCAGTACTACTTTATCTGTATCTGATTTAAAACAAGCAGAAATCTGTAAGAAATGTAACAATCCATAGACAATATAACTGATGAAAATGAGCTGTTACATCAGAGCAAAAGCATCGTGGGCAGTGCTGTGACATGCTGCAGCTGTGCTCAAGGCTACCTGAGTTCGAGGTTCACACTTCTCAAGCCAAGTTTGTAGTTTGTTAAAATAATTTAGCCTCTAGTTGTGTTATTAAAGGGATACTCCACTTTTTTTGGAAATAGGCTCATTTTACAACTCCCCCAGAGTTAAACAGTTGAGTTTTACCGTTTTCGAATCCATTCAGCCGAGTTTCTGATATTTGGAAGAATATCAGTAACCAGACAGTTTCTGGTCTCATTGACTTCCATAGTAGGAAAAAATATATACTATGGAAGTCAATGAGACCAGAAACTGTCTGGTTACTGACATTCTTCTAAATATCAGAAACTCGGCTGAATGGATTCGAAAACGGTAAAACTCAACTGTTTAACTCTGGGGGAGTTATAAAATGAGCCTATTTCCAAAAAAAGTGGAGTATCCCTTTAACATGTATATAATGGATTAAGTATATGTTTTAAATTACAGAAACAAAATAGATACTCATAAGGTATCATATTTATACTTTTAAATAAACTAATCTAATTAATTTCTGATTAATAATTAGGCTGGCTAATTTTGAAAGTTTTCAAAGTCAATATTGCTTGTGATCTTAATATGTAATATGTATTTGTATTATTTTTGTTTACACTGTTGCATGATCTTCTTTTATAGGCTATGAGGAAAAACTCTACCATGCACACAGAGAATGGAGCTCAATTCTGCTAACTGGGAGAGCAGCTGAAAAAGAAGAAGAGAAGAACAGTAGAACACCTATTAATGCAGATGACTTTATTCTTTTTCTGCAAGAACCAAGACAACCAAAGACTGATGATGAGCGCTCTGAGCAAACAGCAGTCAAGACGTGTGATTGCACATTGGACTTTACTGAGTTCTTCATTTAATGTTGGGCATCTACTGTACGCAGAACTTCTAATAATTTATGTGAATGCCATTCATAAACCTGTTAGATTTTTGTTTTATTTTAGAGATTAATAAAATTGTATGTTTTAACAATGTTATAGCTAAGCATTTTTTATGTTTAAGAGAACATTTTGGGAACAAAAATAAAACTTCCCACTAAAAAATTTATAAGAATGTTAAGTAGTATTTTTAAGAGTATTTTTAGAGAATGTTATCCTAACTTTTAGAAGAACGTTCTAAGAATAAAAATAAAACTTCCTGCTAAAAACTTTATAAGAATAAAGGGATAATGTTCTAAAAATGTTATGATTAAACATTTATAGAAGGTCATCATCACAAAACATTTTTAGAGTGTTCTTAGAGAATGTTATCCTACCTTTTAGGAGAAATAATGTTCTAACAATATTATTATTAAACATTTTTATAATGTTGTAAAAAAAAATGTTATCTGAACTTTTAAAAGAACATTCTGGGAACAAAAATAAAAACACCCCCTGAAAACTTTCTAAGAACGTTAGAGAATAATGTTGTAAGAATGGTACACCTAAACATTTTAATAATGTTTTTAAATAATGTTATCCGAACATTTAAAAGAACATTCTGGGAACAAAAATAAAACTATCCGCTTACAACATTATAAGAACGTTAGAGAATAATGTTATAAGAATGTTATTACTAAACATTTTAATAATGTTTTTAGAAAATGTTCTCTAAACATTTAAAAAAACATTCTGGGAACAAAAATAAAACTACCCGCTGAAAACGTTCTATGAACATTAGAGAATAATGTTATAAGAACGTTATTACTAAACATTTTAATAATGTTTTTAAAAAAATGTTATCCGAACATTTATAAGAACATTCTGGGAACAAAAATAAAACTACACGCTAAAAACATTATAAGAACGTCAGAGAATAATGTTATAAAAATGTTACTACTAAACATTTTAATAATGTTTTTAGAAAATGTTCTCTAAACATTTAAAAAAACATTCTGGGAACACAAATAAAACTACCCGCTGAAAACGTTCTGAGAAAATTAGAGAATAATGTTAAAAGAATGTTACTACTAAACATTTTAATAATGTTTTTAAAGAATGTTCTCCAAACTTTTAAAAGAACATTCTGGGAACAAAACTAAAACTAGCCACTGAAAACTTTCTAAGAACGTTAGAGAATAATGTTAAAAGAATGTTACTACTAAACATTTTAATAATGTTTTTAAAGAATGTTCTCCAAACTTTTAAAAGAACATTCTGGGAACAAAACTAAAACTAGCCGCTGAAAACTTTCTAAGAACGTTAGAGAATAATGTTAAAAGAATGTTACTACTAAACATTTTAATAATGTTTTTAAAGAATGTTCTCCAAACTTTTAAAAGAACATTCTGAGAACAAAACTAAAACTAGCCGCTGAAAACATTTATAGAACAATACATGCTAATGTTCTTAGAACATTTTTAGCTAATCATTGATATGTGGATATGTTTGCACCAGCTTTGCAATTCACCTGCATCATGTCGACAGATGAGGTAATTTAAAATCACACTAATATGATAGTTTGATTAAAAGGTTTATTTGAGACTATAGACTAGATAGGTCTGGTTATGTGAGACTAGAGTTTGAATTGATCCATTTTCTTTGCATGACACATTGACAGTACAGTTAAAAATGGCTGTTTCGACATTATCCTGAACATTGTATAAGCATTTGTTTCATGTGTCATGGAACGAAAGAGAGACTCTCGGGAGCGTGTGTAACTGTCACATCCTTTTGATTTTCTCGGCCAAAACATCCCGAGTCTTTCACAATAATCAAACAGTTGACAGTAGCCATTGACTTCCATATAGGAAAAA
The DNA here is from genome assembly GCF_963993115.1 of Abramis brama. NCBI lineage: Eukaryota > Metazoa > Chordata > Actinopteri > Cypriniformes > Leuciscidae > Abramis > Abramis brama. The sequence goes on along the minus strand of NC_139964.1, from coordinate 30,605,978 downwards.
GAAATATTTGTATGAAAGTCAATGGCTACCGTCAACTGTCTGGTTATCAACATTCTTTAAAATAACTTTGTTTGTGTTCAACAGAAAAAAAGAAACTCACAGGTTTGGAACAACAAGGGCAAGTGATGACAAAAGTTTAATTGTTGGCTGATCTACCCCTTCAAAATACATTTTATCTCTCTTCTCTCTTCTCCTGAGCTATTAGATCCTTCCTTTTCTCTTCTCTTCTCTGTCTGTCTGCAGTATCCATGAGCCTGGAGACATCATACAAGTTCTGCCGCTGCGGCTGTCTTGTTCAGCACATGTACAACACAGCTGCACCATCTTGTGAGGCTGTGCGAGTGCCTCTTCATCTGCTTCCCTTCTCCACTCATTCCCATCGGAGTCAGGTGGCAGGCGATGCTGCGTTTAGTATTGATGTTCAGAAATAGAGTCAGAATCCGAGGGAAGAATGTATCCGTCAGGGTCCATCAGAGAAGACCCCCTCATTGCTTTAAAGATCCCTTCCCTTCCATTTACTGTCATGCCAGACTGTATGCGACATGAAAATAACAGGACAATCCAGAGTGTTCTGGCTGAACATTGATGCTTGGTCATCTAGTGGTGTCATGCAGGGCCACACTAGTCTGCGATGGTGGGAATCAGCAATTCTGCGCTCTCATCAAGTGGATGCTGGAGGGAGTGTGATTATGAAAGAGAGTGCGGATGTGAGGGTCATATCAGGGGAAATTGATGCTTGGAAGAGAACCGCAAAAAGTCTGTGAGATGTTACAGAAGTAAGTTTTTAGAATGGTTACCTCGGCTGAAACATATATTTATATAAAAGTCAGAAAAAGTTGTTCGCTGCTTATTGAAAAATGTATGGATGTCTTTGCATTATACAACATGTTTAAACAAATGAAATAAAAAAGCAAGCAAAACTTTTCAAAGAAAGAACTTTTGCTGAAAGGTTTAGCATTGCAGAAGACACTAAGTTGCGCAAGTTATAAGACACTAAGTAAGTTATACATATAAAAAAAATCTTACCTTAATAAATCAAACTTTTATATATATTTATAATATTTTATATATATATAGTCTATACCGTATATATATATATATATATATATATATATATATATATATATATATATAGTCTATACTGTATATATATATATATATATATATATATATATATATATATATATATATATATATATTAGTGTTGCATGGTGTACCGATACTTCAAAAGTACTTGGAAATTAAAAACGTCACGATACCTAAATTTATCAGTATCGATACTTAAAAAAAAAAAAAAAACGCCTCCCTATGGACGTCTGTGTTTTTTTCCTGACGCACGCAGCAAAGAACCTGCCGCTGTCAGTGTCATGTGACAAAACACTACAGCGAGATGGCTGCATGTGCGAGCACAAGTGGTCCACGACTCATAGAAAAAGATGACGCGAGGAGTGACATATGGAAGTACGTTGCCTACCTTGCTCTGTTGCACGGTGCACCCATACTTCAAAAGTAAATCGGAAATTAAAAACGTCACGATTCCTTAATTTATTAGTATCGATACTTCTAAGAATGACCGCGTTCCAGATGGCCGGCGACACACTGGCTGCGTGTCGTGTCCGTTTTTATTTCGGCTCCCATGTTAACTGACTGCGTGACACACGCGTCTGGGTGAAGCTCGAGACGCGCGGAAAACGCGTGCATGCTAGAAATAGAAGCGTGTTGGAAGCGTTTCCAGGCAAAATAGAATAGGAAAAGATGTTTCTATGTCATTTTGACACAAATACATATTAATAAATGACATTTTGATGTTTGAAAGTTTTGACATAAATACAATAAATGTAATTTAAAAAAATATTATCGATTTTCAAATATTGCACCTCTGAATACAGAACGAATTATTCTGTAGCCTATTTTGCCGTCAACACTGCCGACGTTGTCTTTGCTGCTATATATTTATGTTTAACATGAAGTATAGGCCTTCCACAACTCTCTCCCCACGTCAAATATATCACCAATGTGGCTTTATCATATGTTACCAATATTAAACATTGTTTAATATAATCGCTGTTCATATTTTTATTCAAAGTTCAGAATCAAGATAAAGCTCTTATGTTTCTTATGATAAATGAGATAATGCTGCTAAATTTATATATTTTTTTTACCTTGAATGTCATTGCTCTAATTTATTTTTTATATTTTGATATTTCATATTTTGTTCAAATGTTTAATATATCTGCTGTTCATATGTTCATTTATTAGTGTGTTATATGATTAGAATGTTGTCCCGGTTTTAAAATAAAGCACAGCAATGATATTTGAGAGTGTTTCTCCCTTTTCAGGAAAAGTATCGAAAAAGTATCGAAATCGCAATACTTGACTTGGTATCGGTATCGAAACAATAATTTTGGTATCGTGACAACACTAATATATATATATATATATATATATATATATATATATATATATATATATATATATATATAGTCTTAAGCAAGATTCTTTGTATGAACTTCTTTGTACTGAATTTCTGTGCTGATCTGAAATCAGTGTTGCTATATTTCCTGCTATATTCCCGGGTCATTTCAGCATGTATTTCCCAATTTTAACCCTGTGACCTCATATAAAATTTCAGCACATTATTCCATAAATTAATCTCCAGAGGACAGAAATAATGAGCAGATTTTTTCATTATGCAGGAAAAAACGTAAAACAGGGACCAATTAATGCTCGTCTAAGGCACAGACATGTGAAAAGACATAAATAGAACGAATTCTATCACGAACAGTCATTTTGAATGCCGTACCTTTACTTAATGTTGTGAATATATTTGCATTAAAAGACCCGCTCGGCGAAAATTATTTGCGGTTTGACCCGGCCATGAATTTGTGCATTGAAATGCTATATAAACTGAAGCATTGTCATCGCAGCATTCAGAGAGCGGAGTTTTGTGGCATAATTTGTTGCCGTAACATGCACTTAAAGTCCCATTTATGTTCTCATTTTGTGTCGGTCTGTGTGACTGGACGATTCTGGGCGTGTGCCAGAGCTCTGGACTTTAAGAGGGTTTTTCCTCACACGTTTTTATCAAGATAATGCTTCTTTTGAGTGACTGCCATCTACATTGATGTAATCAATATAGATAATGTATCCTTGAGCATCAGGGCTCACTAAATCAGAGCGAGCATCCATTCAAATGCAGCCTGGCAGATATGATAGCTGCTGTTATATAAGTAAGCAATTCAAAATCACTGTTCTCGAACAACCTGACCCAGCACTGTGATTATATTGCACTGCCCTATTAGTGACCCTGCCATTTTTCACCAGGATTGAGATAATGAATAGTCTGACCATGAGATTGTGCTCTGAATATTAGAAAACATGCTTGACTATCCTGTGAACCTATTTAAAACACACAATCTATGATAAAGATGTACAGGACCCAAAACTCCTCCCTTCTCTTTTGCCCTTTTTTATTCCATTCGCTTCTGTGCCACGATGGCAAATTTCTCCGCTCCGTGAAATTCCTCTTATGGAGCTGTATTAGGTGCCATTTCGCTAAGAATCAGATGTGACCGGCGCATAGCAGGTATCTCATTATTTCTCAATGACCACGGTAAAACACAAGGTCAGAATTCAGCAGATCTTGCTCCTAGCAGGCTTAGTATTCCATTTAGATGCAATTTTCAATTCCCTGCTATATATTACTGTGCAGATGTCAACCATTCATATCTCATCTGTCCAACTCTCATCCGTTTTACTTCCACAGCCCTGGTCCAACAAGCATTTGACAGAGTACAAAGAGTGTGATTCTTGGAGCGTAGCAAAACCTAGTTAGCTGCCTACAGAGACAGTATTTCCTAACATTCCCAACACCTTATTTAAACCAAAGGCAACACAGTGAGTGTACTTAAAGTGCCCCTATTATGTTTTTTGGGTTATTACCTTTCATGTAGTGTGTAATATAGCTGTTTGTGAACGTAAAAGATCTTCAAAGATCAAAGTGGATGACAAATAGAGTTATTGCATCCTAAAAGAAAGAATCGATTCTGAATTCCAGTCGCACTTCTTGTTACATAACTATGAAACAATGTAACAAATTTGCATAACACCTATGGTTTTCATTGGTTCCCGGCGAACAACTTCTACTTCGCCCCGCCCTCAAACACTGTAGTTGGGGCAGAGGCCTGGAAGAGTTTGGTTAGTGTTGTCAACATGTCGAGAAGACGCTTTTCTCGCTTCAAAAGGGCAAGGACTAGCACAAAAACAAATTCAGTGTTCCTCAAAATTAATAAAAACAGTGAAATGCAAACCTGCAATAATTAAATATGTTAAATTACACAAATATACTTTATGTATTTAATCTCACTTTATTAACCAGTGTCTTTGCTGCTTACCTTCAATGATCCAATTCAACCATACTAATAAGCAAAAAAAGACTTTAGGTAAATATTACATTTGTGTTTATTTTTAATTTTTTTCCTGTTCTTCTGCAATCCAGAATGGCAGCACAGCTGAAAGGTTTGTTTGAGCAGCGCCCTCTACTGTACAGGCGTGAATTTCCTAAAGCCTGAGGTTTGTTGGCTGTGAAAGGGCCTTTACATTTGCAAAAAATTACTTTTTTGTAATCAAAAACAAACAAACTAAAAAGTAACACAAAATTAACGTAACATTACTTTCCAAAAAAAGTAACTAAGTAACACAGTTAGTTACTTTTCGTGGAGTAATGCAATATTGTAATGCATTACTTTTGAAAGTAACTTTCCCCAACACTGTTTGGGAATGCTAATGGATAACTCACTCCATGTGTTATAGACATCTTTGGATCTCAGCAAAACCCAAATGTTTGAAATGATTCACAGGCAAAGAGTGTTTCTGATTCTGTTGTTTTCTGATTAGCTAAACAAGCGCTGACACTTTTTGACTATTTTTAGAGTCTAGGGCTGTCACAGCGACAGGAGTGATCTCTCTATTTCAGCGATGTCTGTCAGTTAGCGGGGACTTTATATGCATTCTATTCTATAATAAAGCAAACATACTTTACATCACCTTTTACTCACCCAGATAATGTGCACAACCCACCATGTTCATGATTCTTTGACACTTCTTTGTCTTAAGAATGAAGATTCTCATCCAAATCACCAGCTGTGACTCTCCACTCATAATTGTCGTTCAGCTTGAATCGTCATCTCATTTACGTTCACATCTGGTTTTTAATGGCTAGTCTTTGAATTCCTAAACTGACAGGCACAATTGAAAACCCTGGAAGACATTGCATTGCAAAACATCTATATTCCAAACCCTGAAATATGACCCAGAGAAGAAAGCTAGAAAACTTCTCCGAACAGCAAAGACGCGCTTTTGAGAAGTTTTTGCATTCATTCTACAGAACATTAACAACAAGAAGAAGAAAAGAAGTCAAAGGAAGAGTACATCAGTAGCATAATGCCCATGGCCACAGGAACGCGTTGAGATGGTCAAGGTTGAATAAATAGTGTTTAATGTGACGCGATAAAAGTATTTATGTATAAACAGATGGCCTAGTGCACATGTACATCTCAGGAGAAGCCGCAGAGGTTTATGCAGGTCCTAAAAATGAATGCGCTGTCAGTGAAAAATTAAGTCAAGCCCCTGAAACCATAACAACGAAGAAGATTTCAAGAGGGGGGCCTTAAGTGTATTTCAAACACATCAGCACAACACCTGCGGCCTATGACAGGCTTAAAGGGAAAACTGTTTAGCATGGGAATTTGTTGCATACACATACTGGTAAATATTAAGGATAATACAGTATGTCCTTGAAGAAATGTATAGTAATTTTAGTCATTTTCACCCAAATGCAGTATAACCTGTAATGCAAGTAAGTGTGAATGACACAGACAGATGGTAAACCTGGTTATGATGGCTTAATTTCTTTACCTAAAGTCATGCTCAGTGAAAACACAATGACTTGCTCTAACGCTAAAGCTTCTCATATAGCCGCTAATAACACTAAATCAAATAAAATAGCCCAAAGCCTAATGGGTAATTATCGAGACCGCCACATGTGCACACTTTTACTTTTTTACAATGCCGGTTGGTGTTGAATGTTAATTCCAAGCGACCTCATAACACTGCTTTATAATAAAGATTCTAGAATGTGTAATTGTAATGTACTGTCATAGTAACACTGAGTCAGATCACAACCTTATTTGAATGTATAATTCTATAATCAATACAGCACAACTGCACACTATCAATTTGCAACTACATTTCCAAAAGGACATACAATGAAAAACATTTGGTGTAGGATCTACTTGAAAAAAAATATATGTAAAAAATCAATTGAAAAATATTGAATTAAACATGAAATTGTAAGACTAGGTATTTTCTTGTAAAACATATTATCTTTATTTATAACAGTGTATTAGTGCTAGCAAGGTTAGTTCTCTGCATCAGAGCCACTTTACCCTTGTCATGACATTCAGCGCACGTCTTGATTTCTGTCAGCTGCACAAGAGTCAATGTACAATGCAACCATCTTAGGAGCCTCTACCTGATGATTAATGTAGTTAAAAATCACAATCGCAAATCAGTCTGAAAATAGACCGCTGGTTGTCAAGGGACCAGAGCACACTAGGGGGCCGCAGCATGACATAAAATAGTATTAATAAACTGTTATTGATATATTAAAATAGCCTAACTCTAAATTAAAATGCTAAAAAAAATATATATTAGGAGGTAAACAGAACCTTTTTTTTTCTTTTTTTTGATTTGGAAGTCAAAAGTTTACAAAAGCTTAAAAAAAAAGAAAAAAAGAAAAAAAAAATACACCTAGTACAAATAGTACAAATATAGACCACCATGTTCTAACAAGGCAATTCCAGCAATTTTTGTATCCACAAGGACTGTGAGGACAGGGCATGACATGATACAATCACATAACACAGCCAATCAGAATGGTTTGCAATACATTGCAGCAAAAGAGTGCAAAACTACATATACCTTGTAATGTCATGACTACGTTGATTTTTCTGGACGCTTTGATGCTTTTTTTCTTCAAGATATTTCTTTTTCCTCAAGATATTTAATTATATCTGATTCTATGGGCCCTATCATACACCTGGCGCAATGCGCAAGTGTTTTTTGCTAGTTTCAGCCTGACGCAGTTATCATTTTTACGTACTGCGCCACGTTCTTTAAATAGCAAATGCAAGGTGTGAAAACGAGGTGTGTTCTGGCGCATTGTTGGCGCATTGCTATTTTGAGGCAACTGAAATAGACTGCACCATTGACCAACAAAAACCTGGTCTATAGTCAATGGCACCGTATTTATTTATTTTTTTTTAATTTAAAGAGCGTGTTAGTAATGTGCGCGGGTCCACAACGCATATACACTCTGCTTATTACACACACAGGGACACGCAGCAGCACACTAACTAGCCGAATATTAAAAGTAAAAGGATTACAATGTAAAAGATTATTACTGTGTACATAAAGATATGGTGGAATCCGGCTTGTCTCGTAGATGGGCTGCTTGCACGCTTTAACCTCGCGCACGAGCAGATCCGTTTCCTCTCTGGAGACGTGTTCAGTCTTTCCATTTGCAAATTCCACCATGTAAATAGCGAATCCGCCACGGTGCGAGTGCAACTGGCTTTTAAAGGGAATGAGATGAGACTATGATGCACATTATGCCCAAAACACACACATTACTCATTAAGAGAATAGGGACGACCCTTTTAGACCATGCGCCGGGTGCACCGACCATTTTTCCCGTTGTTAAACTAGCAAAAGTGGATTTGGACACGCCCTAAGTGCACTTGCTCTGTGTGCTTTAGACCATGCGCTTATATCCTTAAAATAGGGCCCTACATTTTTTCACACTTAAAACTAACCTTTTATTTTTTGTAGCAATGGCATAAAACCATTTTTGGTTCCCCAAATAACCTTTTAATTAACATTTCTTAAAAGAACCATTTCATAGTTTGAAGAACATTTCAATAATTCAAAGAAACTTTTTCCACTATAAGGAACCTTTTGTGCAATGAATGTTAAAGGTTCTTCATGGAAGCATTGATTCATGGTCCATTTTTAATGAATAATATACATTAGGAATGCTACTTTGTGTTTGGAGTAAAGGGGGAAATTTTGACTAAAACTCTTGATAAACATGGTAAAGAGCTACTAATCAAATATCAGTGGTTGTCATCCACACAAAACACGTCACATCACTAAAAATATTCATACCTTGATTTGATTACATTTCATTTGACGTGCTATTCGGGAACGCCATCTCACATATTCATCTATCTGTGTCTAATTCTTTGTCTCTTCATTTCTCTCTCTCTTTTTTGTACAAACACACAGTCCTGTCTGCATCTCCCCAGCCTCACTATAAAAGGAGCCTTTTAAAGGGGTCTATGTCAGGGAGAATAGGCCCAGGAAGCTTGCCAGAGGCTTACCAATGGAGCACTTTAATGCTGATACTTTACGCTGGAATCAGCACAAATAGAATGGAGGCAAAGGTGGAGACAAACAGAGAAATGAAGAGAGAGACTGTGAAACTTAGGAAGACAGGCAGACGGGGAGGTGAAGTCTGATGAGCACTACACAAACTATAAATCTGTTTTGTGAAAAAGAAGAAAAACACAGGAGAGAGACATCTGTTAGCATTCATTTCAATAGGCAGCTGCTTGGATGGCATGCAATTTGAAATCTTCTACTGACACTAGTGTGTATAAGTGTGCGTGTGTATATAAACACAAATTAAATGAAGCAACCTTTGGATGATCTACCAATCAAATGAGCTGTAAATGCCACGTGACTAATCACTCTAGAGCTGGAAAATGACATCATGACAATGTTGATTGCCTCATGGCATCACAAGAACATGCACAGTTCTCAAATCCTTCCCTAGAGACGCAGTGATTTGATACTGTATGTACTCATACCCGAGGGAGCGGGCGGCTTTCTTCATTTATTATTAAACAAACAAAAAGAAAAAGTAATGTATGTTTAAGCAGTTGTTGAACCCGAAGCTGTTTACACTCAATGCAAATATCATCGTACTGAAAATAATGACATTGTCTGTTTATATATTTGTATATGTGAGTAGTTAAATATTTATGGGCCATTTGTTTTACTTTCTGCGACCCTAAGGTTTCAACATACTGTTATACACACTTTTCATTTTGCATTAACTGCAATAAAATAAAATAAAATAAAATAAAAAAAATAAAATAAAATAAAATAAAATAAAATAAAATAAAATAAAATAAAATAATAAAAAAAAAAAAAATAAAAAAAAAAAAAAAAATAAAAAAAAATAAAATAAATAAAAAAAAATAAAAAATAATAAAATAAAATAAAATAAAAAAAATAAAATAAAAGCATAATAAAGTAAAAAAAATGTTTGATTGCTTTGTAAGGACTTTATTTTAACATCTGCAAACAACTAAAATAAAACCGAAATATAACTGATCTTCTCAAATGAACAAAAACACTGTTTTTGGCTGTACTATAAGTCAGTGAAATGTTGTGATTTTATGATCTAACTAAAACTGACTTCCAATTTACAAGGGGGATGCATAAAAAGCAGCGGCGCAACAGGGCTGTGGCACTTAATAAAGATTTAATGCGTTGTGTTGTGTTGTATACATGCATAAGTGGTGAAATTGGAGGTGTTCGCCTCTGTGCCAGCAACAAAAAGCACAAGCCACAAACAAGGCTGACTAGGCTTGTTATAAAACGCATATGTAAATGAGTCTGGCAGTTATTGAGGAGGTTATGCCAGATTTGGCCTTTTTGTTGACTCTCTAATGTCAGTCTTGGTCTAAGGAAAGGGAAGCTGGTTATGAGCAGAGCAAAAGGCCAGAGCTTCAGGTAGCAGCCTTCCCATGGTGCTCTTAATAAGAGCTTCTCTCTCTCTCTCTCTCTCTCTCTCTCTCTCTCTCTCTCTCTCTCTCTCTCTCTCTCTCTCTCTCTCTCTCTCTCTCTCTCTCTCTCTCTGGAGCTGAATTGCTAAATATATTCTAAGCCACACAGTTCTGTGATGAATAAAACATTGCATCAGTGAAACTTAGACTTTTGCACGACAATTACCAAATGCATCTAGACATTGCAAATGTTTCTTGCTAGATCAAGGAATTTAGACAGGTTGTCCTTTAAGTGCTTTGTTTAAAATGCAGGGCAAGGAAAACGCCGCTCTTTGGGACAGCGCTCGTCTCGTGCACTCCACATTTTATTCATCTGTATTAAAAGAGCAGCTACCTAATTTGTACTTACTTTCAAATATACATATTAATGTTGATGAATTAAACATTAACGGGATGAAAAAATTGAGGGATGATGATGGTTGCTACTTTTATAATTTAGATCTTCACATTCATTTGATCGCTAAAAGCAACCCTGAATCTGCAAATATTTTATTATGTAGCTTGTTGTACGTATCGCTGCAGTTTTATATTATGTATATTACATTATGTATTTTAACAGTGTTGTTCAATAAAACCATTTGATTACTTGCTTTAAAGGCTATTGTTCGCTTAGGTCTATTTTTATTACCAAAAAAAAAGTAACCGATTTCTCGATTAATCGTCAGAATTATCGACCGATTACTCTATTACCAAAGTAATCATTAGCGACAGCCCTAGTTCACTATGGAAAAAAACTTTTGAGGTCTTTACGTAGTATTGTGCAAGGAACCAAGGTTGGCTAAAAGGGAAGTGTAAAAGTAGCCTATACACCGGTTTGAATTATCGTCCTTAATAAAGGAGCCCAAAGAATAAAGCAAGCTCACAGACATAACTAATGTGTGGTCACGCACTTATGTTGATGCCCTGTGTAGACCACAAAAAAAAAAAAAAAAAAAACGTGGACGATGCACACGACATGTCCATTGATTTTCAGTACCGAACTGAAGCTGAGAGAAATCTTGTGCACACAAAACATGCATTGCTGATTAATTTGCATGCTAGAAAAGGAAAGAGAACTGAAGTTCTCAGTGTCACCCAACCGAACTGAAGAAATAATGACAGATTCCAAACATTCGGAAACCCACATATATATAACATGATTTTATTTAGATATTTTTAATTTAAATGACTATTATTATCATAATTAGGCTATCTTTGCAACAAAAACATAAGAGACAAGCATTATTTCTGCCATCTGTAGCCCGAAAATCATTGTCTGTCCTTTGGTTTGTATAATAGTAACTTATACAACTACATTTGGATTATTAGACGATGTCGAAATAAAGTGACTCTGCAGAGTTTTGCACACACATTACCGCGGGATGGCGCGTGTTCATTTCATAAACTGTGGACAATGGTAGCTGATTTAATGTATAAATTAATGTATATGTCCAAAAACGGGTAATGTCATACTTTGTAGTAGTGCTATAGTGGCGTAATAATCTGGGCCCGGTTTCCCGATAACGCTCACTCTTAGCGCGCTAAGAAAGCTCGAAAGGTATATCTTACCAAAGTTGTTTATGTTCCTAAGTGTGTTCCCCGAACCATACCTTAGGAAGCTGCTTAAGATATACCTTCTTACGTGCGACGTTACCCGGCGCTGTCCGTGGCGATGGTGCTGAATTGTTTGATATGGATGGCTCGAGAATCAATTATTCTCTCGTGCAGGGGCTGTTTATGTGAGAAAGCGGTGATCTTTATAAATGAAGCACTTCAGAAATAGTTGAAATTGCAATTTATTATGATTATTGGATATTATAAAAAATATATAGCCTATAATAGCCTAGCCTACATATTTTAAAATTGTAACATATATTGCTGCCACAATAACCTTTTCAAAAATTTACGTGCCTTTTTCTCTTTCCCATTTTTGTTCGCTGAGGTGGAGCTGCGATGAAATATTGTTCTTGTAAATACTTTCCAGAATTTCAGTAATAAAAGTTTACATCTTGTGTACGGTGCTCGGCAGTGATCAAAAAGGATTTAAACCGTGAATTTTGAATCTCTTGTAAACTCAGAGATGTGGATTCAGACGGCAATTAAATTACCACACGACCTGTTTGTCAAAAAACAGAAGGTACTAATTTGGCCAGGGATTTTTACGCGGGTTTGGTGAGAAAAACACTGATATTATGGATTCGGACGGCACTAAAATCACCGACTTACCCCTGTAAATGTTTAAAATACCGGACGATCCCATGAGAAACAATATTAGCGTCCGAATAGGACTTAACTGACAGTAGCCTATGCTTTCACTGGCCTTTAAAAGAGCGTTTTAATTAAATTAATAATATTGTATAATAATATAATTAAAAATCTAACAACAATCAGTGTAATAACAATTTTATTCTTTGCATGAAAACACTTGAATTAGCCTAATTTAATACTGTCTGGGTGTATTAAAACTTCAGAATTATATTCATATAGACCTGCAACAGTGATAAGGTAAAGCTAAGAGTGGTCCAGACCAACCTTACGAAAGTGTGACTTACAGAAGATATAATTAGCGAACGAACGTTTCGGGAATCGTGCCATAAGGTTAAGAGAGAGGTTAAGGAATAGGTTAAGAACTACTTAGAGATAAGAACGCTTTGGGAAACCGGGCCCTGTTTGGTTGTAAAATGTATTACCTGAATGAAATGAAATCGAATGTATCATCCTGTGGAATCATTCATTCACAGACAGCTTACGAAGATGTTCAACTAATAAAGATCTTCATCGCTGGCAAAAAAAATATGATGCAGTTGCAGAAGGTCCACGGCCACTTCATCTAATGCTCTTGATGTTCTTAAATCTTCCTGTTACAACTCCGAGTCGAGTGTGAATTGAAAGCGCTTCAGATGATTCAGTGTGTGCAGGAAACTGAACAGATCATTCAAACTGATTCGCGAACCGATTTAAACTTGTTTGATGAAGTCTTTGAACAGAATCGACTCAAAAGAGTGATTCATTTGTGAATTGAGCATCGCTCATGCCCAGAAAAAAGATACAACGTGCTTGGTATAAACTACGCATACAGCATGTATTGCATTAAAATAAAGTAACGAGTGGAACGTCGCCCAACGTAACAAAGTAAAAGTAGCCTACAGTTTTTTTCATTAGAAATGTACTCGAGTTAAAATAAAAGTACCCACATTTAAATCTACTCTTAAAAGTACAATTTTACCAAAAAAAAATACTCAAGTAAATGTAACAAAGTAAATGTACTTCGTTACAACCCACCTCTGTGTATTTTACCATGTAGATTAGGGCTGTCACTCTTAAACATTACATTTCCCCTGAGACCATTTCCACAATCAAATGTGTGCATATTTTCTTTTACCTGTTTAGAGTCAGAACTAGTGCCATTTGATTTTGTGAATGAATCCTAGCAAACTGGCCTAGCTAATTTTCATGTTGAGTGATCTCTGGGAAAACAAAAACAAAAAAACAATTAATTTGCATTCTAGCAATATACCAAGTCATCTAAATGGGCTATTTCTGCCTAGCGCCTTCTGTGCGCTTTCTGCTTCTGAAAAGTGAAAGACAAAACATGCAGCCTAGTAATCACCAAAAAGCTGACACTTTGACCATTAGCGAGTTTCAAACCCGTAAGCAAAAACATCAAAATAAAAGAGCCCTCTAGTTAGCATAATTGTTGCATTATTCCTCTCATAAAATAATCCCTTTAAAGCAAGTGGTCTTGTAAAGATTGTGTGCTGTAAGACAGAAGCTTTCTGACTCGCGTACAGCAGCTGGCAAGGGCGACATCAGAGGAACAGAACAGCTGATGCTCTCCCTATTAACTTTCAACTTATGGATATGGTGGCATCTCTCCAAAGATATCCTGAACCCAGGAGCCATGATTGCCAAGGTCAGAACTGATGAAAACATGATGAGACGGCAGTTTATATTTTAAATCTCCCTCTTTTTTTACCCCCCTCTGATAATTTTTTCTTCTCGCTCCCTATTTTAATGCGCAGTAGGAGACGTGAGCTTTTTAATTACAACCTGAACTGGTGGGTTAATTGAACACAACAGAAGCCCGATTTTGTGCAAATCAAGATGTTACTTATGCAAATTGGGAGATGTCCCCTCAGGGGCCGGGGACGCCTCTTTAGATGCCAATGTCACACTCCACACTCAAAGTGCACACTTTGCTCCGAGTATATCATCTAGCGGGAAGAAAGAGCCTTTTATGGAGATTATCGCTCCTAATGGATGTTCCTGGGGTGTGTCTGCCAGCCTTATTTTCTCATTTATGTCTATCACAGTTAATGTATCTAACACCGGATTCAAGAATATGCCCTTTCTGAAAAATAATCTTCTCTTTCCTTGAGAAATAACTGAACAGGTAAAGGACAAAAAGGGTGTAAATTTGCTGAAAGCAGGTGATTATAGATATGCAGTGAAGCTGGTATAAACATAGATTGAAATATATATATACATATGGTAGAGCTGGCCGATAATATTGTTTAAATTTTTTCAACGTTACAAAATTTAGAAACATTTTAAAAAAGCAGTATTCATAAATGTTTCAGAGCTTTACGAAACATTTGGCATTTCTGCTCATTACTAGGGTTCACCATTTCATCAATTTGACTATTTATCAAATACTTTAAGGTCATATTGACATGTTGGGATGTCACCTCCAACATATCACGGTAACAAAGAAAAGAAAAGAAAAGAAAAGAAAAGAAAAGAAAAGAAAAGAAAAGAAAAGAAAAGATTCACCAGTTTCCAATCAGTCAAATAGTACTGTTTTTTACTACATTTCTAATTAAGTTATATATGTTAGAGTAATTACCCTAATTAGTGTACATTACAATGTGTTCCAGTTAATGTTGTTTGTAACACATAAGTGCTCCACCGTTTCCTCAAGCTGTTTTCTTGTTAAAAATATGATTGTGACAAATATGCCACTTCATTTAATCTCTCACATAAATTTTCCACAAATCAAGCATTTTGTCTGTATAGTATTTTGTTTTTCAAAACTTCCATTAAATCTCAATCTCGTGCATGTGCAGCAATAAGGAAACTTGTTCCATTCCAAAAACAAATCATTGATATTTCCTTCCATTGATTATTATTGATTTATTGATTTATTTATTTTTTTGCTTTGTCTTAGGAAAAAAAAAAAATACTATGGAAGTCAATGGGGTCCATCAACTGTTTGATTACCGACATTCTTCTAAATATCTTCTTTTGTGTTCAGCAGAAGAAAGAAACTCATACAGGTTTGGAACAACTTGAGGGTGAGTAAAAATGACAGAATTTTCATTTTTAAGTGAACTATTCCTTAGATGTGCATGTTATCCATGCATTTAAAATGAAAATGATGCAAAAGGATTAATCAAACAAATACATCAGAGGTTCAAAGAAAATGTTAAAGTCGACATGAAACAGAAATTGCGCCGTCTTTTCTTCCCTGTTGTGACGTATATATCTGAGTGAAGCTTTTTGAACAAGGAAAAGGGAATGGTGTGACTTGATTTTGTTCACCAGGAATTGATTGGATGGTTGTAGTTTGCTATTGGTGTGATGTCATGTGAGTGACAGGTTGCCCCGCCCTCACGCCAGTAAACACATCATCAGAGAAGAGATGTCATTGCAAGAGGGAGGAGTTATTTTATTAAAGAATATGAGAGCACTTTCATTTTAAAAAAGTATGTGCATGTATAAATTATTCATACATAATGCAAAATTGCGTTAAAAAAAGAGTTGTCCATTTTGATTTCATGGTGACTTTAAAATTAGACTGAATTTCTGCCAAGCTGTTGATCCCATTTCTGGCCACATCAATGACAAACGTGATCCTGCACAGATGCCAAACAAATATACAAAAGAAAATTGATACTTAGGACAAAAGCTTGAATGATTACAATGCAGCCAAACGCTAGATTAATGTTCCATATCAAAGGTTCACAGAGGGAGCTGAGATGGTTGCTCAGGAGCTGTGGAAGAATTACTGGAGCTCTTTACTTCCTCAAAGCTCTGTTTGTGCTGGCATCCCAAGGGAAATACCGACCACTCGGCCATATGTCTGAGGCAACAAAAGAGAACAATTCCTCTATGCCTCTCTATTCTTTCTCTCTGTTCTCTCTCATTCCCACCTTGACACCTCCACTGAAGAACCAGGTAGTTGAATCACTTAAGGGGAGCTGTCAAACCAGACCCCAGGAATAGAGCCTGCTTGGTGGGATGAAATGTGGGCAGTCTGGTCTCCACATGAACGCGCACCTGGAGCTTGTCCAGTTCTGAGCTTTGTTCGGCAAACTTGCAACCGATCTAAGAACGGCTTCTAGTGTGCAATCCCTGAACTGAACGTACAAACAAGTTTATGAACTGATCTCAGATCAGTCTGATACTTCTGTCAGGAGTGCGCTCAAACCACCAGCTGTTTCCAGGTGGTTCGAGAGGAAAATGAGAGGACATCTGTGAGACGGACCAAAGGTTGTCTACCTGTGGAGTTGCACAACTCTACATGAGCATAATGCCTGAAATAGCCCTCACACCAGAAGGAATTGTGGGAAAGAATAACTGAATAAAAGCTCTTCTTTCTGCCTTGATAATAGCATATATAAAAAACTCACAGTGGATTTGACAACGACTAACAACCTGTTACACTAGTAGAGATCTGAAATGTTTTGTATGTGAAAATCTATCTATCTATCCATCCATCCATCCATCCATCCATCCATCCATCCATCCATAAGGTCAATAAACTTTCAAACTTCTTTTTCAAAGCCTTCAAAAAAGGCTTCGTCAAACCAGCGTTGTCTGTTTAACTTGACAAACAGTTTTTCCAGTAAAAAACACAGTTTTAAATTAGAATGAGTGTGAGCAAATGATGAAAAAATACCGATTTTGTGTGAACTATACTTTTAAACTGTGCTCATTTATGCAAATAAAAGTTATTTGTTTATGGTGTGTCTGGAATTTCAAGGTCAGTCTCCTATTACAATGAAAATGCAACAGAAGATTATCACTCCTTCTCTGTGTCAAATCAAATCTTTTCATTCTCTTCTGAATAAAAGCCTCACCAAAGACTGTTTGCGGGATCTTAAAAACCACACAATCTTTCAATAAAACAGGAAAAACACAGCACCAACTCCTCAAACGCAAGTAAACAAACAACTTTTACTTCTACTTTTATTTTAATGGGCTTTGGGGCTTTTTTAAAACGTGTTTGTTTTCGATAACCCAGCAGGCACACTTTGACAGGGCTGAGTTCACCAACCCTGCTAAAAGCCTGTTGTTATCTCAAAACATGTTTAAAGGGGAACTATGCAGTATTTTTTAAGCTTAATTTACCTTAACTGAACAGCTTCGGAGTCATTGGAATGGTTATATGACTTTTTCCGGGTTGAATGGTGGTCTTCACGCACCCCCCTAACGCCTTTGAGCGGAAAAAACACCCTTGCAACTTTAGGCCGGTGGACCGGTATCGCGTGGCATCAGGTCTCGCGATGTAACGAATTGCTTTACGGCACTGCACGCATACACTATCTAAACATTTATATGCTAGCCTTCTGTGTATCATACATACCTCAGTGGACATGGCTCTGTGCGTTCGCCGGCTTCTTTGAAAACAAATGCACATGACCAGAGGGAGAAGATGGGAGGGGGGAGAGTCACCAATGGGTTTTTTACCACAGTGTTGTCAAATATCTATTCCGAAGCTGTAGGGGGAGCTCTATAGAGAAACCCGCGAGCAAAAAGCGAGAAAACAGCGAAGAAATTGCCAAAACTGCATTGCGCTGCTTTAAATCTCTTCAAATAAATGTCACACAAGCATTAATATCTTTGTGGGTGAGCATGTTAGTCTAATAGACGTGTTAAATTCACATGTCATTTTTACATAAGGTCTCTAATGGCAGACCCTTCCAATTTTGATGTGTTCACTCAAAGAGAAGACATGTCCCATTAGCCCTCAATCTTTGTCTTTCACATTCCTGAATTCTTAACGTCGCACTTCCAAAATAAAGCGAAAATGCATTGAGGCGAGGGAACGCGCTCCTCAGCCTTTGCTCTATGGTGGCTTGCATCAGCTTGTGAGACAAGACAAGGGAAGAGATTCAGAGACTGATGTGGAAGTATCAGTCTGAGACAGTCTGTGTCAGCTACATATGCATGGAAGGATGGTTCGAGGCCAAAGGGGATTGAAAAAAGCACGCTTCGCTATCAGCATCAAGATCAAAGTCATTTTCTGCCACCTCGTACATGTGCTACAGGCTCTCGCCTGAGAGACGTCGTGCATACGGGACGGGCTTGCGCTGCTAAACTGTGCCACTGAGTCTCCGCCGTGTGCTTTTTTATAGCCACAGAAGTTATTTGATTTAGCTTCGCTGTTTACTTATTCATAGTAGCATTAACATACTGCTACTCTAGTAGTTTTTCATTTGTAGTAAATTATCCGACAAAATCAATAAACATTCATTATTCCAGGCTTCTGTTTCATTTATTTATTTATACAGAAAAGTGTCTGGTAGGTGGGCGGATCTCAGGAAGCTATTAAGAACATGTAACAAATATATATATATATATATATATATATATATATATATATATATATATATATATATAATAAGAGTTAAAAAAAAAAATTTGCATAAAAAGTTAAGCTTATTTTTAGAATTTCTTTGGATTGTAATGTAAATTATGCACAATTCCCTCTCAAATTTTCATTAGCATAATTTTTGGGGATGTTTTAGTTTTGAGTTTTCTTTGTCATTTCTGTTATTCACAATGCTGATTCAGCTGTCATTACTTTTACTGTATTACAATAATATATATATATATCATTGTAATTTGATCATTTTAATCAAGCTTGTATGTTTATGTTCAGTTATTTCACTTTAATGGCAATGAAAATGACCTATTAATTGTCATTAAAGTGAAATTACTGAACTTAAATATGCGAGCTTGATAAAAATACTCATTTTAGAAGAAAATTTCAGATGGCACTTAGAGGCTTTTGCATCTGAAGTCTTCATATATATATTTCTTTTTATTTAAATCAGCATAAAGTAAAAAAAAAGAAAAAAAAAAAAGTTAATACTACCAAACCGCTTGTCCGGTCATAGATACTACCATTATGCATGAATAATTTCAAATTTAAATAATATATTATTTAAAAAAGTTGTCACAGTGAGGCACTGTGACTAAAGACTCTTATTTTGTAAAAGGACTCTGACACTGGACTGAGAACATGCATGCATAAATACACTTTTCATTCTAACATCATAACACATTTTTTTGTGCAATTTGAGCACCAGTTAACACAGATATTTGTCTGTCACTGAATGTGAATTGTTTAGTGTCGTTCCTGTCCTCACCATGTCCTTTTGTCTTCAGTTTAACATTTAGAGAGTCATAAATTTTGTTATGATGTTATATGTTTATATATATATATATATATATATATATATATATACAATATATATACATACATACATACATATATATATATATATATATATATATATATATATATATATATATATATATATATATATATGTATTTTTTTTTATTATTTGTATTATTATTATTATTGTGTGACCTATAACCTGGATCTGGACCTACCAGTCTGTTTTTTAGTATGAATGAAAATATGACTATAGTAGAAGTTAAACCAAACCTAGTGTGATTCTGTTGTTTCTAATTCACAGTAACTGTTAAATAGCCAATTTTAGGACTTCCTGTCCTCCATATTGTCAGCTGCCTTTACTTGATTACCGATCCTTTTATCTCTGCAAATAGACAGACAATCCAGGTGCACAACAACACTGTTTCACCCCTGTTGCTCCCTTTCTGTGGAAAAAAAAACAAACTGTCTTCTGCCTCTCTGTAGAGACTAATTATTTGCTGTCTTCACTTTCTTCCAGGATGCATTTTTCTATATCTAACATGAGAGATTTAAAGATAGGAGGGAGCCTGAGAGTTATTTCTCTGTCTTTTCAAGTCTTTCTCTCTTCATCCTCGCATGCCATTCTAATTCAGACGGTACCTTTGGTTATTTATATGCTTTTATGCTTCACTCTCTTTCGGCTGTCAGATCTGGAGATGACAAAGGCGTCAGTCTCGCAGAATCCATTAAAACTCGTGCTCCAGACACGCGTCGTTAATGTTAACCTGCTTTTGTTTGTTTATTGTCAATTCTTAACAACCAACCTTGCGTTTGCAGAAGTATTTGCTTCGTGACCACAAAGGAAGACAGTAGCAAGTTACATTTGCACTCACTGTGTATGACATGATGTAAACTTGAACGACAGAATCATTTCTGGCAATGGAAATGTTTATGATGAGAACTAAACCAAAAAAACAAAAAACAAAACAAAAATGTATGTTTTCCAGCAAATTGTGCAAACATCCCTAAAACAAGATACATTTACATAGGAAGCGAAACTGTATATAACAAAATATTTGCATTGTAACTATTTTCCCCCAATCACATTACTGTAAATTGTCTTTTACTTAAGTTTTATGGTAATTCAATTCTTATTACTTTGGCAATTGTTTTTGTATTATAGTAAAAAAAACAAAAAAAAAACAAAAAAAAAAAACATATGCATAATTAAAACCATTCCAGTTTAATTTAATTGTATCCAATATTTTTCTTAATCAGTAGGCTATTTTTATCTTGTTTTTCAGCTAAAATATACAAACATTCTTAAAACAAGACGCATTTATTTGACAAATAGTATTATATTATTATTGCCTTCTATTATTATAATATTATTATTTGACAAAAAAAAAAAAGACTTGCTGGAAAATATATCTTGATTTATTTTATTAACCTGCATTGATTGATTGATTGTTTGGTTGATTGATTGATTGATTGATTGATTGATTGATTGATCCAAAATGTATAAGGATCAGTTCAAAAAAGAATTTGTCAGTGTTTTTATTTTTAATTCAAATCTAAGTATTATAGAATGATGTTTAGATTTTTTTTTTTTTACTGGAAAATAACATAAAATCCCTGATTAATAAAATTATATGGTTTAACAAAAGGGTTTAATTTATGCTGATTAGTCGGAAACGAGACAAAAACACTTTAAGAAAATGTTCTTTTGTAGTTCATTTATGCTCTTGATGGTAAATGCTGTGCCACTGCATTTCGTTTGAAGTATCTAAAAAATAAGCATAAAACCTCCAAGATGAAGTCTGGTTTCTGAGCGGGAGTGTATGTCAGACATCTGAGACAGAGACTAATTTGCACTAAGTCTCGCACAATCTCTCCAGTCTCCATACTAATGATTGATAATGTTTTATTAATGCTGAGATATCCTCCACCGAGGATCTAAACAAATTGTAGCAATTTAGTCAATCCCATGCACAGAATCAATCATAGACAGCTCTGAATGATCATGCATCACTGCCAACATCCCCGCATCGCAGGCCTTTTGGAGCCCGCAGCTTTCTTTGTATCTGTAATTCAAAACAAGCTCCTCCATCCTCACCTCAAACGCTCCTCACTCTTCACACTGCAGCACTCACTGAAGTTTGATGTGGATGGTTTAGTTTCACTTCTTCTGATTCTGAACGGCAAGAAGGAATGATGTAGAGTTTGTTTCTAGTGTTAGTGTTTTTAATATTTGTGTAACTAGAAAATGTTGACTTGTACTGATATTGTATTTTGAGTATATATTTCAAAGGGGGTGTACAAATGGCCCATAATTAACTTTCTGCCAATGGCAGATTAATTGTAAAGTTTTTTTTTTTTTTTTTTTTTTTTTTTTTTTTCACTGTCCATAAATACCTTATATCTAAACATATATAAACACATACAGGCATTCTAAAACTAAAATAAAAATTAATCAAAATTAAACTACTTCATATTAACCTATACATTCTACATAATTAAAAAAAAATGCTATATATATATATATATATATATATATATATATATATATATATATATATGAAGAGTTCAGATGCAAAATCCTCTAAGTGCCATTTGAAATTTTCTTCTAGAATGATCATTTTTATCAAGCTCGTATATTTAAGTTCAGTAATTTCACTTAAATGGCAATGAAGATTACCTGTTAGTTGTCATTTAAGTGAAATTATTGAACTTAAATATAGCTTGATAAAAATGATCATTCTAGAAGGCATCTTCAGATGGCACTTAGAGGCTTTTGCATCTGAACTCTTCATATATATATATCATTTTTTATTTTTTATTTTTTTTATGAAGTCCTTTTGAGAAGTCCTACTAACTCACTTCTACTTTTAAAAGCATCGTAGTGTTTCAATGATAATGACAACTGGATTTTTATGCATTTGGTTTTCTGAAAACGCAGGCCTAATTTGATTCAAATTGGTTGCAGAGCTTACGCCAAAAGAACAAATAAAAAACAACACCTGACGTTCCAATAATAAAAAAAACAAAAAAAAAAAAAAAAAAAAAAACACTTACAATATTCACAGGAATCTGATCTTCATGCCGAATCTAACTTCAGGACAATGTACACAGGCGCTGTAATTCATCCAACTAAAGCCTCTTGCTGAATAATTCCATATTTCTCATCTTAGACAAGCAGCTTAATGCAAATCTCCTACATGTCTTACTGTTCTGAGCAAAGACTGACTTACACAGCTCAAACTTGCCCATGACATTGAGGCTATTATACTTGGAAGCTTTGGTTTATGTGGAAAAAAATGTATTCTCTCTTATACCCCAGAGGGCTTAAGTGTCACATATTGGGTAGAAATGACTGCAGCTCTCTCATGTCCTGATTTTGCAGAGTTAGACGCGTTCCTGGGTCAACATATTTTGTTGATCCAGGAACAACATTCCTGTCCGAAAATTTAGACTTAACCCTATCCCTACCCCTAAACCTAACCCTACCCATAACTTCTCCCTAAAATTAGAGGGAAATGAGAGGTGAATAACACGGATGTAGAAGCACCTAACCCTGGTTGTAAGTCTAAACTTGTCCCTCAAATCTGATTGGTTGATTGGAATGTTGTTCCAGGATCAGCAAAGATGTTTATCCAAGAACATGTTGCACTTGGTGAAATCACAAATATCAACATAAACTATTGTAAGTCTCACAGAGGCTCAGTCACTGATTGATCCTAGTATTCCTGAATGATTATGCATATTTCTTTTTCTTATCCCCCAACATCAAAGCCTTTTCACTCTGTGTGACATTATTACAAAGGGAAGAAGAAGAAAATATGAAAGGACAATAACAAGGCGTGAACTGGAGAACAAAAATGTGTGATTCACAGAAATAAATAGGCCTATGCATATCACACAAATACAGAGGCATCTTAATGTACAAAAGTGGCTTAAAATGTTTGGGAAAGTCTGGTCGTCTATGATCTGAACATTCCAATAAATGAAAATCAGTTATTATTTTCCAAAATCTGTGCGACTTCCTTACTTTATTGTGAAGATATTTTGTTGAATGTCAAGGGTGCTCTTTTTTCATAATGGACTTTATCTGTAGTTTATCTGAGTCTTCAGAAGATATTATATAACTTTGCGTTAGGAACAACATGAGTAAATGATGATTTAAAATGATCTGGGAGCTACTTGTCAATTTGATCATTATGGTGGGCTTGTTAACCAATCCTATTTCAAGCTCTCGAAAGTCAGACTAAAAGCCCACAGTGTTTTCATTTTTCTATCTTTAGTATCTTTCTGTCTGTTTCGCCCGCCAGTATCTTAATTAACTTCGGGGAATAGAGCAAGTGGTGAAATTAGTACGTGGTAAAAGCAGCAGGTTAATTATGCTGTTTGCTGCCGTAAGCCGAGGATTTGGAAATAAAAAAATGCCTCTGCATAACTATGATAGTTTTGTTTTGCTTGAGACTAAGTCTTTACACCAAAAAACATTTATCTTGATCACTGTAGATTTGAAAATCATGCCTTCCCCCGTTATGGCTGAATCGCGGAAGCTACACCAGTTACTTTGCCAAGAGATTTCTTATTTCTTATTTGTATGCATTTGTCAAACAGAGAGAAACAGGCATATAAGGAGAGGTGGTCTTCATTCCAGATTTCTCTGTTCCCCATTTCTCTATCCCCTCATCCCATCATGCCTCTATGTTTCTCCTTCCTCTCACCCCATCATGCCTCTGTTTCTCTGGAGTTGTATCAGTAAGGATTGAGCTTATATACACAAGTTAGCAAAACATGTTGCTTATGTTTAAAAATGGAACGTATGCATATACCTCTGCATATACATTAGTGGTACATTTGCATAAGTTGAAAAATTCCTTTCCTTGTAAAGGAGTAGCATCATTAGTTGGAACATCTCTGCTCAGTGAACGTTACATTGCACACATACTTGTATGCAAAATATAGCTCATCCCATATCTCACACACATCAGCACACATGTACAAACATACTCCGACTCATACAATTTTAATATTTTCAACTTTCTTGAGTCTGTGATGTTGCTGTTTGAGAATGAAAAAGGTCTGCAAAGCTACAAAGCACAAAGTCACTCCAAAGGGAGTTATTCTCTATATCGGAGCACACTGTTTCTGAACTCCCTGAAACATCTCGATTTGAGTTTTCTTCCAGGAACGAACATGTCACAATATTCCTCAAGGCATAAGAAAAAAAGGGACGAAGCCTGGTTGAGTTGTGATAGTAGTGTGTTGAAACTCGCTTTTATAAGGGGCGTGACATTTCCAACACATGCTGGAAACGGTTGACCAATCACAATACACTGGTCCAGCCAACCAATCAAAGGGAGGCTTCATAGATGGATGCCAATTTGCTTATTTTGTTCAAGATAAGGATACATCAAGTCCAGATGTTATGCAAACAAGAAACTATGCTTCTCACAAAAGGTTGAAACCTGTCATTCCAACCACACAACTTTGCGATGCTGTTTGTAAATGTTCGTTGGAACTATGGTTTCGGGAAACACCGAATCGTTGAACTATGCTGATAACGACGGAACTTTCAACCATAATTGGTTAATGATACTTTCGGGAAACGCACCCCAGAGCGTTACTGACAGACTGGGAAGAGAGGTGCTGCAACAACGTCAAATATGTGGAAAATAATGTGTTTATTAAACATTCAAACATGTTCTAGTAGACCCCAAAAACAAAAAGGGGCATAATAGGTCCCCTTTAAAGTAACACTAAGTAACTTTTGCTCTCGGGGTCCCCCTACAGTTGGGAAACAGTATTGTCTTCTACTGCGGTCGTAAAATCTGTCATGGTAACAACAGGGGATACACGTGCATTTGTTGACAAGCCGATACCCCCGATCTCTGCAGAAGCAGTTCTCACGTATTGGGAACAGACTGCTTGCGTTGTGTGTGAAATGTCTTCATCCCAGGTAGAGTGGCATATATTTCAGCATGTCATATGAATATAATTTCATGGGTTTTATTTTTTACAAACGCCAAAAGATCGCGTAGCTCACGTTTACAAGCCAGCGTCATTATAGTAGCCTATTGACTACTGTTTTACAGAATGCTAATTCAATCCAATGTTTGTGTGGTAGGTAATAGCCATATATCGTCAATATTATAATATCAAGCTACCATAGATGAATCTGCAAAGTTGAAAAATCGATTTGCATTATAGCCTGAGGCAAGACACTTTCACCAGAAAAATAAATAAACAAACATGACTATCAGCCTGCAGTCATTAGGCTACTTGGCCTAAAAGATCATTTTGTCCGTCTAATCATGTATTATTTACTTGCAAGAATGTAGCTCCTACCAAACTTGTACACGCCGTTTAGACATAGGCATAATTCTGACTTTTTTTTGTCCGTTGCTGCTTTGGCCATGACAAAAACATACGCACGTATAACTTATATATAACTTCATTTTGTGTCATTTTTGGGACACATGAGATACGCTGAATGGTTGCCTAGTAACTAGCTGTTAAATTTGCAATATTCAAAACGTAAGCCTTACTACTTCACTTCAAAAATTCACTTGAGAGTCCTTTTCCTCATGGGGAACAAATTTGCTTCATAAGCTCCTGCATTCAAGTTTTTGACGAACCTGCAACCACGTGTCCTATGAATTTGAGTTTTTCATATAGCCTAATTGAATAGTGTAGAGTAATCTCGTCTCAGTTTACAATGAAATAGGGGCTTCTGACCACAACAATGTTTGTTGCCTAAAACATCCTTGCAGCAAGAAGAAGAAGCCAGAGGAAGAAGTTGACATTAAACTCATTAAAGTTTGTATTATCCACTGTTTAGTGCTCCGATTACGGCAAACAGAGCCATCTGCTTAGGGGACAGGCCTCCCCCCCCGCAGCCCTGTATAATTCACCAAATAAAGTTTGTCTCTCCATCCAGAAATCAAAGGTCCCACAGGGAATGCTTGCAGCTTCTGCCACTGAGCTGGAAATTGCAAGCAGGTGTACCTCCAGTGAGCCCGTTTGCCTTACTGACGCTGTATGCAGATTAGTGTTTCATCCTCGCATTCATTAATGAGTTTCTCTATTAATCAATTCCACTCGTTTGGATGAGGCCTGCTATGGAATGGAACTGTGCCATTGGTGCTCATTAGGAGATAACAGCCATTTTCTTGAGTAGTTTTTCAGGGACACGTTACTTATTAACAATTTTAACTCGTGTCACAATGTGGTTTTAGCTGAATTTGATACAACATGATATCAATTCATTAATTCCTAAGTGACAATTTGTGCTGCAAAATAAATGCCCTTAAATGTTTTAGGGTCTTTCTGACCACTTTTTGGAATTTTGGAATGGAAATCTATATCCAAAGAAAATTAGACATTTATGATAGGCTTGACTGTCATTTATTCACTTATTTTTTATGGTTGGCTTTCATATATACAGTAAATATCAAAATGCTCCCAGAAATATATATATATATATATATATATATTTTTTGCTCCCAATGCTTGTCACAAGAAAATCATTTTCTTAAAGTAACTAAACTATATCTGTGACTTCGTTTTTGGTGTTATATTCTATTCTACACCGAAGAAAGTTAAACAAATTTTACAAACTCATAAAAGCTTTTTAGAAAGATGGCATGTATACAATCTATACAGTACAACAAAACAAATTAATTTATATAATGGATATTTGAAAATGCACTTAAACGTGTTAAATTTGCAAGCTGGTAAAAGTTACAAAATGCCTAATCAAGTCATTTAATATTGTTGAATCATATATTTCGTAAAGAATTCATCTGGGGTCTCGAAACTATATATACATAACGACTTCCACACAAATATTTAGTTTTGCCATCACAGGAATAAATTACATTTTAAAATATAGTAAAATAAATTATTTTAGACTGTAATAATAGTTTATAATATTACTGTTTTTACTGTATTGTGATAAAAATGCAAGTGCTGTGGTGATTTGTAAATGACAATGGGAGTCGAGGTACAATAATCGATAGTATTATCTCGTATAGTGTGTCAGAGTGGACGACAACTGACGCTGCACCTGTGACATATTTTGTTGATCCTGAAACAACATTCCTGTCCAAAAATGTAATCCTTACCAAGCGGTAACCTTCCTCACGGAAGTGACTTAAACTGCAATTCATCGATTGGCCGCTAGAGACAGGCTCCAAAAGAGAGTCAATCCCATAGACGCCCCATGTTAATATGCCCAACTTTACAGCAGAAAGAAAATGTGTTTACAGACTGGTGCAAAAAGTGGTTTTGGTCTATATAGCTAATTTTGCCATTCATGAAAAAAATGTGAGGGCGGTGAATTTTTTTATAACTCATCCGTTTAAATAATATTAAGCCTTAAACTTCTGCATAATTAATGGTGTGACCACTTGAGTGACAGGTGGATATCCACTGCTATCACTACTAGCCGTTTGTCTGCTGTCTGTTAGCCGTCACGTCACCTCAGCTAATCCCGCCTCTTTGACCATTTAAGGTTATCTGGGAGTGGCGCTCTGCCAAGATGGCGACGGCCGGCTCCGCCCACTTTGGGCTTCAAAAATGCTCTTCAGAAACCTACGGGTGACGTCACGGACACTACGTCCATATTTTTTAAAGTCTATGATCCTAATCCTATCCCTACCCCTAAACCTAACCCTAACCATAACTTCTCCCTAAAATCAGAGGGAAATGAAAGGTGAATAACACTGTTGTAGAAGCACCTAATAGTAAGTCCACTTGACACAAACTCTAAACTTGTCCCTCTAATCTGATTGGTTGATTGGAATGATGATTCCATGATCCATAAAGATGTTGATCCAAGAACATGTTGTACTTGGTGAAATCAGGCTCTGCGAAAGGCAAAAGGCGCTTCAGCAACCCAGTCAGTACTGGAATAGTCTAGTACAACCATTATTTGTTTACGCTCCTGTTTCCTGAAAGTCAGTCGCTAGTTCTGCCTTCTCGATGACATCATGCACGTCATGACGGCAAGCGACGATGATTGGTCACGAAGCAACGTGTTGCTTGTCCATGACACAACAATAATTCAAAATAACATAATCTGACACAGTGACTATTGCAACAGGACAATATGATATATGATATACTGTATGGTGTATATGTACACACACACACACACACACATTATATATAGTCCATATAAAGAATAATCCTTTGTATTTTCTTGTACTTGACAAGTATGTTATCAAGACTTGTAATCTGACTCAAGTGTTTGATTAGCATTAATATTTAAACTTTAAGTGAAGTGACCTTCTTGAGATATGCTGTGCTCAGTATGAAGAAGCGGTGAATACTGCATTGAAACGCAGCTGAAGTGTTACTCTCTCTATGAGCTGCAGAAGGAAAGATAAGGCATTCAATGACAGCATGTTTCAACCTTAGGAAAGAATGGCC
Source organism: Abramis brama (assembly GCF_963993115.1). Taxonomy (NCBI): domain Eukaryota; kingdom Metazoa; phylum Chordata; class Actinopteri; order Cypriniformes; family Leuciscidae; genus Abramis; species Abramis brama. The sequence continues at coordinate 30,577,252 of NC_139964.1, read as the reverse complement.
TCAGACTGGCTAACTGAATACGAATTTTCAACAAATGCTCATAAATCATTCGAGGTATGTTCCTAAGAGCCCACCCTTGTCTAGCGTTTTGGAGATAGCAAATTTAGCTCTGTCTTTCAGTGCTGGCTCTCCAGGGCTCTGGATGGACGGATTTAAGAATAGTGGCAAAGGCTGGTGTTATTTAGGGTCTAATTTAGTCGGTTCAGAGCAAGAACAGGGACTACGTGAACCTTCCAGGTTTCCAATTGCCTGGCCTTTAAAACAAGTGAAAAATAAAGTTTTGTTCACACATATACATAAGGAATGGATTAGCCAAAAACTAAAATGTTGTCATTACACTAAAATCATAAAAAAGGGTTTAATGGCAGTTTAAATTTTTGGGTATTCCTTTGTATTTAGCAATACTGGTTTGCAAATAAAAAAAACAATGGATATTACAAAAGGTATAAAAAGATCACATGAAATAAATGGAAGAATGAGAAGAATGTTTTGACCTAGATTATGCATAATTGTGACAGTATATAAATTATACACACAGCCTTGAGACATTAAATAATTCAAATTATTAAGATTTAGAGATGTTTATGAAACAAATTATGATTTTATGATTTTTTTACATACCCCCCCCCCCACACACACACACGCACACACACACCACTTACAGTAATTTAATTTAATCAAGTTTTAATTTAATCACTTTTTAAAATAAACATCCAAAATCTCTTAAAGCATTTGAAACGCATATTTCAACCCCAAAAAATGTGCCAATGTAGTAATAAAAAACAACCTTGATATCTTCTTAATTAAATATAAGACAAAAAAATACCGATTAATTATTGTTTAATTTTTTAATTTTTTATTTTTTGCAGTTAACTTGAGGTTGCTACAATTATTATTATCATTAAAGTTACCAAAGAAAAAAGAGAACAAAGCTCTTTTAGCATAACTTGAACTTCAGTTGTTTTCTTCAACTAAATAGAGAAATATTCAAATAATCGTGGTGTATGAAATCCTGCAAAGTTTAATTCAGCCTTCTGCTTTTAAACAGCCCGATTTATTCTTCAGGCAATACTCAGATAAGCAAAATGCACATTCATTGCATGTCTTGTTCAGAACACACCTCAATTCAACTGATTCTTAATCTGTTTGAACAGAAATTCTATCAGACGGCATTCATTTCTACGCTAACAGAAAAGACAAATCAAACATCCCACTTCCAAGCCCTTTCAGCCCCAGACTGCTGCATGACATCGTATAATTCCCAATAATTATTCAAGAACCACAGGTCCTTTTCACTTCTTAATCTGCTCATCTTTTGATAGAGGGAGCGAAATCTCATCAAAACCAGCATCGGATCTCTCTGACACGTCTGCGGATCACCATCACAGCATGGCATTTGGCGTTCTCAAAGAAAGGCTTTCCATGATATATTCATCTGCACTGAATAATGTGCTCTTGGGGAGACTGATACCAATGGTTTCTGTGGACCTTTTCCATTCTGTTCAGGTTTTTAAACGCAAGTTTTTCTTAAAGATTGGCACTTTCACTGTGTTTTGTTAGCCCGGTTGCTCGTTTTCTGACATTCGCGCAAGTTCTCATTGGCAGCGTCGAGACAAAGAGCAGATAAACTATTGTTTGAGTTGAGTCATTACATTTTTGTTTTCACTTTTCTGCAAAACAATGAAAAGTTGACAATTTAAGAATAAGAAAGACTTTTTAATGTTACACATTTCAAAAACAGCTTCTTCCTGGTAAGAAATGGCAATAGAAAACATTCAAATGTAACCAGTTATTTCAAGTGAGGCAAAGGCTACAGACATTTTAGGCATGCTTTTAAAGCATTAGCTCACCCCAAAAATGTACTAGCCGTCATGCCGTTTCAAACCCGAGTGACTTTCTTTGTTCAAAAAATTTGAAGAATTGTGCTTGCATTAAAGGGGGATTGAGGCATTCAAGCTTAAACAAATGGTATACCGGTATATACTTTCACTGTAAAGCAGAGAAAGAGCTCTGGTCTGCCCCTGTGAATTAGTTAAAATAAGGGTTATTTATACAACTTTTGCTACTTTAATTTAAAAAGCTGCTGATGCACTTCTTTGAGAAAGAAGGTTCTTACAGCATGTGGGCTCAATAAAGCACTTTTAAACTGCAGTCCAGCTAGGAATTCATAGAAGTGCATACAGAGACACAAAAAGTGTGTGCGCTAAAGATACAAGCCTGTAGTTTAAACTGATGTGTCCTTTCTTTCAAAAGTGAGATCTAATTACTGAGGCTGAGGTCTAACACTGTCAGCTTTCTCACTTCATGAAAGACTGAACTTGGGAGTTTAATCATGTTCAAAACTAGCCTATACCTCCAGACACCTTGTGTTCACTCCACCCCTGATCTAATATCTACATCGCTGGATATTTCTCTAGGTTTGCTGCAATCGAATTGACAGAAGCCATTAATCTCGTAATTAAGCTGCTGCATTTCATATGAACATACAAATGGATTTCAGAGTTTATTGGTGTTTAATTGCATGGTTGCGATTCTGCATTTCATCACATACTATTCTGGGATTTGTTGCGTTGAATAAAATGTTTGCTCTTTGAACAAGCATACATTGTTAAAAAAAAAAAAAATTATTGAAGTATGTTTTACAAAAAAAAAGTAATAATAATCAGTGTTTATACTAAAAAATGTTACATTTAATTCAATGTGTTACTTGTGTAACGTGCCTTGTTTCAGTCAGTGTTTCACTGACTTATAGGGTACGTTTACATGACAACGATGTACTAAAAAGTTTTTTCCTTTGCGTACAGTCAACAATGTTGTCAAAACGATCCCCGTTCACAGATCTGCGGAAACAATTAAAAAATGCTGTATTATTCATGCCAGACCAGTAGTTGGCGATGTCACTGTGTAAAGAAAGACTATGCACCTATTGACTAAACACGTAATACGCATGACATTGGTCCTGTCCCAAATGGCACACTCCGGACTTGTGGACTTCCTCAGAGTCCACACTTTGGTGACGTCATGTAGTGCAGACCTATAGGGCCCTTGGTGCGAGTCCACAAGGGCACATTAAGAGGTATTTTTGGGACAGACTCGATCGGCACGCCGGAAATAACGGCCTGGTTGTTGTTGGACAGGAGAAATCACATTTTAGCGCTCCGACGTCTTATCTGCATGTCAACTACACAGGGGCGTAGTTTGTGGGGGGGTTAGGGGGGAGATAACCCCCCCAATATTTAAATCTATGCATTACAACCCCCCCCAATATTTATACCATGATCACATGAAAAATATGCAGAATAATTTTTCAACCCCCCCAATGTTCAAACCAAATCTACGCCCTTGCAACTACACATCCTAATTTTACAGTTCTATATTTTGATATTGTGCATATCACCTGGGCATTAGACAATAGATATATTATTTAAATGATGTATACAGTTGTACATAATAATACATAATGTTCCATTTGAACTAAGATTACAATTTTAAAACATAATTTAAACATATTTTTTTCAATTTACAGGTTTCAATATTCATACTATGTTTACATATGACTCAGTAAAGCCCTGCCATTCGGTTCTATTTATTTAATGAATCATAATGCGATTGTATTAAACGTGCTATTATGTTTGAGACATCAACCACTGGTCGATGGCCATAATGTTTGTATAAACTGTAGGTAACAACTGGTAAAATGTACATTTAGGTCATAAAAACCGTAATATTTTCTTCTCAGCCATGTCAACAATTATCCGTGAGTGAAATCTCCTCCCATCTGTTGTCTGATTGGCCTTTCGCAAGGATTCCTGGGTAGTTAAAGTGCGTGAAGCCTGCTTCTATGCGGGCTTCGTGGAAGACCGCTTCAAGGGTACAAAGGGGGCGCTGCTGAGCACACTTCAGAGCGGTAAAATGCTGAATGGGATGGCCTACGGACTCGTAGACTCGGCGAGCACGCGCAATTCAAGTCCACGAGACCGAAAGTCTGCATGAAGTGCGCCATTTGGGACAGGGCCATTTTCACAAATTCACGTTTTTGTAGTTTTCACGGTTACACGGAAACTTGCAATTTGAAAGCCGTCTTCAAAAGTTACTGAATTGAGCTCTCTTTCACGTCTTCTTGCACTTGATCAGACAAAGTCACACAAAATGATGTCAGAAAATAGCGAGTAGTAAACATAGTCAGTTATGTCTTAAGTTCTCTTAACAGTTGAGAAAGTAAACGCATGTGTACAGTATCAGTATATTAGATCCGTGCATTCACTCCTAAAGTGACAGCAGCCTAATAATCTTTGTTAATCAAACAGCAAAAGACAAAGTAAAAGCAATCACTGCTCTTGACTGAATAACTTTTGTAAATTTAATAAGGATTAATTAATAAGGATGTTTAATTTACAGTGAAGTATATGCAATGTTATTTTACATTTGCTTACTTTATTACATTTCTGTAACTGAAAACTACTGTTAGACCTGAAAAATCGCAAAATCACGGTTTCATGACCGGTAAAAATATTTATGGCTAAAAAAAAAAAATACATTTTCTTAAGTCACTGGCCATTGGCAGATGTGGCAAAAAGTTTGTTTTAGGCCCTGGAAGTGAAAAAGTGAGTTTTGTTTACTGCTATTACAGTTTTTCTCCATTGGTTTGGCTCATTTCTTGAAACAGAAATTACATTCTCAAAACTCTAAGATCATTTGGTAAAACAGTCTTACAGTTCAGCACATCACTATAGCTCACTTGCAAAAGCTTATATCTCTCCCAAAACAGTTCACTCATGTGTCAAAACTAAATTTCCTTCTCATTTAAACAGTCAGTGCCCCCAAAATGCTTTGTCCCTTTGGCATTGTGTAAGCACTGCAAGGCAAAATGTTTAGATGTTTTGTCACTATGGCAGAGGACCATTGAAATATCCCTCATGTCCACCTTTCAGTCTTAGCCCAGTCCTTCATTGACAATGGTTACTGTACTGTTTTCTGTCTAGCTAACAGAATACAATTGTGTATAAAACTGAAAAAAGAAATAGGATTTTAGGGTAAGAGTAGCCTCCAAGGTTTGACATCACACATTGCACTCATACTGCCAAGGAAATTGTAAACATTATCATTCACACACATAAAGTAACTTCCATACATCAGAGTAAAAAGAAAATGTTTACAGCATAATATACTGTAATATAAACACACAAACAAAAAACAATGAAAATTATATAGAGCCTACAGTGCTGTAAATAAAGCTGGAGTTTCACAACTAACAGTTCTTCACTGGTCGCTGTCCTCACCTTCCCTCTCCTGGCCACCGTCCTCACCCTCCTGGCCATCCACACGCTGCTGTCTGTCTGGCCACAGATTCTCGTCCACATCACAGCGTATATTCTCCCTTGCGATGCAACGAGGGAAGAAACGGCGTGCATGTCGCAACCATCCCCTACACTGAGCTCCTGTAATATCCTCACACGCAGCGTCCATTGCATGGAGCAGGGACCTCTGATCTTGAGCCCGATGCTCATACACTCTCCACCTCCAAGCAGAGAAATACTCCTCAATAGGATTGAGGAAAGGAGAGTAAGGTGGTAGAAACACCATGACCATCCTTGGATGAGTAGTGAACAAGGCCCTGATGAGCGGGCCACGGTGGAAATTCACATTGTCCCATACAATGACATATTGTGGTAGGTGAGGCCCTACGAGGCCTCTCTCATTTTCAGGGATCAAATCAAAATGAAGGCGGTCCAAGAAGATGAGGAGCTTCTGTGTATTGTATGGGCCAAGACTGGGGATGTGAGTGGCCACACCATTCTCAGATATGGCAGCACACATAGTTATATTGCCCCCTTGCTGGCCTGGGACATCCACCGTGGCCCGGTGGCCAATAATATTATATACACTCTCTTGGAGGTGGAGAGTGTTTGAGCATAATATTCATGGTATTATGTTCTTAACTAATTTTGACAATTGAACAGACTATTGTGCATGTGATGACTTATACAATGAAATGACGCTGACACGTTTTGGAGCGAACAACCATTATTAGACTGAGAATCAACAATCAATTTAGATCAACAAGATCTATTCACTTGGAATTTGTGCTAAATGTAGGCTACCTGTACTTAATCATTTGCAAAGATGTACTGAGACATTGAGACATGTACTTAGACATTTGCAATTTGATGAAATGAATGAGAAATTCAATTCTGTTGTGAACAATTGCCAAGTGGTTTGGAGGTTTGTCCATGTTGTTTTGAGAATGTCATTTCTGTTTCAAGAACACAATGAACACAATCTAGCTAGCTTACTAACAGTCACAGAACAGTATAAGACAGATTTGTTGTGTGGAGTTAAACTATCTGATAGACTTTAATCACAGTACTAAACACAACTGAAACGACTAAGAGAATCACAGGTATCAAGGCCGAAGTGCAGGGAAATGGTGTAAGAATGAGTCACAGTGAGGCAAAATCACAGGAGAAATCAAACCTACGCAACTCGCTCGCTCTTCCTCATCAGCACCCTCAAAGAGAGACTGGCACAAAGATCTGCCTTTATCTGCCAATCACAAACACATCTAATCCAATACACAATCCAGTCCATACAAAGGTGTTTGTGTATACTTGTATTCATTATTTATTCATGACAAACATTTCAGTGTCGTATGGTACTCATACAATATGCAGCTTCATATGATAATCTCTTCAACTGTTGGAAAATACAATCTCATTTGTATTCAATGGCATTCGTAAGTGTAGAGTACATTCATATTTTTTTGGTTTGTTTTGATACACAATGAAATGTACACAATCGTTCAAAAGTTTGGGGTCGGTTTGGTATTTAAATTTTTTTTTTTATGTTTTTGAAAAACGTCTCTTATGCTTACCAAGGCAGCATTTATTTGATCACAAATACAGGGAAAAAACAGTAATATTGTGAGTTTTCAATTTGAATATATTTTAAAATGTAATTTATTCCTGTGATGCAAAGCTGAATTTCAGTCAGTGTCAGTGTCACATGATCCTTCAGAAATCATTCTAATATGATGATTTGCTGCTCAAGAAACATTTCTCATTACTGTCAATGTTGAACACAGTTGTGCTGCTTTATATTTTTTTATGGAAACATTTCGAAAGAGCAACTTTAATTTGAAATATATATATATTTTGTAACATTAGAAATGTATTTAGTCACTTTTGATCAATTTAATGCATCCTTGATAAATAAAAGTGTTAATTAATTAAAAAAACATCTTACCACCAAATATTATCAATGCACTGTACAGAGATCATCTAAAATGCATGCCTTTTTACATATGCATAACTTCATGAATCCCCAGGAACTGCCAGAATCTTTGTGAAATTCACAAATACAACATTCTATGAACCTCAAAACATTCATAAACATTCATAAAGCAACAAGCAATTAAAGCTCTTCTCTTCAATGCAAATCTGAGTTGTATGCCTTGTAATGACATAGACCGGTTTGCCAAAAGTAAAACATTAGTCACACTTAAGTGGCAACCTTAATCTCTACAGCCACAAGCATGGTTCTTAAGCAACATGTAAAACTTAAATAAATAAATAGCATTTCCAACTTTCCTCCTCATTTCCCTTCCTCCAATGCAAGGTTCAAATCTGCTCAATATCCGAGCCTGTGTATGACAGGCACACATTGCACGCTGCATAATGGCAGTTACAAGTGCTTAGACCTCGAAGCAGATGATTTATGAATGCACCAAGTTTTCTGTATACACTCCATATACAGTGTCACTCCAGCTCTGATGCTGTTCTGAGGCTAAACTGTGACTGCAGAGGCCCTTAATGACCCACATTCAGTGTAATCAAATTAACAGTATTTATCGTGGGCCATTTTCATCCGTCTCCGTGAAGTCGAGCATTAATATTTTCTGAAACTCTGCCTTACCAAAACCATCATTTTATTCTTTTATTAAATTTAGAAATCTTTAATAACTTTCAGCGCCTCGCAACAAATGATGTTGCAGTTTCCGAATTCGGCAACATGTTTATGCTATTTCCATGCTGAGGCAGAAACCATGGACATATTGGCGAGAGTTTTGGCACATTTGGACATTAGATGCTGCCAATATGTTGCTATCATAGTTTTAAGTGTCTATCCGAAATGCACATGTACTATATACATATATAACAAGACTGCATGGTGCTATTAAAAGAGTTTTGAAAATTAAAGGTATAATATTGGTTTAGAAATGTTAAGAACATCTCTGTACCAGAATTCATCTTTGCAAAAAAAGCAAGCATGTAAGTCACTCCTCCGCATGTTTTAAGTGGAAGGTTCAAGTTGAAAGTCTTGCAACAGGTTTCCTTCTTACGGTTACTGGTGGTTGTTCATATGAACTTTTCTTTATAAATGAGCCTTTAAACGACCTTTTGAATGTTTGCAGTTTCCCGAAAGCTGCTATGACAGAATTAAATCTTCGGTCAACTTTAATCTTTGCATTGAAATCATCAATTCTTGATGGATGTCAGACTAGTGCTTAAAGTCAGCATGAAATGGAAGTCTTTTATCCTCCATTTTGATGTATATTTGAGTAAAACAGCTTCTCAAACAAGTAAATAAAACACTTTAGTTTAGGTTCAAATTCTTACTATTAACTAGTTGCTTATTAGCATGCACATTACTAGGATATAGGCTGTTTATTAATACTTATAAAGCACATATTAATGGCTTATTCTGCATGATCATAATCTACATCCATGAATCCACCCAATAGCTAAACTTAACAACTACCTTACTAACTATTAATAAGCAGTGATTAGGAGTTTGTTGAGGCAAAAGTCATAGTTAATAGTTAGTCACATGTGTCCGAAGCATAAATCTGGTTTCAGAAAGGCACGGAAAATTAATAACACATTCTACCGAGGCCCTAAAGGGACATGGTCAGGCTTGCTGCGGTAGTCGTTACATTACATTACATCAGATTTCAGTTATGAAGATAGTAAGGAGAGATGACTGACAGGACGATGGCGGAGGATTTGGTGCACAAAAGATCCTGAGCATCATTGACATTGACGTCTTACCTTGTGAAATGTGTGGTCACTACCGCTGCTATACACAGAGTACACGAGATCGCGAATTAGAAAGTGAAAATAAAAAGCGAGCGTGCATTCAAAAGCGATTTCAATACCCTGCATATTAATTGCGGCTTCATGATGCCTGCAAATTATATACAATATAATTACCCAACTATATAATTGTGAGAAAACACAAAAGCATTGAAATGTTTCATTTCCTTTCCGAAGATATTGAGAATTGGACCCTAATCTAAAGTATGACCAGAAAAAAATGTAGGGCAGGACTTGATTTGATTGATTGGATGGTTGTGGTTTGCTATTGGTTGATCTCATGTGAGTGACAGGTTGATCCCGCCCTCACGCCAGTAAACACATCATCAGAGAAGAGAAAAGATGAGCTGCAAGAGGGGGGTATTTTAATTAAAGATTACAAGGGCACATCATTTTTTTTTTTTAAATAAAAAAATTATGATGTGTACGGATAAATTATGCATAATAAATTCTGCAATATTAATGTTTTTTTATTTCATGTTAACTTTAATTCATTAGCAAACACCAGTAATGCCTTGAGCGGTCCTCCCTACGATCTCTTGTTATTGCCAATGTTCTTATTATAGCACGCTATAAATAAAGAGAATTAAACATGAATGATAGACTTTCAGAGACTGAACCTGAATAATCATGTGGCGTCGCCCTGTATGAACAACACGTCACACTGGTGTCTCGTCTCGCTAAGCATATGGTATCGCAACTGTGATGGCTTCGGGAAGTTGTGATCTTGTTCATGCGGTGAACCACAGCAAGCATCAACAAAAATGCCTGAGGCAGTAAAAACAGCTTGTTTCAGCCTGATAAATTCCAGCAGAAGTTTCTAACATTGCTGCTGTTGATTGATAATCAACAAAAACCAACAGCAGCATAAACATTTTGTTGTTGACTCTGTAACACATGCACGACAGATGGAGTGTAGAAGTAGGCTGATGTATGCGAAGATGGAATTTTTCTTTTGTATACAATATCAAAACTCATCATAATTGTAAACAATTGGTAACACTTTCACCGTTCAGAAGTTTTGGGCCAGTAAATTAATACTTTTACTCAGCAAGGATACATTTAATTGATCAATAGTGAAAGAGAAATGTATAATGTTGCAAAAGGTTTCTATTCCAAATAAATTCTTTCCATTCATCAAAGAATCCTGAAAGCAAAAAAAATAAGCATCACAACTGTTTTCAACATTAATCAATCAAACAATAATCAGAAATGTTTCTTGAGCAGCAAATCATCATATTAGAATGATTTCTGAAGGATCATGTGACACTGAAGACTGGAGTAACGATGCTGAAAATTCAGCTTTACATTTTAAAATATATTCAAAGAGAATACAGTTATTTTAATTTGCAATAATTTTCCACAATATTACAGTTTTTACAGTATTTTTGATAATTAATTAATTAATTAATTAATTTGACGAACAAAGAGACTTTTATCAAAAAAATGATTGCAAAAAAACAACTTTTGAACAGGTATTCTTTAATTATTAAAGAATTATTTAATTAAAGGTGCATTGCGCAAGTCTCTGAGTTTTTGCAGAACTATGCCCCCTCTGGCGACAAGCGAAACTGCAACCAGAGGTGTGCACGCTCATGGACCACACGCACACGCATGCTTGCACGAGCACGAGCTGTTCATAACCAAAATGGGGGGTAGTAGAAAACTTCGGTTTTTGTTTCCATATATCTCCATGTTGAACTGTTTTATGTGTTTACTGTATCCACTTATGATTGTATTATTATGGAAACACGTTAATGTTCAATATAAGTTATTACTTTGTTATTACTTTGTAAAAGCTCAAAATAATAATCATACCATACACAGTTGGTACACTCAAATGTCTCAAGGTAATATTCATAGATTATTACATCATTTGTTGTCATAGATTTGCTGTATCAGACATTAGAGACGGGGCTATATCTTACCGTTTTATCAAGAAAAAAGCCAACTGAGGATCCCGTTTGAACCCTAGAGCAGACCGGAGATTCCAACGAACAGTATTTATATCGTTTTTACCTTTTGTACACAGCCACGTCCAAGTGATCTGAGGGCGCGGGCGCGGGCGCTTCCTAGTGTGTGCAGACCGGAGATCTCTCCATTTGTTGAAAGCCTTCCCGATGTTGACTCTCGTCTTATTCCGACGCCTGTGGCACTAGACAAAAGTTTTCTTTTCTTTGTCTTACGTGGAGTTTGCGTTGGGGTTTGGAATGAACTACAAGCCGGTCTCTTTGAATCGCTGATACGGAGAATGGCGGCGAATACACAAACCTGCCAGACATTACCAGGTGAGCGTGAACGCGCATGACGTCACGCCCAGTCTCAAATTCAGCCCATCAGGCAATTGTTTAAGCATGTATGGGTTAGAAAAATGGGTATTTTTAACATGAAATGTTGCGCAATGCACCTTTAATAATTATTTTCATGTTATGGCTGATTATGATGATAACCAATAAATGGTTGATAATAAAATTATATTTTGTCTAAATAAATTAAAATTAAAATATCTTTAATCAGTCATTTTAAATATTAGTTTAGTTTAAGAGTTTAGTGGTAACACTTTACAATAAGGTCTCATTTATTAACATTAGTTAATGTATTAACTAACAAGAACTAACAATAAGAAATACATTTGTTACAGTTTTTATTAATCTTTTTTAAGATTAGTTAATAAAAAATACAGCTGCATGTTAGTTCACAGTGCATTAACTAATGTTAACAAATACAACTTTTGATTTTAGTAATGTATTAGTATGTTAAATTAATGTTAACTAATGAAACCTTATTGTAAAGTGTTACCAGTTTGGTTAACATTTATCTCTTAGTAAATTGTTAGTGTTTTTAAAGATTGACTTTAAATAACAATAAAGGTAATTTACTGTAAATGTAAAAAATGGGGAAACTTAGATATCCAACATCAACTGATACCAGTAAACGTAAAAAAAATTAAAAAAAACCCTCTAATATCCATATTAGATATTTGATAACTGTCATCAGCATAAGCCTATAACATCATGCATCCCTCTCAATGCATCTAAAAAAGTGTGCAAAAAGAAAAGAGTGCAATAAGCAGCAGCTTGACTCTTTTTTTCACCCTCTAGCCCAGTAATTTTGATTTGCTTCAGATCAATCTCGAGCACTCTGGTCTCAAGGATCAAACATGATGGGAATTGGCTGGAGGTGAGAACCTCCCCTCTCAGTTTCCCACTGTCTCTCCGTACCTCACCTTTTTTTTTCCCAAATGACTTTCTGACAGTGGAATACAGTAATAGGCCTCTCCATTTGAACTAAACAGCCTCCTCAGCAGCGGAAGATGCCCAGGGGCAATGGGAAAGCACACGGAAATCTCATTAGGCACAATATCATGCCTTTTTCTACAGGGTCCTGTCACAGAGACGGTGAGTTCAGGCACGGGGAGTCTTAAAGGACAGCAGTCGGAGCCGAAGAGCACCTTAAACGAGCACGCCACACTAGATGTGCCTTTCTCCTCTGATGCTTTAATATGAAAGCTGCAGGGCTGCAAATTTAATACTTCTGTGGAAAGGATAGAGAAAGAGTAGTAAAAAGAGAAATAAAAAACTGCACAAACCAGCAATATTGAACCGTCCCAGGTGGGGAGCCAACACTTGCATACCAGGCACATATAAACACAAGCTTCCCCACAGATAAAAATAGATAACTTCAAACAAACTTACACTCGTTGAACACTAGAGGCTTACTATGGGAAATGATTTCACTTTGCTCCTGAGAAAACACTCGCAGCATTTTCAAACAAATCTTCATTAAAATGGAACGGAGTTAGCAAGTCTACGGAAAGTTCCACTCGAGTGTGTGCAACGCCAGGCTGGGGCTGGGAGGAACTCGGAGCCGTTTGTCAAGAAGCATTTGATTAGGTTTGCCGCAGACTGCCGTGGGCTGGCGGCGGATGGCTTCGTGCTTACCAGTCAATAAACACCTAGAGAACTGCTTTCAGTGAGATTTATTGCAAAATTCAAATAAAAAAAGAAATAAAATAATTAGTTGGCGATATGCACCAATCCATATCATTTCGCATATCTATCTATCTATCTATCTATCTATCTATCTATCTATCTATCTATCTATCTATCTATCTATCTATCTATCTATCTATCTATCTATCTATCTATCTATCTATCTATCGCCAGGACAATGTATTTTTATACAGTTTATTAATTACATTATTTGTAGGCCAAAAGTATTTTTGGATATTACATACATTTTCTGTTCCATTATTTTGTAATGAAAGCCTCCTTTGTGTTTTTCAGTTGGTTTGTGTTCATAATTGATCCACTGTCTAAATATGATTGAATGGCTTATAATAGACTGCTCAATGAACTGTTCCCAAGGTGTCTGAAAAACTTGTTTGATGATTTTATTTTATTTTATTTTTTTATCCTGGCCAATAACAGTAGAAATGATGGCAGTTTTGAAGCCAAGAATTTAAGGTTTGTCTTTATACAGAAAACATTTTATTTATTTATTTTAAGCCCTGGTCTGCAAAATCTCATGTTAATTATGTTGGTTTAATCACTGAAATAAAATAAAATAAAATAAAATAAAACTTCAAAGACTCTAATAAAAGAACTAAACACAAAGTTAAAATTATCACGTAATTAAAATCTATATATCTATCTATCTGTCTGTCTGTCTGTCTGTCTGTCTGTCTATCTATCTATCTATCTATCTATCTATCTATCTATCTATCTATCTATCTATCTACTGTATATCCCAATGACTGTTGGGGAAGCCAATCTTTCTAGATGTAATGGGAATCTCTTGTACGACTATCCATTCGCAGATAACAGTAGTATTTTGTGTATTCAGTCTGCAGAACTGGAATTAATGGCAAAACTTTACTGACCCAATAGCATATCTTTTAAACTAGAGCCAATCAACAATTTAAAGCATAATTTAGTAAAGTTTGACTTCAGTAATTTCAAAAGCATTTTGGCTGTAGACCGGTGTTATCTTCACAGTTCGTACCCAATTACAAAGTAAGCTCATGCAAGTAAGCACTCACAGGTGCTTATAACAACCCATCCCCAACAATTATGCATTAATTGAACCACTTGAACCACCAAGGTGTAGTCCAAGTATGGTGTCTAGTGTCATCCAAAGTTTTGCTTGCTCTCTGCCAGCCAACTCAAATGTGCGATCTGCTGCTAGTTTTCTACATAACACGTCGGTGCGACTGCCACCGAAATGACACCTTTTTTCACTCTTTTTTGTTTTGTTTCAGACCTAAATGAATAGGCATCTTTGTTTAAATTGAGCACAGTAGCACAGTATCTGGCTTTGATTCCAGAATTCATCCCTTGACATTATCAATACAGTATGTCTCAATACAATCCTGTAACCATCTGCACGTTTTCGACTAGCAAACATCCACGTTACACTGTATCCATTGCAAAACTCTTGTTGTTCTGCAAGCTTTGGAACCTCCAAACTAAAAGGCTGTTCTCAGCCTATATGTGCAGCACATTTTTCTTTGCACCCTCAAATGATACTCACAAGCGTCACAACACTTGTTCAAAGCGTCTGGATTACCCACAAGCCTCCACCATCCCTTCCCACACTCCCTTCTGAGGTTATGTAAGATGTTGCTTTTTGAAACATCGTCTGAGCATCTCACTATGCCCGTCTGACAGTTGTGTTGTCAACCACATCCACACTGCTGTTCTAACCTGATTCAGTCAAATCCTGACAGTTAAGAGAGATGTAGACTCCACAACAAGTGGCTGACATGCTAAGCAAATATTTTTCATAGTTTCATATTCGTGCCTTTCCATGAAATAGCAGGGGAGATCAGCAATGCCAGGTGTGCCAGTGGATGTGATGAGCTTTTTCCCTACATTGTGCGTCTCCATGGACACCTGGGCAAGTTCATTACAGTTTAAAATACAGGCACAATACTCTGATGTTTAAAGCTGGACTTTATTTATGGAAAGCAGCGATTTAGCAAACAGGGAGTAAACCAACATCAATCCTTTATGCAGATGCAAGAAATAAATAATGCTTTTCACCTCTAGGACAGATATTACCCACTAGAGATTGTGTTATCAAACTGAAATGTTTAAAATAATCAGTTCTCATAGTCATGAAGGCATCATAGTCATCAATCTGATACTTTCAAGCTATTAAAATGGCCTATATCTATCTATTTAGTGGCACCAAAACACTGCTGCTCTATAGCTCAAAACAGACAGCATGGGGTGCGTTTCCCAAAAGCATTGTTAGCCAAGTCGCAACTTCCGTCATTATCAGCATGGTTTAACGAGTCTGTGTTTCCCAAAAACATTCCCGATAACACACGAGAATGAACCTCACTGGTTCTTGCTGAAGCTCAAACGTGCTGCATAACACAAGAATGAACCTCATTGGTTCTTGTGATTCTCAAACGTGCTGCGTAACACGAGAATGAACCTCATTGGTTCTTGCTGAAGCTCAAACGTGCTGCGTAACACAAGAATGAACCTCATTGGTTCTCTCTGAAGCTCAAACGTGCTGCGTAACACATGAATGAACCTCATTGGTTCTCTCTGAAGCTCAAACGTGCTGCATAACGCAAGAATGAACCTCATTGGTTCTTGCTGAAGCTCAAACGTGCTGCGTAACACAAGAATGAACCTCATTGGTTCTTGCTGAAGCTCAATCGTGCTGCGTAACACGAGAATGAACCTCATTGGTTCTTGCTTAAGCTCAAACGTGCTGCGTAACATAAGAATGAACCTCATTGGTTCTTGCTGAAGCTCAAACGTGCTGCGTAACACGAGAATGAACCTCATTGGTTCTCTCTGAAGCTCAAACGTGCTGCATAACGCAAGAATGAACCTCATTGGTTCTTGCTGAAGCTCAAACTTGCTGCGTAAGACAAGAATGAACCTCATTGGTTCTTGCTGAAGCTCAATCGTGCTGCATAACACGAGAATGAATCTCATTGGTTCTTGCAGAAGCTCAAACGTGCTGCGTAACACGAGAATGAACCTCATTGGTTCTTGCTGAAGCTCAAACGTGCTGCATAACACGAGAATGAATCTCATTGGTTCTTGCAGAAGCTCAAACGTGCTGCGTAACACGAGAATGAACCTCATTGGTTCTCTCTGAAGCTCAAACGTGCTGCATAACGCAAGAATGTACCTCATTGGTTCTTGCTGAAGCTCAAACGTGCTGCATAAGACAAGAATGAACCTCATTGGTTCTTGCTGAAGCTCAATCGTGCTGCGTAACATGAGAATGAACCTCATTGGTTCTTGCTTAAGCTCAAACGTGCTGCGTAACATAAGAATGAACCTCATTGGTTCTCGCAGAAGCTCAATCGTGCTGCGTAACACAAGAATGAACCTCATTGGTTCTCACAGAAGCTCAAACGTGCTGCGTAACACACGAGAATGAACCTCATTGGTTCTTGCTGAAGCTCAAACGTGCTGCGTAACACGAGAATTAACCTCATTGGTTCTTGCTGAAGCTCAAACGTGCTGCGTAACACGAGAATGAACCTCATTGGTTCCTGCTGAAGTTCAAACGTGCTGCGTAACATGAGAATGAACCACTCAACCGCTCAAAACATATGGATTAGTTTTACGACCTCTTTATGACCTTTTTGAAGTGTAAAAGTGGTAGTTGCGTAAACTCAATGGAGGGACAGAAATCTCTTAAATGTAATTAAAAATGCCTTCATTTGTGTTCCGGAGATGAAAAAAAGTCTTGCAGGTTTGGAACGACATGAGGGAGTAAATGATAACAGAATTTTCATTTTTGGGTGAACTAACCCTTTACAGCAGTGTAGTTACTAACAGGTTGCTCGTAGTAGTTAGGCATTATGTGTTTTATCAGTAGTTTTTTATAAAAATAAATAAAAGTGGCAAAAGTTGTCAGTGAAAGAATTTGTTTCCATTAATGGAAGCAGAGCGGTTAAATTCCTTACCATTTTTCAATTGATGACAGTGGAAAAAAAAAAAATGGAAACACTGCTCTATTAAAATTATAAATGAGATAAAAATGTGCTCTACCACAAAAGCCAACAATCATATCAAATGATCATACATTGCAGAATTAGCGGATCACATTGTAAGCCATCAGTGTGAGCCATTCTTTCTTTTTCTCCACTGGCATTCTGTTCAACGGCTTTCATTAAAATCTTTCCAATTTGTCAAGTTTCATTTTTTTTTCATATCAACCAAAATCAACAAAGAGTGTAGAAATGAAGGCATTACTCTCTCTATTAATGTTGCAGCCTTGCAGGCATTCTAACACACACTGCGTGAAGTGAATAGATGTGCTTGCCCAGCCAGTTCTGCCCAAACGTCCTTGACCTCAGAGACAGCCTGCATGAATAGGTATATTATGTTGAAGAGACTGGACTCGATACATTTGAGCCACTCTTTCAGCCCTCTTCCTTCTCCTCCTCTATTTTTATAGTTTGATTGTTCATGTCCTGATTTATAACAATCAAGCACTGTCTCTGCGATGATGTACTTTAACACCAGCAGGGCTGGCGAGCAGAAACGGGGCCGGTTGATTGCGTCGTACGGTTCACGGACGGGTCTGATGTAACTGAGGGCGAACGCAGTATTTCACACGTGGGAAATCTCACGAGGAAAGGTCTTCAAAGTGACCTGACACTCAAAACACGTTTACTGCAACAATAAAACACTCTAATGGTGAGAAGATAACACCAAGTATGATCTGAGAGGAATATAAATAACTGACACTGTCAAGAAATCACAAATAATAACCTTGAATCAGCCACACAAATGGCCTAGTATTCAATGCTATCATTATTTCCTCAACCTGATGGAACACAAAATCAGGAATGTATGAAGATTTTCTTACACTGATCTTTCCATTCAACAACCACAACCGTCAAGCTCCAAAAAAATCACCATCAAATGTATCATAATATTAGTACATATGTACAGTATATATGCAAAAAAGAAACCGCACGTGAAAAGCCG
Source organism: Abramis brama (assembly GCF_963993115.1). Taxonomy (NCBI): domain Eukaryota; kingdom Metazoa; phylum Chordata; class Actinopteri; order Cypriniformes; family Leuciscidae; genus Abramis; species Abramis brama. The sequence continues at coordinate 30,559,185 of NC_139964.1, read as the reverse complement.
CAACACACGGTAGACGCTGAAAATGCGAATTTCGAATAATCGGCGAATAAAAAAAACAAAACCCTGCACATTTGAATGCAAAAGCCGTGCATTCAAATTTTTGGTGTGTCAAGAGGTACGCGAGACATTCTGATGACGTAACTGACGCGGTACGTTTTTGTTAGCTTATCCAATATACAGCTTGGTGTGGGTGCGTTGTTAATTTGAAAAAATGGCGGGAAAAGGCTACCTGCTGATGAAAACCCTCTCAGATGGTGGCAAAAAATCGTGCAATGACATACTTGATACCTGGCTCAATGGTCAGAGCTTTTTGTCAAGTTGACCATCTGGTGTCTTTGACTAACAATATGTAGATGTGGAGTGCGTAGAAACGGATTGTTTCTGAATGGCAGTTTGCTATTTTGTGTTCATGTAGTAATGTACATTACGCTGTCTGTTGAAGCGTGTTTTCTCAGGTTACGGATGCACTTAGTTTTATGCACTATTGTAACCTAATTTTCCTTGCATGTATATTAAGGAAATTATATTTTATTTAAGAACAATTGTTTCAAAAGTCATTTCATTTCAATAAAAGATGTTACGCTTAATTTGGTTTATATTTGCTTAATGCCCTTGCTTGCGCCCTCTTGTGGGCATAGGAGACAATAGTACCTTTTTCCTCCAACATTAAGTATTGCATTTAGAATTTGAATATAATTCGAATTTTGCTCATATTTAAGAAATAAATTCGAATTTAGCTTTTCTGCCATTTTGACAGGCCTAGTAGACGTGTGTTTGTGCAGTGCAGAGCGGCTCAGTATGACGTGACAGAAAACTAGTTGTTCAGTCCAGCTCCATTCACAAAGTGCAGGTCTTCCGAGAATGCGGTCACGAGTCCTGAAAATGTACGAGTGTGAGTTCGGTTAAAGAATGCGGTTGAATCTAAACTGTGTGTGAACGTAACCATAATAAGAACTCAAATACAGACTTGAACCATATTCTGCTGCTGTACAAACTGCCGTACAAAACAATGTTGCATCAAGTTTCTTCAAAAGTTTTACTTCTGGGCTGTACAGAAAGGGGGAAAAAGCATGTTGAGTAAATAATGACAGAATGTAGGGTGAAATATTCTTTTAAAATGGTGCCAAAGTGAATAATTGATCGCAATATTCAAGAAATCACTTTTTCGTTTCAGTTTTTGAGCGCCTGCCATCGCCGCGGTGCTCCAGTTTTCATTCCGAGCTATCCGGCTTTCAACACATTTTGTCATTCAAATGTTTTACTGCATATTTCCCTATGCTCTTTGTTCATCCGTTTGCATCTGGGCCCGTATTCCTCCCTTCCGTTTGCTGCAGTACCATCTGCTCGGAGAAGAGTGGTACCTGGACTGGCACGGCTTTGCAGGATACAGTTGCCTGCCAACCCTGGCTTGGATTGCCTGTGGATGTGCCAGCTGGGGTCCAAGAAGCATGAGCCTGACTGGTGTGAAGTTAGAAGCATGGTAACCAGCAGGGGAAGAGGAAGTATTGCCCATTTGCATCAAACCAAGGTGTAGTGGAGGGCACAGGCGGTCATTTTCAGATGCAGGTTTGGGACACTGATGGCTATACCGTACATGTAAGGTGATAATTAATGCATGGGTTGACAGCATTAGTTAACAGCATGATATTTTTGTCGGGTTGCTGGGTTAGCATACACTCAATTTGTTCACTTATTCATCTGCATGTCTCATTTATGTTCTTGCTTAGAAAAGCCTATTTATATTTTGTGCAATATTTACAAAGACTAAAAAAAAAAAACATTTAAACATGATATACTATGCCGTGATGTATGCACTCAAAAGTTTGGGGTATGTTTTTTTTGTTTAGTTATTAAAGTTTAAATTTTATAATTAACTCTTTCCCCGCCCTTGCCATTTTCCATCATTTATGACACAACGCTTGCCCGCCATTCACGAAATTCTCCGGCAATCCACTTTTTCACTGTTATACGGTAGGGGGCGCTATTACGCATCTTCTGAAAGAGTACTGAATCTTCCAAATTAAGGGTACATTTACATGACAACGATATGCTTAAAACTAGGGTTGGGTATCGTTTGAATTTGAACGATTCCGATTCCGATTCCAATTCCTTGTTTCGATTCCGGTTCTTAACGATTCTCGATTCCGATTCTTTTAAGAGGTAGGGTCAAAAAAGTTTAGATCAATTTTAATTCTATGAATTTTTTACTTTTTATGAACTTTACTATGAATTTCTCACAGGGCTGTTTTCAACTACAGTACAATATAAATATCAAATCTATTTTAAACAATTTTTTTAGGATATTTTAAATGAGCTAGCTAACCAACGGTCTTTCTGAAGGAAATAGTCTGACCTAAATGGGCTATCAGGTAAAATAGGCTAAATAAGGTTGTTTACACTCATGTGTAAATGTGTTTTCATCATTTATTTATTTATTTATTTTACGTTCGCCGGCATCGCGCGCAGTTTTCAAACGAACGAGCAGAGGACGAGAGAATATGGTTGTAACTTGCAAGATACCGAAGAATAAGAAAACATCATATAAGTACGTTTTTAAAGTTTAACATCAGGGTTGTTTGCTCTGAATACATTTTATGAGGCACTGTGAGTTAATAGGGGAACGTGAGTAAAATGAATCCGATCGCTCAAACCACTTCAGGAGGTGGCCTGGGCCGCATTCCAGACGAAACTGGACAAGTGTAAATGCATCTGGTTGTTGAAACCACATATGTAAATTGTCCTCCTCCCAAAAATGCAAAAAAATAAATAAATAAACGTGTGAGAGCGTGTTATAGGCTATGTAATGTAATAGCCAGATACGACGATACTGGAACACGCGCGTCACCGCAGATGAGAAGCTGAGCATCTGTTCATTAAGCCAACGTGCAAACTATCGCAAAGTAAAGTGAAAGTAAGTCGCAGACGCTTAACACATAATCATCATCATTAAAAGTAAAGAAAGAAATGATCTTACCAGGGCTGTTGTCACTCTCTCTTATTGCGGTCTTTGATTTTGAAATTAGCTGATGATCAATAAAATGCAGCTCATATCTGTTGCTTTCAGTGACGTGCACAATCTGCATATAGCGCGGGAATTGAAGATCGGATTTAAATCCGTTTCGCAAAAACACATTTATGTGACCAGGTGTAAATGGAATCGTTTTGATTAATCAGATAGCTATCCAATCTGAGAAAACGCATGAAGTGACCAGGTGTAAACAGCCCCTAACAGCGGTGTCTTCTTCCGGTCGGCAGACTGGGAATCGAAACTAGGAATCGAAATTTAAACTTTTGAACGATTCCGGGAAAATCGCAAAGCTAGTCCCGGTTCCAATCGATACTCGATACTCGATACCCAAGCCTACTTAAAACAGAGAAGTTTTTCCTTCGAGTTTTCCGCATACAGACGACATCATTGTCAAAGCGATCCCCATTCACACGGATCTGTGAAAACGACTAAAAACGCTGTATTCTCAAAGAAAAAGAAGCAGAAACTTGCAATAAAAGCATTGCTTGTGCACATGTAAAATAACATGATCATCGAACATTAAAAAGCATATAAATCAAAACTGTCTATAACGTTCCCGAATGAAATATCGACCCAGGAATAGGTACAGAACTGTGCAAGCTTTGGGGGTGTTGAGGGACCTGATCTACTTGATGTATGTTTTGATCATCATTCTGAATCCGATCCGGACGTAGTCTTTGATAAAAACGTGATTTTGTTGTGTTGGGATGTTCATACATCAAAATATTCTGGGGGCCATTATGTTTTCCTGAAAAAAAGAACCCTGAAAAAAAAGTGTCTATATATATATATATATGTGTGTGTGTGTGTGTGTGTGTGTGTGTGTGTGTGTGTGTGTGTGTGTGTGCGTGCGTGCGTGCGTGTGTGATGCATGGCAACTACGAGCTTGAGAATGTTTGGAATGTCATCATTTTTGCAATTTGCTGCCATTCTGAACTTGAAATCTCCATATTATTCTAGGAAGCGGTCCTTGTCTTGTGAATTTAATCAGTGCTGCATATTTCTGTGCTCAAGTTTTTTACAGCTTAACATCCATACTGAAAAATCAATGTACATACAGATGGACTCCAGTTGGGATGCTGCCCATTCATTTAACTTGAGCAATATCTAGCAATTTTTCTATCCCACATTATTGAGTCTGAATGGAAGTAAAAAGGGCTAATAAGCCTAAAGCCAGTGTCAGAGAAAAAATAAATAAAGTTTCAGACAACTTAGCGCAAGATTATAAAATTACAGTCAAGCACACGAATTACATTACACCAAAGGGTATTTTATGATGCACTTCATCTAACATGTGATGCCTTATCTATTAGCAAGAACTGAGGACTTTCTGTCCAACTGGCCCAAGGATTAAAAGGAAATCAAAACTTAAGGACACACAATCGGCGTCGATGCATGTCCTTGAAGTGGTGCGGATTAAAGAAGGATCTGTGGGCTTGAACATTAGAGCAACACCCTGAAAAAACAACCCTTGCGATTTCATTTCAGAATCTCTCAGTGTGAATCCTGACAACACTCATTTCTACAGCCTGGATGACTTTCAAGTCACCAACAGATCTCCATAGCTTCCACAATCTCTCCTCCACCTATCAAATGAATGCCCTGTGATGCCTATTTAACTTAAAAAAAATAAATTACTGGAGTATCAGGCAGACCACCTGGTTCAATAAATGATGAATGGGATGAATCGATTAATAATGCATTGGAGCAAGTCTTCTAGTCTGTTTGATTGGCAGTGCTAAGAGACTTAAAAGGGAAGGATATGACACAGCCGGTCACAGGAGTGAAGCTACCCAAAAATATTTATTTGCTCTTTTCCTCCCCCACATCTAACATAAAATAATGCACTGTGTTATATCACTCCAACAAGCCGTGTAACTTTGCGAATAGAATGCATCTGTTTTCTTCAGCATTGATCTTCTCAATTCAAGATACAAAGCTCGGAGTGCACAAACTCAAACACAACTCACTGGACCATGACTGACGCTTGCTTTTATCTCGCCTTTCTTTTTGCTTATCTTGTCGAGAGTGCGAGTGAGCGGAGACGGATGCGTCCCAACCTTTTAGCGTTCCGACCTCATCTTTCCCCCATAGTGAAGTGGCCCATAGGACGTGCGGATAAATCAATTAATCCTGATCTCTTTTGCCAATCCGAACGGCCTGTTCGCTAATGATCTGTGGCCTGTTGCAGTTTAGCGCTTAACCAATTCATCATCTCTCCACCTGCACTTCCCACGCTGCTTTACATATAAATTACAGACCGGCGGAAGAAGAAAAAAAAACAGGTCGGACAGTGCCATCTTTATTCCCCGGCCCCCTGGTTTCATTTGCAAAAACATTAAGACTGGAAATGAAAGCTGATGGAAAGGGAGATGAAGGAGGAGAAGGATGGATACAATTATCAGATGCCTATCATCACTTACCACCGCCTCGGAGTAATTTAAAATCATGTACACCTTCACAACAACATGAAGACACACTTCAAGGCCAGAGAAGACATGAAATGGAAAACCTTGTTACATTTAAATTGTCTGCTAAGCTAGAGAATATAAAGTGCCTAGCATATATTAAAGCAATAAGCCACGGGTCGTGAGCTAAAGTGATTTCATCATGGGTAAAGAGCTTTCTGAAGCACAAGACGAAGCAGGGCTGCCAGAAAACGATTTAACTGTGGTAAAATCACTGTAGCTCATAGACTCAAGTAGCTTATTGCGTTTATAAGACGCTGAATATGCTAAATGACTACCCTGGTAATCCAGAGTTCTCGTGAGAGCACAAGTTGAATTTGCTCAGCGAGTTACTCTGGTGTCGAGTAATGATGCTCATTAAATATGCCCTTGTATCCGAGCTGCACCAAACACATTGGGTTATCTGATATAGGCGGGCCAGAGGCGAGCTAAACAGATGACGACAGCGCTGTGACGTCGAAGTCATTAGTAAACATTGCAAGATGGCTATGGATGAACACCAGTTGTTTGAAATGGCTTTGGCCGCTACAATGAATGAGTTAGACTTGGCTTTTTATCTAAAAGAGGAACAGAAGACGGCGCTCGAATCGTTCCTTTGCAAGAAGGACGTTTTTGCTGTTTTGCCGACCGGATACGGCAAGAGTCTAATCTACCAGTTATCTCCGCTGGTAGCTAAGCGTATGGGGCTTGTTGTGATTGGTCGTAGTGTTATCCAATTGCGTGCAGTGAGATTTTCAAATATATATATGTGCTGCATGTTTCAGACACAATTCAGTGTCTCAGAGCGGCTCAGGTCACAGTCTGGGTCATTTTTAACATGCATTTGGTAACTTAAGATTTACAGTGAGGAAAATAAGTATTTGAACACCCTGCTATTTTGCAAGTTCTCCCACTTACGTCCGTGGATCACGGCTGAACGCGTCTTCTCCGCACTCATTTATAAACAAACATTTTTTTTTCGCCTATCGTGCGTCTACTCCACACCCGTACCACTAAAAAGACGGATTATATCCAAGACTTAAGCCATAAATTAGTATTAATATTGATAGCATCACTGGTAGCGTCGTTGCTAACTTAACTTACTGTCCATCTGTTAAAATGGCGAATATATCAGATGTAAGTAGTCTACCTTTTGGTGCAGGTGAGGATACATTTGAGCTACACGCGTTGCAGTCTGAGCTGGAAGCTGTTGAAAAACAGATCCACGACCTTTTAGTGAGAAAAGCCGAGCTGATAGACCGGCGGTTAGCTCTTGAAACATCACGAGCCGATGAACACAAATCAACACAAACTCCGACCTCGTCTACTCCGTGCGTTACTCAGCATCGGTCACGAGCGTCGAGGCCGCGATCAGCTATGGTCTCGTTTACGCCGGCTCCAACATGCCACCACGAAGCCTGGATATTTCCGCAGCGGAAGACGCGAGTCAGGTCTAGACCAAGAAAACTCTCTCCGACCCTCCCGGTTTTCGAGATATCCACACAAAACCGCTTCTCCCCTCTTCGCGAAACAGAACGCGATGCTGTGATCATCGGTGATTCCATCGTTCGACACGTACAAGCTACGTTAAATAAAAGTAAGGTGCATAGTCACTGCTTTCCTGGTGCTCGTGTTTCTGAAATCGCTGCTCACGTTCCCGAGATTCTGAACGAGCGCGTCGGAACTGTGGTCCTGCACGCGGGAGGGGCCGACATCAGGCTGCGACAGACAGAGGTTCTGAAGAAAGACTTCAGGAATCTGATCGATACGGTACGCAGCACATCGCCTGATATAACGATCATTGTGTCAGGACCGCTTCCCACGTACCGACTAGGTCATGAAAAGTTTAGTAGATTATTCGCGCTAAATGAATGGTTAATATCATGGTGCAATGAGCAGAAACTGCTCTTTGTAAATAATTGGAATCTGTTTTGGGAGCGTCCTAGGCTTTACCGTGCTGATGGCTTACACCCAAGCAGATTCGGATCGGATCTTCTGTCAGATAACATCTCCAAAATGTTAAATACCTTTTGACTAGTAACCAAAAGTTCAAATCATAGTCTCTGCTGCACCAAATTAACTGATATAAATAGTGTAGGATATTGCATAGAAACTGTGTCTATTCCTCGTTTAGTGAGATCAAATAATAAATCTACTGCAGGATCTAGAAAAAATCTAATTGTTATTAAACCAGAAAATGTTGCTATTAGTAACCAAAAACAATTTCTAAAGCTAGGTCTTCTAAACATTAGATCACTCACACCTAAGGCAGTTATTGTAAATGAAATAGTCACGGATAATAGCTTCGATGTACTTTGCCTTACTGAAACTTGGCTTAAACCTAATGATTATTTCGGTCTAAATGAGTCTACTCCATTAGGATACTCCTATAAGCACGAACCCCGTCTGATTGGTCGTGGCGGCGGTGTTGCAGCGGTCTATAGAGATATTCTCAATGTTACTCAGAAAACGGGTTATAAGTTTATTTCGTTTGAAATACTTGTACTAAATGTTACGCTCTTAGATGTTAGAAAAAAATCCATATTATCTCTAGCCTTGGCTACTGTATATAGACCGCCTGGGCCTTACGCTAATTTCCTAAAAGAGTTTGCAGATTTTCTCTCAGATCTATTGGTCAATGTAGATAAAGCATTAATTGTTGGAGATTTTAACATACACGTAGATAATCCAAATGATGCGTTAGGGGCTGCGTTTATTGATTTATTAAATTCCTTTGGGGTCAAGCAAAACGTCACCGGACCAACTCATCGTCTTAATCACACACTCGATTTAATTATATCATATGGAACCGATCCAACCGATATAGATATCATTCCACAAAGTGATGATGTCACTGACCATTACTTGGTAACTTGCATATTACGTACTGCTGTAATATGTCATGCGGCGCCGCGTTTTCGACCAGGCAGAACAATCCTTCCATCCACCATAGATAATTTCTCGAGTTGCTTGTCTGATCTGTCTCAGCTGCTGCCTGAACCCAAACAAACAGATGAACTAGAAGAACTAACTAGCACTATGAGCACCATTCTCTCTAGAACATTGGATGTTGTTGCACCAGTTAGATTAAAAAAGGTTACAGAGAAAATTAAAGCACCATGGTACAATAATACTACGCATGTTCTAAAGAGAGAAACCCGTAATTTAGAGCGTAAATGGAAACAAACTAATTTAGAGGTCTTTAGAATCGCGTGGAAAGACAGTATGTCACGTTATAAAAAGGCCCTAAAAGCGGCCAGGGCTGAGCATCTCCGCAAACTAATAGAAAACAACCAAAACAATCCTAGGTTTTTATTTAACACCGTGGCTAGACTAACAAATAAACAGACGTCACCCGAACAAAATATCCCGTTACAGTTTAGTAGTAATGATTTCATGAACTTCTTCACTGAGAAAATAGAAAACATCAGAACCACAATTGTAAATGTTCAATCCTCAATCGCGCCTTATAATTCAGCCTCAATTTCCCCCCCGCAAGAACAATTACAGTGCTTTACAACTATAGAACAAAAAGAGTTAAATAAACTTATCACTTCATCTAAAACAACAACATGTTTATTAGATCCTATACCAACTAAACTACTGAAGGAAGTGTTACCTGTAGTGGAAGGTGGTCTCCTCAATATTATTAACTCGTCTTTATCTTTAGGTCATGTTCCAAGAACATTTAAACTGGCAGTTATAAAACCTCTCATTAAGAAACCACAATTAGATCATAATAATCTAGCAAATTATAGACCCATTTCAAATCTACCTTTTATGTCTAAAATACTAGAAAAAGTTGTGTCCGCTCAACTGGGCTCTTTCTTGCAAGAAAATGATATCTATGAAAAGTTTCAGTCTGGATTCAGGCCGCATCATAGCACTGAAACTGCGCTCGTTAAAATCACAAATGATTTACTCTTAGCTTCTGACCAAGGCTGTATCTCAATACTAGTTTTACTTGATCTAAGTGCTGCGTTCGATACTATAGATCATACAATACTCTTAGATCGACTTCAAAATTATACTGGTGTTCAAGGACAAGCATTAAGCTGGTTTAGATCATACTTATCTGACCGCTACCATTTTGTCTATTTAAATGGAGAAAAATCGATCATAACTCCAGTAAACTATGGAGTGCCGCAGGGATCTGTGTTAGGCCCTCTGTTATTCTCAATATATATGATGCCACTTGGAAATATTATAAGGAAACATGGAATTAGTTTCCATTGTTATGCTGATGACACTCAAATATATATTTCATCACGGCCGGATGAAAACGCTAATTTATCCAAATTGACAGAGTGTGTTAAAGATATAAAAGATTGGATGACGCGTAATTTTCTTTTATTAAATCCAGACAAGACAGAGGTAATACTTATCGGTTCAAAAAACCGCCCACAGAACCTCTCACAATACAACTTTGACATTGTAGGATGTCCTGTTACTTTATCCTCTACAGTAAAAGACCTGGGTGTTATACTCGATTGTAACCTGTCTTTTGAAAATCATATTTCGTATGTTACAAAAACTGCCTTTTTCCACCTTAGAAACATTGCTAAGCTACGTAATATGCTATCAGTTTCTGATGCAGAAAAGTTAGTTCATGCATTCATGACCTCGAGACTAGATTACTGTAATGCTTTATTAGCCGGTTGTCCTGCATCCTCAATAAACAAGCTACAGTTAGTCCAAAATGCAGCCGCTAGAGTTCTTACTAGATCAAGAAAATATGATCATATAACACCGATTTTATCATCACTACATTGGCTACCTATAAAGTTCCGTATTAATTATAAGGTATTGCTACTGACTTATAAAGCCCTAAACGGCTTAGCTCCAGTCTATTTAACGGATCTTCTATCACCCTATAATCCATCGCGCTCTTTAAGATCAATAAATTCGAGGCTTTTGGTCATACCTAGGATATCCAGATCAACCAAAGGAGGGAGAGCATTTTCACATTTGGCTCCAAAACTCTGGAATAGCCTTCCTGATACTGTTCGTTACTCGGACTCACTCTCCCAGTTTAAAACTAGATTAAAGACGCATCTTTTCAGCCAGGCATTCATATAATATTGTTAATCTCACAGTTTCAAACTACAATCCGGCCTCTAGTTCATAAATGCCAGAGGAGAACTGGCCCCCGACTGAGCCTGGGTTCTCCCAAGGTTTTTTTTTCTCCATTAGGTCACCTGATGGAGTTTTAGGACACCATTAGGTCACTTGATGGAGTTTTTCGGTTCCTTGCCACTGTTGCCTTTGGCTTGCTCAGTTGGGGATATTTGGGGATATTTAATTTTATTCTATCAATCAATAAATTCCACTAGAAACAAACTTTGTTGTATTATTTTATTTTAATACTGTGAAGCTGCTTTGATACAATCTGTATTGTAAAAAGCGCTATACAAATATACTTGATTTGATTTGATTTGACTTAGAAATCATGGAGGGGTCTGAAATTGTCATCGTAGGTGCATGTCCACTGTGAGAGACATAATCTAAAAAAAAAAATCCAGAAATCACAATGTATGATTTCTTAACTATTTATTTGTATGATATAGCTGCAAATAAGTATTTGAACACCTGAGAAAATCAATGTTAATATTTGGTACAGTAGCCTTTGTTTGCAATTACAGAGGTCAAACGTTTGCTGTAGTTTTTCACCAGGTTTGCGCACACTGCAGGAGGGATTTTGGCCCACTCCTCCACACAGATCTTCTCTAAATCAGTCAGGTTTCTGGGCTGTCACTGAGAAACACGGAGTTTGAGCTCCCTCCAAAGATTCTCTATTGGGTTTAGGTCTGGAGACTGGCTAGGCCACGCCAGAACCTTGATATGCTTCTTACAGAGCCACTCCTTGGTTATCCTGGCTGTGTGCTTCGGGTCATTGTCATGTTGGAAGACCCAGCCTCGACCCATCTTCAATGCTCTTACTGAGGGAAGGAGGTTGTTTCCCAAAATCTCGCAATACATGGCCCCGGTCATCCTCTCCTTAATACAGTGCAGTCGCCCTGTCCCATGTGCAGAAAAACACCCCCAAAGCATGATGCTACCACCCCCATGCTTCACAGTAGGGATGGTGTTCTTCCTCCAAACACGTTTAGTGGAATTATGACCAAAAAGTTCTATTTTGGTCTCATCTGACCACATGACTTTCTCCCATGACTCCTCTGGATCATCCAAATGGTCATTGGCAAACTTAAGACGGGCCTTGACATGTGCTGGTTTAAGCAGGGGAACCTTCCGTGCCATGCATGATTTCAAACCATGACGTCTTAGTGTATTACCAACAGTAACCTTGGAAACGGTGGTCCCAGCTCTTTTCAGGTCATTGACCAGCTCCTCCCGTGTAGTTCTGGGCTGATTTCTCACCTTTCTTAGGATCATTGAGACCCCACGAGGTGAGATCTTGCATGGAGCCCCAGTCCGAGGGAGATTGACAGTCATGTTTAGCTTCTTCCATTTTCTAATGATTGCTCCAACAGTGGACCTTTTTTCACCAAGCTGCTTGGCAATTTCCCCGTAGCCCTTTCCAGCCTTGTGGAGGTGTACAATTTTGTCTCTAGTGTCTTTGGACAGCTCTTTGGTCTTGGCCATATTAGTAGTTGGATTCTTACTGATTGTATGGGGTGGACAGGTGTCTTTATGCAGCTAACGACCTCAAACAGGTGCATCTAATTTAGGATAATAAATGGAGTGGAGGTGGACATTTTAAAGGCAGACTAACAGGTCTTTGAGGGTCAGAATTCTAGCTGATAGACAGGTGTTCAAATACTTATTTGCAGCTGTATCATACAAAGAAATAGTTAAAAAATCATATATTGTGATTTCTGGATTTTTTTTTTTAGATTATGTCTCTCACAGTGGACATGCACCTACGATGACAATTTCAGACCCCTCCATGATTTCCAAGTGGGAGAACTTGCAAAATAGCAGGGTGTTCAAATACTTATTTTCCTCACTGTACATGCAGATTTCCACTAAAATAATAGCTCTATGGTTTACTATTTAAAAATGAAGAAATTAAGACATTCACAAATATTAGTATTGCTAGTTGTACTGTGAAATAATATTATTATGTAAAAATATTATTATTTTTATTACTTTTATTACTTTTTATTTTAATGGTGAAATGTTACAAATTATTTCTTGTTTTGTTTAATATTTTTATTTAGTAGTAGTAGTAGCATAAATATGATTATTATTATTATTATTATTACTGTTGTTGTTTTTGTTGTTGGATTGTCCTTTTGATATATAATCATAATATTTGGTAAAATTGGCAAATCAGAGGGAAAAACATAACTTTTAGGTTTTCCCCCGAAAGCACGCAAAAAAACGCAGAATAATCAAGTTTCATCCACTCAGAATAGCCGTTCTATAATAACTAAACGAGTATGTTGAGTATGTTGTTTATTCACAGCAGCACCATCTTATATTTTTAACATGAATGAAAGCGAGGCTGTGAGGGATAGACATACATCTCTTCAGTGGGTTGTACTGTCATTTAATGTGTTTTTGGATTGTTCTGCGGATGAAACAATGCGAAAATATACTACCAAGAAAGTTTCAGTAGGCAAAAAACAAGTGCTGGGCAACGATAGTCGCGATTAATCGCATCCAAAATAAAAGTTTATGTTTACATAATATATGTGTGTACTGTGTATAATTATTTTGAATATATAAACACACATGCATGTATATATTTAAGAAATATTTGCATGTATATATATTTATACATAATTTATATTATATATATTAATATTTTATATAAATAAATTAAAAAATCTTAAATATATACGTATTTGTGTATATATACTGCCATTGAAAACATGGCAAGTATATCCCTCACAGTCTCGCTTTCATACCTATCATGGCGCTGCTCTGAATAAGGTCTATTATTAAGCATATAACTGGATCTGTAATTTAATTATTAAACAGTTTACAAGAGGCTGCTGATGAGTGCTTAAGCCGTGTGGAATCATTTCAATTGGTAATGTGTTTGTTTTGAATATAAATGACCGGTGGAGGAGGTAATGTCTTCTAACGGCCATGGAAACGGTGACACGCGGAGGTACTTGATCAAAGCTATGGCTAAGAGGAGCGCAGTCTTTTAGCGCTCTTGAGGGAAGTGAGGTAAACATGTTTGGACATAAGCAGATGCGGCAGGTGCCTCCAGATGTCTTCATCTATCTCCGAAGTGTCTTTTCAAAGACGTCTCACACAGATGGGCCTAGCCTAGTACAGGCACATACCATACCACAATCTTTCTTTTTTTTTTTTTTCAGAGCTCGCATGAGCTGGTCCGCTACACCGCTTCTGAACGCAAATCACATTTAACGTCAAGGAAAAAAGAAACAAAAAAATGGGTAATAAGAAATCGACTCAAAACTACTCAGTCAATCAATGCACACATCGCTTTTTTTAAATGTTTGGTTTGGCAGGCCTCTTCAAAGGAGTTTTTTTTTTTTTTTACATTACTTATTTAATATATTCATTTACACCTTCCTTTGATATGCCATACCTTCAAAGAGAGGGAGCTGCATTTTTCCACCACAGCTGTTTGATGTTGCTTTCCAAAAAAAATATGTATTTAGGTTGTTTTTTTTTACTGCCGTTGACCAGACATGAATGTTTTGGTGTGGATGTAGCACAGCTGTGCATTGTGCCTGACAACGCCATTTAGCTGTCACTTTATTCATATTACAGCGCAACCTTGAGATATCACAATCACTGCTAGCGGGATAGTTTACCCCCCCCCCCCCAAAAAAAACAAAAAAATTACTCATCATTTACTCATACTGTCATTCCAAACTCGTTCCAAACTCGTAAGGCTTTCTTTCTTCTGTGGAGCACATTAGAAGATATTTTGAAGAATGTATCAGCTGTTTTTGTCCATTTTATAAAAATCAATAGAGTCGAAGGGTCCTATTTTAACGATCTAAGTGCATGGTCTAAAGCACACAGCGCAAGTGCATTTAGGGCGTGTCCGAATCCACTTTTGCTAGTTTAACGTCAGGAAAAATGGTCGGTGCACCCGGCGCATGGTCTAAAAGGGTTGTCCCTATTCTCTTAATGAGTAATGGGTGTGTTATGGGCGTAACGTGAAATAAACCAACCAGAGTCTCCTCTCCCATTCCCTTTAAAAGCCAGTTGCGCTCGCGCCGTGGCGGATTCGCTATTTACATGACGGAATTTGCAAGCGGAAAGACTGAACGCTTCTCCAGAGAGGAAACGGATCTGCTCGTGCACGAGGTTAAAGCGTGCAAGCAGAACATCTACGGGACAAGCCGGATTCCACCATATCTTTATGTACACAATAATAATATTTTACATTGTAATCCTTTTATTTGTAATATTTGGTTAGTGTGCTGCTGGACATCCCTGTGTGTAATAAGCAGAGTGTATGCGCGTTGTGCACCCGCCTATAGGCGCACATTACTAATGCACCCTTTAAATAGCAAAAAAAATATTTAGTCTATTTCAGTCTATTTCAGTTGCCTCAAAATAGCAATGCGCCAACAATGCGCCTGAACACACCTCGTTTTCAGACCAACAGCCCATGGCAAACAGATGGGCACAAATGCATTTGTTATTTAAACAAAGTGACACAGAACGTGAAATTGATAACTGCGTCGTGCTGAAACTAGCAAAACACACTTGCGTCGTGCCTGGCGCCGCATTGCACCGGATGTATAATAGGGCCCTGAATCTTTCAAGCTCCAAAAAGGACATCATTTAAAATCCTGACAGTAGTTTTTAACACCAAAAGAGGGTTTGTTCTGGTGCAAAATGTTAGTAAAACTGGCCCCAAAAGTCATAATTATGAGGAAAAACTGTTTACATTATGCCAAACAAGTACTAATTATAAGATTGAAATGATGAGATAAAAATTCATACTTTGAAACGTTGACTTTTTATCTCATACTTGACTTGTCTCATAATTAATAATAATAATATAATATAATATAATAATTTAGATGGTGCTATAAAGTTTCTGTCATGTCATTCTGTCATCATTCTATGAGATTAAAGCTAGTCAGGTAGTCATAACTATGGCATTTATGTCATACCCACAACATAATAATGATTTACACAAGGATTTTTTTTTCTTATGTGGTGGAAATTATCTTCTATTCCTTTAAAAAATTGCAATAAAACAACACTGGTAGTATCTTTAGACTACCTGGAATGTGTTTAAATTGACTTAGTCTCAGCAATTTCGGATAGTGCTCAAGGCACTGCTGTCTCTTTGCAATAGGACAACAGTTTGTCAATTTCACCTCATACATCAGAAACAAACTCTCTGAAACAAACACCCTGTTCTGAATGCAGTGGGATTCTCCATCCCTCCTCTAACCTACGCCTGGCCGATTACGTCCACTAAGCCAAATCTAGTTCAAAAATAGGGCCTGGCTGCTGCATTTTCAATCCATTTGGGCCTCTGCATCAATGTCTTGAAGCATTTCCCAGTTGTTTTTGGTTGTCAGCTAGTTTGGAGGGTGTGAGCAGGTTTGGGTTGTAGCGTGGCAGCAGCCAGTATTGAGGTGCTGCATGTTTAATGGCATCTAGAGGGAATGTCAATTACACGTGTAAGATTGATTTGGCTTTTCTGTGCTCCACAGAGATCCGCGCTGATTCCCTCAGACTGTATCTCACACCTCGCCTCACCCTAGCACCTACACACACACAGCTGTATATTATCAGTACCTTTCTTTCTTTCTTTTAAATACCCTGAGAATTACATGAGCATATACTGTAGTAATTTGTCACGCCATTTGTGGGTTACACTTTATTTCAATGGTCTACTTTCAACATTCTAAAAATAACGTTTCTCAATTAGCAGTCATTAGAGTATTAGTAGACTGTCTGCTTAATATCTGTTAACACTCCCTAACAGACATTCTACTGACTATAAGTAACTTTACAACTGCTGTACATGTCAGCCAAACCCTAATCTGACAGTCTACTACAGTCTACTAATACTCTAGTGAGAATTATTTGACATGTAGTTGAAAAGTTACTTATAGTAGAATGTCTATTATAAAACGAATAGTTCCAGTCCTTGATTCTGATTGGTTGAGTCACGTTTGCGGCCATTGTAAATTACTCAACAAACATACACCTGTGACCGCATTACATTAGTATTACTGTAAAACTGCCGTTTGTGATTCTTTGTTGCTGTCATGGGTGGGTGGCTGTTATCAAGGAATCATGAAAACGTACAACCACAAATCACATAGAACTACAAATATTATAAGACAAGGAACAGACAGAAAATAGCAAACAAGACGAACTAACGAGACTAATTAACACAACACACCTGAAACGAGGAAGCTAATTAATTAGTAACCAAGGAGACAAACAGGAAGGGAACAGAGGAGAACTGATAAACAGACTAGAAGTTTAACAAACTCAGAAGTGAACAGAGAAACATATCAACAAACATAACCCTGACAGTACTCCCCCCTCCCGGTAGGCGCGTCCTTGCGGCGTAGATGGTGCAACTGGGGAGGGGGGTGGGGGTTGTGGGGGTGAGCAGGGTATGTAGACTCCAGGGCGGTGCCGGCAGCTCGGGAGACCAGGGCGGAGCAGGTTGTGCAGGCGGCCAGGGCGGAGACGACCCTTCAGGCTGCCATGGCGGATCGGCCTTTGTGGCCTTTCCGTGGGCATCCGGCCTGGCCACTATGACTGGGGACCTATAGCCCCCCCCCAAAAAAAATTATTGAGCGGAGTTATTAATCAGGGACATACTCAGGGACAAAATCAGGGACAGACTCAGACGTGGTGGCGACCTTCATGGCTGAGGGCTCAGGCGGCGTGGCGGCGGCCATCTTTGCCGAGGGCTCAGGCGTGGTGGCGGCCATCTTGGCCGGAGACGAGGGCTCAGGCATGGCGGCGGCCATCTTGGCCAGAGACGAGGGCTCAAGCGTGGCGGCGGCCATCTTGGCCAGAGATGAGGGCTCAGGCGTGGCGGCGGCCATCTTGGCCGGAGACGAGGGCTCAGGTGTGGAAGCCATCTTGTCCGAGAGCTCGCAGGTTGGAGCCGATGTATGTGCTGCCCAAACACACAAAAGAGCTGTGGCGACTATCATGATTGCTGTATCCTCTGAAACTGTCTCAGATGCAGCGGCCACCTTGTCCGAAGACACAAGCACGGTTGACCTGACGTGAACAGTCTCTGGCTGGGCAAGCACGACGGGAACAGTTTCTGGCTGGGCAAGCACGACGGGAACAGTCTCTGGCTGGGCAAGCACGACGGGAACAGTCTCTGGCTCAGCAGGCATGATGGGAATAAAAATTTTAAGTACAATCAACTTTGATGTTTAAGTATTTTCAACTTAAATTACATTAAACTGACTTTTTAGTATAATCTTTTTAACATGAAAAAGTTGTGTTTAACTTATTTTGATGAGTTAAAGCAATGTAAAAACATATGTTGTCATAACTTATTGATCATTTAATTTTTTTTACAGTGAATGAGACCAGGCTGAATTACCAGAATATCATAGTAACTTGAAGGTGGGCTCTTTTGACTATAGGAAAACCACTTGACAACCACCAAAAACACCCAAGCAACTACTTAGAACATCCTGAAATTGCATGCCAAAACCACTCACAACTGCATAACCACCCAAAACACCCTAACATTATGGTGCCAAGTTTTGCACAGGCAAACACAACTTCAATTACATAAAAAGTGAGCATTAAATATAATTTTTAAAGGAGTTGATTGCCCCCCGTCGCTCTTTTGGGCATTTCAGTCGAAGCTTTCCACACTCAAGAATTAGTCTATATATCATTTTTTCATAATAGCTGGTTTATTACTAGACATTTACGTGGATTAATCCCTTAACTGCCATTTAGTCTGGAGTCAATCATAACACAGATGTCAATATCACCAAATTGCTTTGCTCTTGAGAGGAGAAGAGAGGTAATAATCGCTGACAGCATGCGAGGCAATAGCAATAATTGGTTTATTCAGATGTTGTAATCTCGGTAGATTTGTGAAGTTTAGCCGTGGCATTTTCCAGCATGCAACGGCTAACTCGCACAATTATCACAATCCGTCATCTCATCTCTCAGCATGATTCGCTTCTACTGAAAAAAAAAAAATGTTTTCTTTGGCATTTTCATTTCTGTTCCTGAGGGCTACAGATTGCTTGAAATTCAATTTGTGCCACAGATATACACAGAGCAGGCTGCCTATGGCTGAGATGGGTGTTTTCCACTGCATTCTGGGATACGGAAACCCCCTGACTAGCTTTAAGTACTGCTAGCACTCACCCCTGTCAAAAAGAATGAAATGCATGCTAGGAGAAAAAGACTTGTGTGTTCTCTCCGCACAGTGCTATGTCACTCTTGTTTATCTCTCATTCTGTTAGACGTGTTTCTCTCACCGTGTTATTCTCTCTCCACTCAGAGTGAAGTTAACACTTAATCTGTTAGTGATCATTTTGAGAAGTTCTCTTATTAAACACTTGCATTTGGCTTCCTGTATTATTTATCACGAAATACAGCGATGACGGTTATATAGTCATTAATTGCTGATCCTTATTAGAAGATACAAATGAACTTACTCCCATGCAAAAGTGCCAGTCTTTCTGAAATTCTGAAACAATACAACAACAGCAGAGCCACAAATGGCCACATTTCGACACGTTTCGTATTCAAGACTGTGAAATTTAAATATGTGTGTGTGTGTGTGTGTGTGTGTGTGTGTGTGTTTGTGAGGACCAGTTTGAGTTTTAGACTATTGGAGTGAGGACAAAGAGAAAATGAGGACAGTTTGTCCGGTCCTCACTTTCTGAGACCCCTTTAAAGGCCTGTTTGAGGGTCAAGACTTGGTTTTAGGGATAAGGTTATAATTAGGTTAAGGGTAGGTTTAGGGTCAGGGTTCGGGTTAGGCACTTATTTGTGATGGGTAAGTTTAGGGTAAGCGGCTAGAGATTGCATTGTGTCAATGAATGTCCTCATAAAGATAGATGTACAAGAATGTGTGTGTGTGTGTGTGTGTGTGTGTGTTTACATCTTGGTCTTTATGAGTCATACAGCAAAGTGTAATCATGACTACATAACAGGTTATGTTACCTTGAGTCTGACTAACACACTTGTGTTGAACTGAAATTGAATCTAATATCTTGAAAATATATTGCAGCTTGACTACACTGTGAAACAACGTATGGAGCTGGACAAGAAATGAAGTCACACTTACATAAGGGAATAGTAGACAAGTCCACTATCTCAACTTGTTTTTCAGCCAGCGATCATTTACATCGGAAAGCAAATGTTCTTTCCAAAATGTCAATCAAACTTAATCTTAAATGTAGTGTGATGATAAGATGACAGAAGCATCAAGCTAATTCTCTGATATTCACACACCTTTCAACATCACTTGAAGATGACTGTCTATTGCACTGTCCAGAGCAGTCAAAAAGAACAATGCAATAGTTATAGCACAGAAATGTACTTTTGACCTTTGCACCAACAGTGCTTTATACTACTATTAATACATTCATATTAACATCACACTTTGAGTTGAAATGCTATTACGGAGGAACAGCTGGAACAGATTCAGTCCTTTTAATTATAGTAATCAAGGTAGTAAAGAAAAATTATAGACTAATTAACATACACTCTCAAAACACTTACTGGATAACCAAGTTCTAATCATTAAAGGGAATTCAAACTAATATTAAGTATAAAGAAAGGTCTGTTTTTATTATTAGCACTGCAAAAATTTCCTTAAGTTGGAAAGTTTTAGAAAATCAATTATTTTGAACTGATGATTTCAGAGATTCAGTTAAAAAAATCAGTGAATCGTTTAAGTCATAATGCAAAAGTTTTCACAGAAATAAAATTAAGCAATTGTGGCCAGATTTTTGGAATAAAAGCGCATTGAAATCACAGTCAGTGCATGATATAATGTTAACAGGTACTGTAGTTTAAATATTTAATATAGACCTGTATAAAAAAAAATAAAAAAAACATTTTCATTTAAAGTTTTTATCTTTAATGTCTACCTTCAAGCAACAAAAAAATAATTTGGCAATCAATGTAATTGTGAGTAGTTCTGAATTGGCACTTAGTTCACCCTTTCATCATTTACTCGCCCTCAAGTTGTTCCAAACCTGTATGAATTTCTTTCTTCTGCTGAACACAAAATAAGATATTTTGAAGAATATGGGTAAACAAACAGTTGATGGCCCCCATTGACTCCCATATTGGGAAGAAAAAATACAATGGAAATCAATGGAGCCCATCAACTGTATTCTTCAAAATATCTTATTTTGTGTTCAGCAGAAGAAAGAAATTCATACAGGTTTGGAACAACTTGAGGGTGAGTAAATGATGACAGAATTTTCATTTTGGGTGAACCATCCCTTCAATGTCAGACATTAAGCCTACAATATGCCATTTTATCTTTCTTTTATGACATTTCTGAGAACAATAAACATCTGTGACATTTGGAAGAAAACAAAAGTGCGGAATTGCTGGATTGGGATCTACTTTAAATCGAATGGTCAGTAAGAAAATCATAAGTCTTAAAAGAAGAAAACAATAAGACGAAGGCACCAGCATCTAATTTTATCCCATTATCTTCACATTACTCTCTTGCTTTATGAAATGTCTCGCTCAAACGGCCATGCTTGTTCCCTATAGAAACCCCAGCAGAAGCTTCCATTATTTATAGATTGATTCGTGAATCTGAGAGAAAAAAGAAAGACAGAACTCAAGTGGAGCCGAATGAATGAACTAGTTAAAGGGACACCAGGCAAGTCTGAGTGTTTTTTCTCTATGTAGCTCCCCCTAGTGTCTGGTAGTAAATGCTTTCAAACACTCTGTCGTAAAAACGAACTGTAGTCCCTCCCCCCTCGCCACGAGCAACCCAGCTGATCAGCTGTCAACCCAGCAGAGCAGAGGAACCGGCTATTTCAAAACCAGTTAGGTCTACCGAGGCAAGTAAAGCAATATTTTCTTTCCAACTGATGGCGATTTTTTTTTTTTTTTTTTTTTATTGTGTTGTCATGCATACTATTATTTTAACCGGGAACGTTTTTGGGAGAATGGGCATGAGCATAAATATTTATATATATATATATATCGGAGGCTTCCGGCTTGACGGCTTGACGGCACTGCACACGTACACGCCTGTACGTACACGCCCGTTTCCTCTTTCATTGGTCCTCCGACAAAGATTTCCTAGCTTTCTGCATCTTTTTTACAGCCTCAGCCATAACTCAATCTATCGTTGCCCTTTGCTTATAGCTAGCCGGTGCCTGAATGGGGGCGTGTACGTGTGCAGTGCCGTCAAGCAATTCGTTACATCGCGAGATCTGATATCACGCGATACTTCCTGACGCCGACCCGCCGGCCCAAAGTTGCAAGTGAGTTTTTTCCGCTCTCGGGCACCAGGGGGGTGCGAAACCACCACCATTCAACTACCTAGAGCACCTTTAAGATGGCTATTAAATCATCAACCAGAAATCAACATTTATAATAAAAATTCAGTTAAAGTCACTATGAAAACAGAACTGAACGTATAGAAAGAAAAAAAAGGTTTAACCCTTAAACAGGCAAGAGTAGAAAATGATAAGCAAAAAATCATTTCATGTAATTTTTTTATATCATCTGGACTTAAGTAAAACATATCCAAAATAATTTTTGAAATATTTGATATATTTTGGATTTTATGAGTTGTGACTCCCAGGTCACGTTGCCTGATTAGGGTATAAAAAAGGGACCAAATCATTAATCTATTAACTGTTACTGGCCCACTTGCCACTGCATTTTTAAAACAATTATATCCTATACTTCTTCTGATCTAATGTTGACAAATTATATATCATTCAAAAGCTTACGAACTCAAGATTCAGCCTGTGAAATTGGACCTTGCGTTACCATAAAATGGTACTTTAACCCCTTAACTCTCAGCCCCCTTTTTGAGAATGGACATTAAAATGCACTATTCAAACTTAAATGGTTGTAATTCAATAATTATTGTGGGTATAGACCTACGTTTGGTCTTGTTTTAAAGAAGATACTCAGCAGATTATTGCTGAAGTGCACTTAAAAAAATGAAAGTATGAAAAAGTTATGGAAGTTTAAATTTACAGTAAATCAAATATACTGTACTTAATATTCTTTTATATAAAATATATATTTTACAAAATATTTTTTACTCTAAAATTAATATAAAATCAAAGCCATATATCTAACCAAGTTGTGTTCCAAATTTGAAGTTGATATCACAAAACTTGAAGTTCCCATGAGATTTTGTTTAGGCGTAATACCAAAAATAGCCACCGGGTGACATACATTCCATTGAATTTAATTGTATGCATTCTGCCGTAACAAATTAATACATTTCTGTCCAAATATCACTTCTGTCACAAAATATCGAACCTTGAGACTCAGACCTTTCTGACAATATTTTGTCAATATTAGAAAAGGTTTTGATCATAAATTATGAAACATGATTACGCCCAAAAGGGGTGGAGCCAGATAAAAGAATTTAGAATACCGTTTCTATGGTAACATAACGTCCCATTTCAAAATGGTTTTCACAGGATGAATTCTGAGTTTGTAAGATATATTTTAGAGGATTATATATATATATATATATATATATATATATATATATATATATATTATACTTTTTAGAGGATAATATTATTTTATCATTTTTTATTGACAAATTCTAGATTATATGTTTTATTATGAACTTTTAGCATGAAAACCAAAGTTTCAATTATTAAAAGTGTGTGCATCAACTTTTTGTGACAAATGCCAGAACTCCTGTTATGATGTAGATTTTTTGAGGTGCACTCTGGTCATAAATTCATCTATTATGGTTCCTACATAATTTGTAACAAAAAACAGTGCCAAAATATCTATTTAGGAGTCTTAGACCTTTCCAACGATATATAGTTTGTCATGATTAGATTAGGATTTAATTGTAATATAGTGAATTAAAAACGCCTCGGTTACGACTGTAACCTCGGTTCCCTGAAGAGGGAACGAGCGTTGCGTCGAGAATGACGCTATGGGGAACGCTTTGCGTGATGACGTCTTGAAGCACATGTAAAATCAGTCCAATGGTGTGGCGGAACGTCAGAGGCGGGTGACGTCACGTACCAGGAAGCTATAAAAGCCGGCCCGAAACAGAAAACGAAAGCTTCGTAAAAGTCTGAAGTCGAGCTGACAGGCATGAAGGAGATATGGCAAGGCGACGCAACGCTCGTTCCCTCTTCAGGGAACCGAGGTTACAGTCGTAACCGAGGCGTTCCCTTTCAAGGGAACTCCCGTTGCGTCGAGAATGACGCTATGGGGAACGTCTATACCAACGCCTCCATAGCTACGAATGTCTGTCCTGTGTGTAATCTAGAGAGCAGCACTAGGAAGATAAAACATGAGACCCTGGAGCAGAGTCTAGATCCAGAGAGTAAAACCTGACGAAAGTGTGCGGTGAGGACCAGCCTGCCGCATCACAAACGTCCTGTAACGAAACTCCTGATATAAGGGCCTTAGAGGCCGCCATACTCCTCGTCGAGTGCGACCGGACAGCCAAAGGAGAAGGCTGCCCAGCCGCCTCATAGGCAAGTGAGATAGCCTCGACCACCCACTTACTCATCCTTTGCTTAGACACCGGGCCTCCTTTGTTAGGGGACCCAAAGCACACAAATAATTGATCACTTTTTCGCCACAGGGCAGCTCTGTGGACATATGCGTCTAACGCCCGAACTGGGCAAAGCAAATTATAAGCCTCCTGGTCCGCATTTTGAAAGGGAGGAGGACAGAAGGCCTGCAGAACAATAGGTCTGGCCACATTAGTGGGGACCTTGGGGATATAGCCCGGTCTCGGATGAAGAAATGCTTTGATCATACCCGGAGCAAACTCCAAGCATGACGGAGCAACCGACAACGCTTGGAGATCCCCTATTCTCTTGAGAGAGGAAATGGCAAGAAGGAAAAGAGCTTTCAGCGTTAAAAACTTCTCAGGAACCTCCTCAATAGGCTCAAAGGGGGCCAGGGACAAGCCTTGTAGCGCAATGGACAAGTCCCAAGGTGGCACCCTAGAGCGAACTGCAGGCCTCAGCCTCCAAGTGCCACGAAGGAAACGAGATACCAAAGGGTCTTTCCCCACAGACATTCCACCCAAAGGAATGTGGTAAGCACCTATGGCCGCCACATAAACCTTTAAAGTGGACGGGGTTAGACCTGCTGTGAACCGGTCCTGCAGGAACTCCAGCACTGTACCAATTGGGCAGTTAACTGGGTCCAACCGACGGTCACTACACCAAGAAGTGAAGACTCTCCACTTCAGGGCATAAAGTTTCCTCGTGGAGGGAGCTCTGGATTGTAGAATGGTCTCAACAACCTCAGTTGAGAGACCTGACTCTATGAGCTGGGCCCCCTCAGAGGCCAAGCCCACAGGTTCCACAGTTCTGGGCGGGGGTGAAATATTGAGCCCCCTGCCTGGGACAGAAGGTCTCTCCTGACGGGTAACTCCAGAGGATGCCCGTCGAGGAGGGAGACCAGATCGGGAAACCATACTCTGCCCGGCCAGCGCGGGGCTATAAGAAGCAGGCAAACCCGGTCCCTGCGAACTCTCTCCAGAACTCCCGGGAGCAGAGCAACTGGGGGAAAGGCGTACAGACGTAGCCTCGGCCACGTCTGAACCATAGCATCCAGTCCCAGAGGAGCTGGATGCGTGAGGGAGAACCAAAGTGGACAGTGAGACGTCTCTCGAGACGCAAACAGATCCACTTGTGCTTGGCCGAACTCCCTCCATATCAGCTCCACCACCTCGGGGTGGAGCCTCCATTCCCCGGGCCTCGGCCCCTGCCTCGACAGAGTGTCTGCTCCTATATTCTGGACCCCGGGGATGTAAGCTGCCCTGAGTGACAGTAACTTCCCCTGGGACCACAAGAGGATATGGCGTGCCAAGTTGGATAACGGGCGCGAGCGCAAACCCCCTTGGTGGTTGATATAGGCGACTACCGACGTGTTGTCCGTGTGTACTAACACATGGTGTCCCCTGAGATCTGTGATAAAGCTCCTCAGAGCCCGGAAGACAGCTAACATCTCTAGGCGATTGATATGCCAGGAACGATGATGGTCTTCCCACAGACCCCAACCCGTGAGGGAAGCATCCGTCGTTAGCAGTTTGCGACGACAAGGAGCTCCCAACACTGGGCCCTGGGACAGGAACCAAGGTTTCTTCCACATAACCAGGGCACGTAAGCATCGCCGCGTGACCCTGATTGTGCGAAATGGGTTGCCCCTCGGGGAAAACCCCCTGGTCCTGAGCCACCACTGCAGGGGCCTCATGTGCAGCAGTCCAAAAGGTATCACGTTGGAAGCTGCTGCCATGAGACCCAACAGTCTCTGGAACTGTTTGACAGTGAGTAGCTGGCCTAGCTTTACACTTTTCACAGCTGCAAGGATGGACTCTATACGTGGCGGTGACAGGCGCGCCTGCATCGACACTGAGTCCCAAACCACGCCTAAAAAAGTGGTCCTCTGGAGTGGAGAAAGCACACTCTTCTTGGCGTTCAGCCGTAACCCCAGCTCTTTCATGTGGGCGAGAACAACATCTCGATGTTGAACCGCCAACTGATGCGACTGAGCTAAAATCAACCAATCGTCGATGTAGTTCATGATGCGAATACCCTGGAGGCGCAGCGGCGCCAGAGCTGCATCCATGCATTTGGTGAAAGTGCGGGGTGATAAAGCTAGGCCGAATGGAAGAACACGATATTGGTATGCTTTGCCCCCGAAAGCAAACCTCAGGAACTTCCAATGACACGGACGGATGGAAATATGGAAATATGCGTCCTTGAGATCTATCGTGACAAACCAGTCCTCGGACCTGATCTGTGGCACGATCTGTCTCAATGTTAACATTTTGAACTTGAGCTGCATGACTGAATCGTTCAGAACTCGAAGATCTAAAATGGGACGCAATCCCCCGTCCTTTTTCGGAACAATGAAGTACCGGCTGTAAAACCCGGTTTCCCTGTCGGAGGGAGGTACATATTCTATGGCCCCTTTCTCTAACAGAGTGTTCACTTCCTGTTCCATGACCAGAACCTGCTCGGGGCCCACCACTGTGGGCAGGACCCCCATAAACCGAGGTGGGCGTCTTTTGAATTGTATTTGATACCCTTTTTCCACGGTCTGCAGGACCCAACGAGAAACATTTGACAGTAGCTTCCACGCTGTCAAAGATTCTACTAGAGGTACCAGCCTCTCGAGACTGGTTTCTGGATTTTGTTGTTGTTGAGTAGTCCATTCGTCGCCCTGTAACGGCGCACCGGCAGGGAACGACCGAACAGACTGCTCTAACACCCTCCTCGGAGGGGGCGGGCATCCCGAGGCCACTACGTTTCCGGGTGGTCCTTGAGATATGTGCTCGCCGGAGACCGCTGCGCCCTGTAACACCTGAGGCGGCAGGGTTGGCAGAACGGTCCCCTGAGGGTACCGAAGAGAGACGGGCACCGTGAAAAGAGGTGTTAACCGCTCTGCTTCGGGGGGGACTACCCTCATTTGTCCTGAGCCCTCGGACGTCAGGACTTTTTCCCAGCAGCCTTCTTGGCGGTAATAACGGTCCGCAGATCCGTTCTACCCCTCGAGGGCTGCTGGGTTTGAGAGCGCCCTCCGTGTCCCCGAGATTTTTGTGGGGGAGCACGAGAGGACACACTCTGTTTTTGAGTGGCACGATGGCTAGCGCTCTTTTTAGAGGAGTGAGGCTGCTCCCGCTCAGCAGCCTCATAGAATGAACGGCGGGGGAGAAGTCTTTGGAGTGCAACTGCCTGTTTAGAGGCCTCTTGTGATTTAGCTATCGCACTGTTCACAACATCACCAAATAGACCATCAGTGGAAACCGGAGCATCTAAGAGAACATGTTTTTCTTTTTCTTTTATGTCGCTCAGATTGAGCCACAGATGCCTCTCAGTGGCCACCAGGGCTGCCATAGACCGCCCGATTGATTTAGCGGTCTCCTTGGTGGCCCTGAGAGACAGATCCGTGGCTCTGCGTAGTTCAGCCACTGTGTCTGGACCAATACCCCCGCCCTCCTCTAAATCCCCCAATAATTCAGCCTGATAGGCCTGCATGATAGACATCGTATGCAGACACGCTGCAGCTTGACCAGCGGCTGCATATGATTTATGAACCAGCGATGAAGTAAATTTTACTGGTTTAGAGGGAAGAGAGGGAGCCTTCAAGGAAGATGCCGTCGCTGGAGAGAGATAGCTCGCGAGCGTCTCTTCCACCTTCGGCATCTCCCCATAACCATGCTCTTTATAATTGTGAATGGAAGAGTAGTGAGAGGTTTGTGTTGTGTAAACTCTGTAAGACATAGGTTTCCCCCACGATCTCGACACCTCGGTGTGGAGATCGGGGAAAAACGGAAGGCTTTTTCTCTGAGGCTGTGCACGAGATGGCAGGAAGCGTTCGTCGAGCTTACTTTTCGAGCGAACGTCCTGCCTATCCTCTGGCCACTCAATAGATAATCTGTGAACTGCTCTCGTGACAACATCGAGCAATTCCTCAAAAGCATGAGACTGAGGTGGCGAATCCTCAGACTCAGCTTCAACACTAACAACGTCCAACTCCTCAGAGCTGGACAATTGCAGTATTGGTGCCTCCATCGGGGGGGAAGAAACCGCAGCGCGTGCTTCCACACCCTGATGAGAGGCACTGGATCTATCAGAAGGTTGCTGAGATAAGGCAGAGCCCGTCTCAACATCCACTGATAGATCCATTTGCGAACCCCAGGTCTGAGATCGACGCTGTGCCTCGGCAGCAGCGGGACCAGAGCCCTGGGGAACGTGATCGGGATTGAACCGTGCCAACCGGGATCGGAGCGTACGCAATGGAAGCGCACAGCAATGCACACAGTCACCACCCTCGAGTGCTGACTGGGCATGCTCCTCTCCCAAACAAACAACACAAAGAGTGTGTGTGTCACCTCCCGTTAAATAACGCGGGCAGGGATGGACACACACTCTAAACTGCTGCTTGCTCGCCATACTGAATATATATATATATAGACAGACAACACCAAATAACAAGGACAGATTCAACACAGAGCGCGACTGAAGACTCAGAAAGCTTTCGTTTTCTGTTTCGGGCCGGCTTTTATAGCTTCCTGGTACGTGACGTCACCCGCCTCTGACGTTCCGCCACACCATTGGACTGATTTTACATGTGCTTCAAGACGTCATCACACAAAGCGTTCCCCATAGCGTCATTCTCGACGCAACGGGAGTTCCCTTGAAAGGGAACTCAAAATACAAAGATTTTGTACAAACAGGTACAAAATTAGGGTTAATCCTTTTTTATACCCTAAACAGGCAACGTGACTCAGGAGTTAAAAACGTGCTAAATAATAACATGAACAACATATTAATTAATTTTCTTCTTCAGCACTTTAAGACAATGTTCACAATTAATATTAGCAGTATTATTATTATTTTTCCAGAAGATAAGTAAGTTTAATATATATTTACTTTCCTCAAAATCTGAATGTCCTGCACCACCGGTAGCCATGTTGGATTTAGGTCAGGCTGACTAATTTATCACAAAAAATTGAAGCAAATCATGTGACCAGCATACTCAAGACAGACCAGGCTGTGATAAATGATAAAAGGATTTGATGAAGAAATCATTCTTATGCCCCAAAAAAGACAATAAAAACTATGTGACTCGTGAGTCACGTTGCCTGTTTTAGGGTTAATGGGGTTCAATAGAGAACTGAAGGTTTCTTGACTCAATTTTAAAGCAGGGCTCAGTAGTTTCGGGATTTCTTCGCTGTATTCTCGCTTTTTGCTCGCAGGTTTCTCTGTAGAGCTCCCCCTACAGCTTCGGAATAGATATTTGACAACACTGTTGTAAAAACTTGTTGGCGATTCTCAGACACCAGAGGCTAGTAGATCAACGGCATCAAAGCAGATGGGACATTCTTTAAAACGTCTTCTTCATTCGGGTTCGAACAGCGTGAGGGAGCGCAATAATGACAGCATTTTAGCAGATTTCTTTTGGCCGTAAAGCAATTGTTTACATCGCGAGACCTGATATCACGCGAGACTTCCTGACGCGGCGGCCTTGCGGTCCGCCGGCTCAAAGTTGCAAGTGCGTATTTTCCGCTCACGGGCACCAGGGGGGTGCGAAACGACCACCATTCAACCCGAAATAAGTAATATAACCATTCCAATGACTCCGAAGCTGTTCAGTTAAGGTAAAAAAGTTACTTAGATCACCTTTAAAGAACCTTTTTATGCCAAAAAGAAGAAATGCTGACATAATGTTAAACTGGTAAAAATTCTAGTGATATAGTATGTTTATAAGCTGATTAATTCATTAAATTTAACAAAAAATAAAAATGTATGTTGTGTTTGTGATATTGTACAGTCGTAACTCATTTTATGTTGGCAATGAGACCTTTTTCTCTGGAATTACATCCACCGATGAATCGATCACATTTTGACCAGGAACATGTATAAAGAAAGTAAATACGCTCAGTTCGGTATTCATGTTGACTTAAACTGAATTATAGCTTGAACTACGACCGGTTTGTAATGCTAGCAATATGTCAATGTGCCATACTGCTATGAGTTTGCCATTTCCAGTAGGGCGCTATTCATTTTTCAAGAGCTTAAAAAAATTACCTGGTATTGAATGTTTGGAATGCGGTTACACCGGAGAGTTATTTGTTTCAACAGGCGAAATTATCTCGAAGGGTAAAATGTTTGTGGTGGCTGTTCGTTTTTGTCTAGCAAAGGCATTTTCAGTGCTATTTGTCTTCATTTACATTGCTTGCCAAATACTTTATGGCAGAGCTACCGTTCATATCAGAAAAATAAAAATGGTTGCCCTTCAGCTGTGCACCAACAAACGCTTGCACAGGATGTTTTTGCTTTTATAGGTTTTTTTTATTTCTCTCTTTTTCACTCTCATTTTAAAATATAAAATAGCTTTTTCAGTCTAACGTTTCTAAAAAACGAAAAAGTTTTAAACAAGTTTGTGCATTATTTGTGTTAGGGGTCAAGAAAGGACACTGAATAGCAAGATGTTTTAGTGGTGGAATACATTAGTTCTGGCATGACTGTTGTTGACAGTTGAAGTTTATGTGCCTTTCGAAGAAAAAAAAAATATGGGATTTATTACTCAATAAAAAGAAATACAACCTCAATATCACTCAGGTTGGAAATAAAGTATTAGTCAAGCAGGTTTGCAAGGCACTATTCTTTGTAAAGCTGTATTGGAACAATACATATTGGGGAGGGGTGATTGATATGTTTCATATCAGGTGAGCACTTAGATGTAGAAACCACCCTGCAAAAAAAAAAAAGAAAAGAAAAAGAAACTTGAAACAACTCCAAACTAGTTATGATGCTTTCCACATCTAGCAAACCATCGTGCAGTTCAGGCTTGAATCGGTGTTGACTGCATAATATGTTTTTAACCATCCAATTAATTGCATTTTTGTCAGTTGGTAACATAGTGTTATAAGATCAGATATATTGCTCTTTCTCCTTACAAGTGTTGCACTAAAAGAGGCCAGAAATAGATTTGAGCTCCATTAGCGTGAGACTGTATCACATATGACAACTGGTGTTGTTTGCATATTTTACAGTGTTTTCAGAGACTTTTTGCAAGTAACTACTTACTAATTGGCTACAAAAAAGTTGATTCTCTCCTTCTGCTTTCTGACAAGAAGTTATCTATGGCAAAAATAGTCACCCCATTGCCCTTGACTGAATAGATTGTATAAGATGGCTTTAACGCAGTGACATCCTTTGTTTATCTGTCTTTTTCCCCTTTAGAATTAACTTGTGCGTAGCCTGAAATTGTGCGTAGCAAGAAAGCAGCCTTTGCACGCCTTGAGGAATGTTAATAAATATAAAAATAATATAACAATATGTAAAATATACAACGATATTGCAGTTATAATCTGTAAGCACTACACATGAAAATCCATAAAAACATTGACATGAAGGAAATGCTAATTCACGCCTGTACAGTAGAGGGCGCCGCTCAAACAAACCTTTCAGCTGTGCTGTCATTCTGGATCACAGAAGAATAGGACACAGGAGAAGAAAGTTCCATTCTTATTTCTTTAATAAAGAAATAATAAGTAAAAAATTTAAACGAGTCAGTGAATTCAGACAGCCTTTGAGTGTACATCGGCTGTACACTCGTTATTGCAGTGCAATGTGGGATTGAATGAGTGCACTTGGTAACATCCACTATGGTTTCGGACACCGCTACAAATGGATGTCCCCTCAAATAATGCCCTATTTGAGGGTATAGGGGGCGATTTCGGATTCAGCCACTGATTAATAAATTGAGACTAAATACATAAAGTATTCTGAGGAACTTTGAATCTGTTTTTGTCAAAGTTAGATGAGTAAATGCAGTCAGATCCATTATGTTTACACAGCCCATACAACACCTCACTCACGATTTCTCTCAACATGGAGAACTGTCAGTCAATACATGGGAAAAGAAAGTACCTTTCGTTACTTATTTGAAAAAGTAACTCAGATAATTTGTTGTAAATTTAAAAGTAATGCATTACTTTACTAGTTACTTGAAAAAAGTAATCTGATTACATAACTCAAGTTACTTGTAATGCGGTACACCCAACATTGGCCAAAACCCATACTTCAACTTTTCTTCAAACATCTGTGATATGACGCGTCACAGATCCAGCCAACATTAATCTTCATTTACATTTGCACAATAAAAAAATCATTATAAACTACAGCTGTTTCTTTATTCATACACTACCTAAGGAAAGAAACTCCCGGCCTACTCAATTATTCCTTATACTGCAATGAGACTGAATACTTAATGAAAGTCATCTTTTTTACTTTGCCCATTGTTAAGTTTCCCTGTATACCTACAGAGAACGAAAGATACCATATATATTGAGTCTACTGAATATGCTATTCATACAGCACAACACTGGGAAAATTCAATTAAGGAATATGATAATGGAAGCAACTCTGAGTCAAAATGATTGAGTTCAGCTAGTGGGACATACTGAAGTTCATTCCCCTGAGGTTACTTTCTCCCTGTATCTGTCCTGAAAGTTTTCAGTGCTTGACTGTCATCTCACTAACTAATGTGTCGTGTTAGTGAGTACAGTGTTTAAATTAGAAAATGCCCTCAGATTTTACCTGAAGGCAAGAAAAACATCTGCTCTGTCAAGCGAGGGAGTGAAAATATAATGGGGATGAGGAATTACATCTGAAATGTAGTTGCTCTGATTTGATATACTGCACGGGAGAATTGTGGGAAATGCTCATTATAGCTCAGTGCAAAATAGTCATAAGCAAATTATCACAATACAGGAAGGAAGGAAGGAAGGAAGGATTAGGACTAATGACATTTGTGATTAGAATATAGTGTTGAAGGGTCTAAAAGAGTTATCAGCGCTTTTTTAATTATAATTATTGAAAATAGACCCTTTAAATGTTATATAGCGTGCAAAGACATGTAAACATTGATTTCCTTTTGGAAATCAAAAAGCCTAATTTGTGAAAAAGCCTGTCTAAGGCCCATTATAAAATTTGCAGATTTTAAATTAAACTAAAAATGTATTGAAATTTTAAAAGTGCATTATTGTTTCTACATTTGGTGTTATTAATAACATGCATGTCATTGTGGATCTGTATGCAGTGGGTTTCAGGTATAACAAACAAGACCCCTGCATCACCTAAAAATATCCCAGCAGAAACACACACACACACACACACACACACACATCCAGCCAACATAAACTGATGTGCTGTCTGGTTTGAGATGGTCTCATAGCCTGGCCAAGCTGGTGTTTAGCTGACTTAGACAGTCGACAAGTTAGTCCACAGACCAGCTTAAAAGTGGCGAAAATCCCTTTAAAAACACACAGCAGACCAGCCTGGCCAAAAGAGTATTTTAAGCTGATTTAATGTGTGTGGTTTTTTTTGTTTTTGTTTTTTTACAGAAGGGACTCCAAAGCAACACAGTTGACGCTTAACATTCAAAAGAGATGGTGAGCCAACATCTCAACATCACAAACAAGCATGTGGGAAAGTGGGAAACGTGTTGCACAGGAAAAGTGTCCATTATAATCAAAGACCACGTCAGTTAAAAAAAAAAAAAAAAAAAAAAAAAAAAAAAACTGCCGTGAAACGCATATGAAGCAATCTCTTGGACATCAACAATGGACATCTGTTCATCTCTGCACCCCAAACCCCTCACACAGCCTCTACACCGACACAAGCACTTTCGGAAACACTCGTTTAGATCCCAATATATGGATATAACTTCGAAAGATTTCAGCAGTGTTTTCACAGCTTTAATAAAATAAACTGCGTGTTTGTTTTTTTGTTTTTGTTTTCACTTACGCTGCTGTTTTGGCCGGACCAGTGCACCATGGCTTGGTTGTGAGCGGAATCCCCTGTCAGTGCAAAGGTAGAGCTGGTAAGTTTCAGCTCCTCCTGTCGTGATGTGGCCGTTCTCCGCTCTTCCCTGTTCCACCTCAGCTCAGAGCGGCGGACGCGGCGCGCAGCTGGCGCGGTGCTGTTGCCAACAGGCGGTAGAGAGCGCGCACCTGCGGGTGAGCCGGGTCCCTGGGTGCTTCTCCGCACTCGGTGATGGTGATCTCCAGGGGCTGAACCTTGAGAACCTGCCCGTTTGAGATTATAAACTTTGCCATTACTGCGCATCGACTTCCATTTATCATCGGGAGGCATTTTTTCTGAGCGAAGCCTTTCTGTATTCCTTTTACGCACAGGGTGAGCGTGTTCGCCGTGTTCGGTTGCTCCGCAGTCGGGCAGAGCAGTTTCAGCACCAGCCGAATTAAACAGCGCCGTTGACCCGTCTCCATTTTTTCCACTAACTTTACCAGAGTCGACACCACTCTCCATCCTCACCAATAATTCCCGACCGCTCCACTTATCCACCAGGTGACATGACCTGCAAGTTATCACTGTTTTGGTCACCGGAACCCAAGCGAACAAAACCAAAAGCAGGGTGCATAAAGCACTAACATTAACCCGGCAATATCTGATCCCCCTCTCCATCGCTGATAACAACGGGATACAGTGTCCTTTTCCTCTATTTAGCGTCAGTTATTGACGGAAACAAGTCCTCGTACAAGTTGCAGCGCGGTGAGGCAGCCTCAGTTGAGATGTTGTGAGAAAAGTGCTATTCAGCGAAGCGCTCCAACTTGAAGGATTTGATCAAATGAAGCTCTACACTCACTGAGGGGAGGAGCTCGGGGGATTACAGAGGAGAGCAAGACCATAAAGACACGATTATTTCCAGCGCCACAACATTCAAATTCACCCAGACATTTTCCAACAATGCATTCTGCAATAAAATATACTGACGCAGTTGGAGTGATTTCGTTCGTCGCATTGATTCTCGGTGACGGAACTTTCAGACGAACAGAAAACGAATTTCACTCAGAGCTTGAGTAAATTGTATCAGAGAGACAAGACGGTTTGTCTGGATGTGGGAGTTATTAGCTGTATATTGGGTAGCCTACTAATAGCAGTGTGCAAATTAAATGACGACTTAAATTAATTTCTGTTAGCAATTTTCTCGAAGTCGCGGAAACGAATTGTCAAACGTCTTAAACCATTTTAGTGGTATACTTGTGACATGTAAATGTGATTTAGCCTAATGTTAAACAATAATTACGATGTTTCATCGATATGTTACCATATATACGAACGCTACTTCTATTATCGTCCATTTAGTGTTCTGACGAACTTATAAAACTGTGGTGGTTCATGAAACGAGCCTATTTATAAAACTGTGGTGGTTAATGAAACTAGAAATTTGTCTATTCGATATAAATAATAGGCTTTATCTATCTGACATCTTAAACTCCCTATAGCCTAATTAGAAACGGATACCGAGGATTTACCAAAGAATTTCAATTCGAGATTAATTTGATGTTCTCGCACGTCTCTGAACAAATTCGCATTCTTCACAGCATCCTTTGGATCGATGAGCGAATTGCAAATGGATCTGATGCGCATCAATCAGGTTTTTGTGTCTAATAGCTGTGCTCCAAATTCAAGACAACAAACTTAACAAATTAACTATAGGCTAACTCCAAGGCAGACCTCGAATTACAGTATAGCCTAGGCTGCACAAAGAAAGAAAAAAAAAAAAAAACTCATTAATACAACATAGCACACAATTCTACACCTCACCAATTGCAAAATGCATTAAATGGGTTATGCTGAATGCAATCCATACCAGATCTGCAGATGCTATACTTTTAATGCCTTCAGGCTCAGACAGAGACTCTCAGTCTCAGTGTATCTTGGAGAGAGAACTACAGATGCCCTGCTGCATCAAACCATTAGTAAACATATCTTTAAAAATAAGGACTAGTCATTATACAGATTAATTCACCAACCCACATTACACATTTCCCTTCCATAACTTATTAGGGAGAAATCAGTTTTGTTATGACAAATACATACACAGGTTAGAGCTCATTAAAACATTTTCTCACTCTCACGCCTTGTTTTCCTTTAGAGCTGAATTGAATGCCCACTTTAAAGAAAATCTTTGTTTATGTAGCCAATGTCAATTCCAAGAGAATCCATAAGATTATCTCTCTCTCCCATGCTCATCTTCTCTTATAATGTCCCCGATAAGGAAAATGTTGTCTAAAAATACAACAATCTGAAAATATATTGGAATCATGTAAATACACTGCCTGGCCAAAAACGTAAAAAAAGTCAATGACTGAATCATTATTGTTGTGATTATTAGGATTCTAGCATGTTATATGTTTGGCAACAGTTCTTCTAACCCTAATTGATGGAGTGTGTGTTTCATTTCTTAAACAATCATGTAGGAAAACACATCATGGTCATATTCCAGGATGACAATGTCAAGATTTATCCACTTAAATTGTGAAAGAATGGTTGGGAGGGACCATGAAGAATCATTTTCACACATGAATTGGCACCTCTGAGTCCAGACCTTAAATTCACTGAAAGTCTTTGGGATGTGCTGGAAGAGACTTTACAGAGTGCTAATTGATGCACCTCTTGATGGAAATAGCATCACATCATTTATTTGAGCTTTGCAACAAATCTATTTTCCCTCACAAATAACTAATTACGTCTGAAATTATGAGATCGATTCAAGGATTCAAAAAAAAACAAAACATGTTACTGTAGACCAAATGACCTCAAATCTGACCTCAAAGTTCAGGCTAAATTTTCAAGTGTTTAGTATATAATATAACATGCATACATTAATTGTTTGTGCATGTTACTCTCTATCTCTGTCTGCCTCTGTGCCATTCCTATATGAGTTAAATCCACCGCCTTGTCATTCTAAAAGCATTAAAATGACTAACAGCTAGACAGGCCTAGACTCACAGTATTAAATAGATATATTGTATTGGATTAATAGCACAGCTATGGACAGGCCTCCAGAGATGAGAACACACTCATCACTTTTTCTCTTTCTCTCCCCTCTTTCTCTCTCTCTTACATAGGTGCTCAAGAAGACATCATGGTCCATCATCTTATATCCCCCCTGCACATCCCAGAAATCAATGCTATTTAAATGTGATCTACCCGACACATCTGTTAAAACCAATGGGGATATTTGAAGGCCTCGCTCTGTGAGCTGAGAGCAGGTAAGAGTGATAGAAACTCTTGGCACATAATAGCACTTCCTGGAACAGATCTCTCGGATTTATACGATTTATTTGACGGACAGAGGGCTGAATGTCACTGCTGAAGTCTTTTTATTTTGTGCTTGCAGTCAACTGGTTTGACTGTGAAAAGCAGCTCCTTTCTGGGAATACCAGACACTTCTGCTGGTATTTGTCAAATTTGCACTTAAAATGAGCCGTGTCATCAATCCCGAACAAGTTCTTCTATTCTGCCTGGCAGAATTCTGGGAGTGAAAGTTTCAAGGTTTGGATTCATGTCAAATTAGGCACAGGTTTCAGCCTGTTGTCATCCGTGTTCCCAGGGCAACAGCCAAGGATGGCTATTACAGGAACAGTCGCAGATATCATGAAAGCCAAAAAAGGCACAGATCATAGTAGAAGAACGACAGAGCTCGCATATTTGATTGGTGCTCAAAGCAAGGACGTTTGTTTTAGTCTTGGCTGCCAATGACTTGTGTAGCAGCAACAGTTGAGAGACCAATAATTAGCTAGCACATGACTCACAGAGGCTTCGCATCAAAGAAGGAACTGAGAACAAAGCAAAAAAAAACAAAAAAAAACAGGGAAAAAAGAAGAAAATACCAGACAAACACCCAAGGGTAAGCTATATATGCTGTAAAAATCCTTTGGTTCCCTTGTCCCGACGAGATTGTTCTTTTTAATAGAGCTATTTCCTCACATTATTTGGTATTCTTTCTCTGTAAGGTCCAGTGGGAAGGTCAGGAACAATCGCAGAGATGGATCTCATCCTGTAATATTTAAACTGAGTTCAGACTCTTGATGCTTGTGCTCTCTCACACTCCCTGTAATAATTCATGAAAAATTCATAGCAGAATCTCACCATAGATATAGTATAGGTTTAGGTTAGTATTTAAGTCTTGATTAGAAAGCAGGTCACACATTCTGAATGGAATTTAAATGATTTGGGCAATTACTTGAAATTCAGTTCATGCTTGTCTATAAAATACAGGGGAAAGATCATATCAAAATTCTACAAATAAGGCAGATGCTATTTGCACCCTGGTGTAAATAGTGGGAAATGGCATTTGCAGCATGTTGTGAATAACAAAATAAATTCTGAATATACCTACTGCCAGACAAAATGCAAATAGTTTGGAGATCTGTTAAGCTGAGATCAGACTGGGTACATTAAAGGGATAGTTCACCCAAAAATAAAAATTATAAGTCATTAATTACTCACCCTCATGTTGTTCCAATCCTGTAAGACTTTTTTCCTCTTCGGAACACAAATGAAGATGAAGAGATTTCTGTCCCTCTATTGACACCCTACGCAACTACCACTTTGACGCTTCAAAAAGTTCATAAAGAGATCGTAAAATTATTCCATATGAATTGAGCGGTTTAGTCCAAATTGTCTAAAGAGACTCGATCGCTTTATATGATGAACCGATTTAATTTAGGCTTTTATTAACCTATAAACATTGATCGAGCTCAACCGCACCTGCTTGACAAGCGAGAACAAGCCTCTTGCAGAAGCTCAAATGTGCTGCGCAACATGAGAATGAACCTCATTGGTTCTTGCAGAAGCTCAAACGTGCTGAGTAACATGAGAATGAACCTCATTCTCGTTTTATCCGTACAGAGTCACAACGTGGCTACGCGGACGCGATAAATCATTATGTATTATAATTTTTTAATGCCAGACAAGTAGTTTGTTGAGGGTTGATTTGTAAAGAAGGACTACATGAAGAGCTCTTTTCCAAAACGCGATAAACGCCATTTTTTAAAAAAAAATCACTATATTTCCTTGTTTAAAATGTACTGCAAAATGCAGTTTCTTTCCAAACCGCAATAAGCGCCGAACCTATTTTTAGCCTAAACGCGATATATCCTCTGGACTAATCAGAATTCTCTCTCTCTCTCGCTCTCTCACCCTCAAATCACTCGCGCATATCGCGCCAGACGCTCAATTCGCCTCATTCGCGCGTCCGCACCGCGCTAAACGCCTCATTCGCGCCGCAGGACCTCCAGATGCGTAAACGCGTCTTTACATTGACTTAACATGAAAATCACTTGCGCCAGACGCTCTATTCGCGTTTGGTGTGAACGCCACTCACATACACAAGGTCATGTCGTGATTTGTTCTATGTAAAGTGGACAATGGTTCGACTTTTTATGGGTTCAACACTTTACTGAATGCCACTGTATTTATTATGCCTTTTTTTTTCTTTCTTTCTTTTTTTTAAGACAAACCATTTTTTGGAAAAAGTTGATGGATTTATAGCGTTTGGGGGAAAAAATGGATGGATTTATAGCGTTTAAAAAAAAAATAACTTTGAATTTATCATCAACAATTTTGTTGTTTGATTTAATAATCATTGTTCAACATGTTCAGACTGAGCCAAAAATACTTTTTAAAAGGATAAATTGAATATTCACAAAATGTGTGGGTCTAGGTAAAAAATGTTATTTTCCTGAAAACTATTTAAATAAATTTATAGCGCTTTGGAAAAGAGCTCCTCTAATGCGCATACCTATGGACTGAACACGTGATGCGCATGTGCACAACATCGGTGTTTGCACAGAGGTTGCGAGGTTTGTGTAGAGATAACCAATAATCGTTTGCATAAAAGTGGTAGTTGCGTAGCTGTCAATGGAGGGACAGAAAGCTCTCAGATTTCATTAAAAAGATCTGTCATCATTCACTCACCCTTATGTCATTTCAAACCCGTACGACTTTCGTTCATCTTGGGAACACAAATAAAGAAATTTAATTTTTGGGTGAACTATCCCTTTAACTGTTTGTTTCAGAGGCTATGTTTACATGGAAAACTATTGGTCTCATTATAAATAGCCCAATTAATTTTTTTTTTTTTTACAATGGCTCCTTCTCAGCTATTCCATATTATACAGCTCCTAATGTATTCATTTGTAATTCAGCTCATGCAACTATCCAAAGTACTCTTATTAGTTCCTCATGAGCAACATGGGTTTAAGAATGGTGACCATTCATGAATCGCAAAATTATGGTCACTAGCCCAGATCTGTATCCACCACTTTAATCCACCACAAAATTGCATACTTCATCTTTAACACTTCACTTTATTATTTTTCTTCAGACTTTAACCATGATGCTTCTGTAACATACAGAACAGAACAGTTAGATAGCCAATTAGAAAGTCATGTAAACTGCTTAATCTCAATATTGTCGTATTTGGAATGGGACCAATATGATTACTGCAGTCCATATGAATATAGTTACTGCCTGTAACACCAGCAAAGCTAACCCATACGGTTCTCATTGTAATATCAAAAGCGAGGCTTGCCAGGATGCCAGCTGCTCCGTACTCATGAATTTCACCAGCCGGACTTGAGTTGCTGTTGTTTCAACAAATTTACTGTGGCACCTGCCGATCCAAACCCCAGGTAATTCGGCTTCCTCTTTGCTTCCTTTCCGCCAACCTACACCATCCTCAGAACCTCCAGTAATTATTCGAGAAAAAATGGGAAATGTTTGATTTCCAGACAAATGCAACAGTCACGTCTGCAAGATGAATTAATTTACCCCCCTTTTCACATTAATCTCTTAATGGAGTCTGTTATTTGGCTGGAAAACCTTATAACTCAATCTGACAGATAAGATTATGCCACTGAACTATAATTTGGTGGGGTTTTTTCTTCTTTTTTTCCCCCAATCATCAAGACCCTAAATCATGTCCAGCACTCAACAATAAGAGAATCTCAAGAATGAAATGTGTATTACAACAAAAACACTGCAGCAAAGTATATTGGCTGTTTTCTGACAGATTAATAACTAGCATTTTTCTCAAGGGTAAATTAAATGAATCTTCAGATTGCTTCGGCCCATTTAACAATGCTTTGGCAATGCTCTTCATATAATTCAAATATATAAATAATTAAAATTCACCACAGTGTCAAAATTGAGCCAAATAACGAAGCTAATATGAGAGTAATCTTAATTTCACTATTTTGATGGCCCACTTTAGACATTCCACCAACTATAAGTAACTTTGCAAGTACATGTCAACTTATTCTACTAACCCAAACCCTAACCTGAAAGTCTACTAATACCAGTTGACATGTAGTTGCAGATTAATGAGAGTTAGTTGACATGTAGTTGCAAAGTTACTCATAGAATGTCTAAAGTGGACTATCAAAGTAACAAGTAACCAACCTTAAACAAAACATTTGTTTGTGCATATTGTGTGCAATTCAACATAATGTGGTGAATGGCCAATTCAGTTCAAATTCCAAGATAGAAAACCAACTCTCAAATTCAGAATTTTACACAACCCTGCTATCCCTTCAATTCAACACAACCCACCGCACCATCAGTTGGGATGTAATTGGGCAGCCCAGATTAGTGCAGTACCTTTGCCCTCCCATTTACTTTGCTTCGACTACAGGTCTATTACCACCATGAGAACAGCAGTATTTCCTTTCCCCAAATGCTCACCTCTTTCCATTCAGGCACCTGCATCAGTGCCTGTCATTCACTCGCTCTCCTCCTGTGGTTTTGATGGCTGCAAGTGCACCTGCAGTGTCTCCTCCTTTTCCCTGCCGCTCAATCTCTTACAGCCCCTACATTTTCTCCCTGTTGGGCCCTGTCAGCCCATCGTGGTTTTTAATGACTGCTAGCACTATTTCAACTGGTGAGTTAATTTGCCTTCTACTGTGGTTATGGGTGATTGCTACTGTACCTATTTTCTATCCAGTCTACCAATCATCCTCCTCCTTTTCTACCTCAGCTAGCTGGATTCCCTGAGTATATAGTGCAAGAACAACCAGAAAGCAAGTGGCTTATATTGTCTTTATCTCATGTTTGAAATTTCACGCCACCTCTTTTGTAATCTTGGTGGCTGCTACTGAATTCGCAGTGCTCCCTTTGCACTCTATCCCTCTTGGATTGTTTTTATGTTCATTCATCCAGCATTCTCTCAAGTTCCATTCCTTTTCCTCAATCCAACTATATATCAATTTATGACAGTAGTCAACATTGCTGATAAAAAAAGTGTTGTCATACAATCAAGTCTAAAACAGTAGTACACTTCAATACTCAGTATCAGCTCACTTATTCTCGGCTCATTTTGAGTTGACTCAACAGATTTAGTTAGATTTGTGAATTAATTGCTCAGACTCAAAAGATGAATCTTTCACAAATTGGACATCACAAAATAGGGTTTAAATTGGGATTTTGGAGAGCCCAAACATATGGTGGCTGAAGCAAATAAATGTTGGATTAACATTTATAAATAAATTGCCAATATTTTTTTCTTGTAATGGATGGAAGTTTTGGCCCAGTTGAATCCTTGCCTACGACCGGATTCTAGAATGAATCTCCTTTCAGAAATACCAGCAAACCTTTACTTTGGTTGCCCTAAACATGCAGTTCCTTGGTAGATGAGCTTTCAATACTTTCATATGAATTGTGAAAGCATATTAACCACTTCATTAAGCATTCATGTAGGCTAATAAACATCAATCAGAACTTCAAAGCTAAAGATAGTTTTGGGAGAGAGCTCTCAGTGCTGATGGATTTAACCAAAAGTGTTCTGCTAAAATACACAAAAATGTTAACCTTTACAACCTTCACACGATTCAACCACTTTCAAAATTTCTCAACCATGCACATCAAGTTCACATAGCTATAACTCTCAATTCCCTACATTGTTCTCTATCAGAATATGCTTAATAAAATATCTCTCCATGGTCCAGATATTCAATTATTAAAATACTGAATTAAAACATGAAGGTAAAGTCTTATACATATTGTACATTATATAAATATGAACAAGCACAATTAGACCAATTGGCTTCAACATTCAATGCCAATAACTGGCATTATTTATTTATTTATTTAGCATTATCTTATCCAGCCTCAACTTTAGGAGAAATGAAAGCTTTAGCGTACAGTAAGTTCTGCCAGGAAGACTCAATCGTTATGTCACTTATTACCTTCACATCTAACCAATCGTGTTCTAATACTTGCAGTATAAAAGATCGGTACTTACACATGTTTGAGTTTGCAGATGCTGACGCCATCAATTAACTCCATCCACGCCATCACCACCAGGATAGTCCCTTCCCATAGTGCCTTCGCCTTTAGGCAGGAAATGCAGATTCCGTTACCCTCGGATTGCGAGCTACGGACAGGGCCTACGCCAAAGAACTTTATATATACTTGCTTGCTGGGCTGTTAATAAATGTATGCTTTGTTATGCTATTTTGCCTCCCGAGTCTTTCTGGTAGAACATCTTTTCACCATGAATAATGAATGATTCACATTCAGACACTGTTTTTAGGAACACCCCAAACCCATCTTGCAGTTTTAAGATGTAACAGCCAGTCTCAACTCCAATCATCAAAGCAGCTACACGGGCACAAATGCATTCAGACTCAGACATTACACCCACGGTTCCTTTGCTGACCGTCTGATGCATATTGCTACACAAAAGGCAAGAGCTGGAAGAAATTGCCAGTTCCAACCTCCAGGAGTCACAGTGTCTTTTATAGGATACCAAGTTGATACTATGAGCGCTTTTAAGAGAGAAAGAAACTTCCAAGTTACTGGCATCTAGAAGAGATATTCATAGTTTTGTTTGAGGCACTTTAGCTGCAAGTTCACTAGCTGAACTGTATATTAATTTTAAGTTA
The DNA here is from genome assembly GCF_963993115.1 of Abramis brama. Taxonomy (NCBI): domain Eukaryota; kingdom Metazoa; phylum Chordata; class Actinopteri; order Cypriniformes; family Leuciscidae; genus Abramis; species Abramis brama. The sequence goes on along the minus strand of NC_139964.1, from coordinate 30,515,354 downwards.
TAATAATAATATCCACTTGCTATCTACTTTTAAATACCGAATTGCTGTGTAGTAAGTTTTTTTTTTTTTTTTTTCAATGGCACTTCAGTGTATACCATTTCAGAAAATTATCTTTAATATACATTTTAACAAAACAAACTGTGATTTGTTGCTTTTTATGACTGTCAGACCCTTTCAGGCCAGTTCTAGCCAAAAGTGGGTTTATGGCTAGAACAAGCTGCAAACAAATTTACCAGGGAAAATGTTGAATTGGCTCACAAGTACAAATAGTGCAGCAGATTAATGGCATATTTCAAGAGAATCGTTCAAATTGGCATACAAGCATGAATTTTTTTGGCACAGATACTCTCTAAGGGTCACTTTTTGGGAAAAAGGTGTTGGCCACCCAAAAATTCAACATGGCGGCCATTTTTTCAAGGTGGCCGCTATTTCTGTCAAATGCTCATTATGTCAATCGTTCAAACAGTGATGTAGGCATAACATTTTGTGAAAATACTCTCTTCAGAATGTTTTTTTGGAAAACGGTGCTTGTCCCTCAAAAATTAAAGATGGCAACCATTTTTCAAGATGGCCGCCATTTCTCTTGAATCCTTACATCTTTTTTTCAAATGGTGATGCTATCATGAAATTTGGTACAAATATTCTTCAAGGAACATTATCATGGAAAAAGGTGTGTGCCGCTCAAAAATTCAAGATGGCGACCATTTTCAAGATGGCCACCATTTCTGTCAGAGCTCAATTTAATGTGTTAAGGAAGGTTTTGTTTAATAGATTGAACGTCATTACTCAACCAGGGCACACTGGTGACTTCACTGCTGTGGAACTCAGCATGGGGTTCAGTGTCAGCTGATCTAGTTTTACTTACACTGTAGTTCTTGACTAGTAGTAATAGTATAGCTAAGTTTAGTGTCCCAAATGCTGTCTAACAGCCCCTCATCAATTAGCTAGTAATAGATGTAGTTAGATAGCCGCAACTGAATTGACAGGTTGTGCCAGCGCGGGAGAGCCGAGCCAAGGGTAAGCGTGGCAATACATGACTTGTTCATTACCTGGAAGGTGTACAGATCACATGGGACTTAAATGGCACTGGATGAATGATCGGGCTAGGTGTAGGTGACCCGTACCTAGTTGTATCCCATACCTGAATGTGTACTATGTCTATGATTGAGGTGGTAAAAGGATAACCCCTCAGCCTTAATCAGACAACAAACCCCCAAAATAGCAAATGAAAATCCCATGTCAGCCAAGAGGCCAAGTGATTGGATGAAATTTTGTCTATGTCAGACAGACACAAAGGAACCCCTCCAATCACCACCTACCCATCATGTTTCTCAACATGATGGCTATAAAATGATTGCCACCAACATTCCATTCTTTCACAAGATGAACAAAATGCCAATGACCCTGGACCTGGAACGACTGGATGAAGGTGGTGGTTACTTCGTGCCCAGAAGCAACAATCCGATGTTCAATGTAGTGAGACAGATGAAGGCCAAACAAAGCGTCGCAGAACCATGATGCAGAAAAGTCTAGATGATCAGGTTTGCTTTCTTTGTGATAACATATCTCCTGAATCTGACCTACGTCAGGTAATGACAATGCACCTGAATGACAGACTACATGAATGTGCACAAACACTGAATGATGCTAAATTATTGTCTCAGCTAAGTGGTGCTGATACCATTGCACAGGAGCTGAAATACCATAATTTGTGTCTCATTCATCTTTACAACAGAGAGAAACTCCACCTCAGAAGGCTCGAGAAAGAGTCACAGAGTGAAACGATTCAACCAGCCATCTTTCCTATGGCTCTTTCTGAACTGGTCACCTATATTGTTGAACTGTCTGTCTGTCTGTCTGTCTGTCTGTCTGTCTGTCTGTCTATCTATCTATCTATCTATCTATCTATCTATCTATCTATCTATCTATCTATCTATCTATCTATCTATCTATCTATCTATCTATCTATCTGTCTGTCTGTCTGTCTGTCTGTCTGTCTGTCTGTCTATATGTCTGTCTGTCTGTCTGTCTGTCTGTCTCTCTATCTATCTGTCTGTCCGTCCGTCCGTCCAAACAAGTGCGAAGTCCAAGTGAGGCTGTCAAGCCAACATTCAAACTTTGTCTTGACAAATCTTGCTTTTGTTAAAAGTTTAGCTTTTTTGGTAGTTAGTGATTAATTTATATTCTTTACATTTCAATCAATTTAAATAACAATAATAGCATTGTTTCAGTACTTCAGTTCAAATTCAGGAATTTCATGAGAATTTAAAAAGCATTGTCATTTTAAATCCTAATGGTGCACAACCCTGACAACCCTGGCACATGTATATTTCATAACTATCAGAGATTGCCCACATGCAAAACTCTGAAATTGACACAGCAAACACACACTCTCTTGAGTTGAGTGTCAAGCTCAAGACCTGTCATTACAACTGACTAACCAGACTTTCCAAACCTTTTCTATTTTTGCAATAGAGGGCAAATGCCACTGGCAGCTCTCTTTAATATAATTCTACCTATCATTTTCTGCGTCTCCGTTTTTGAAACATATCATTACTTATAACGTTATAGGAGTTGAGTTGATTTGTGTGAGCAGCTCATCGTTGGCATGAATAATATTCAATTGTCTCGACAGGCTATTTTCCTCACTAAAGTTCTGAGAAGTCTGATTGTCTTTGAATACATATATCTGGAGACGGCTCTGCCTACTGAATATTGCATGAACCTTTGCACTGTACAGAGCACCCATTCATATGATTCCCCCAGAGGACATATCCCACAATGCAATTCCCGGGTATTGCCATAGTGCCAGTGAGCCATATGCATTCCCAACTAATGCGGCTAATCCTTCCTGTTCTTTTTCCATTTCCCATTTTGAGGAGTACTGTTAGCGTCAGTTGCCCTGACTGATGCTACAGATTTATAAGTGAAATTCTTCCTTACCTAGCAATCTGTCATCAAAACGAACGAGGAAAGCAAGAATCCTGCGAGACAGAATCATATTTTCATTAAAAAGTTCAGGTTGCATTACAATTGCTGATATCTTTGCTGACATCTACAATTACATGCTAATGTATTTTTGCAAAAACCCTTTCGGAAATCAGTGTCTTTTCCCTCTCACTCTCTCTCCCTCTTGTTTTCAGAAAACCAGGTACGACAGTAGCGCGATAACACTTGATCTGCCTGATTCAACTGTAAATCCTCTGTGAGCGCTTTAAAAGCTTTCCCACGGAGAGTAAAATATTCATACTAGCACTCGTGCGTTACTAGTCATGGAGAGTGCGACAACCACAATAATTAATGAGATTTTGTTTCAGCCGACAGTACTATCTGTCAAATCAAGTAGACTGGCAGAGAACGAGACTCCAAATTCTCAAAATTAAATTCTGGTTTGATTATGATTTGATTTAGGCTCTAATAATAGGATATATTAAATTAAAGAATTCAAAAAATCTGGGTTGTTTCAACCCATGTTTGGGTCAAATATCGACAAGCCCAACCTTTGGGTTTAAAAATAACGGTTTGGTTTGTCCATATTTGACCCAGTAAGAATTACTTTTTGTTGGTATATTAGGGTTATTTTGACTGCTTAAGTATGTTGAATGATAGTCTTAGAAAAAAAGGTTTGATGGAGTTTCTATTTAGAACCCTAGGATTCTTGACAGGATTTTAAAGAATCTTTTAAGCCAAAAAAAGGTTCTATATGAGGGGAATGTCTAAAATTAATACTTTAAAGGGTTATTTCAGGGTTTTTTTCTACTGATAAAGGATGTTTACAAGCTGTTCAATTCATACAATTAGAATTTTTGAGTTTTGATCAAAATCAAAAATGAATTTGAAGAAAAATATTTTAAAATTTGTGTTGCTAATTTTTAAATGATGCAGCTTTCAGTGGCACATCTATTTATTGATTGATTGCGTTGACACTGCAACATTACATTGATTTCATCTGAGAATATATGAGCAATCAAGTTTGGTATGTTCAGCCATTTATAACAATAATAACTAGCAATGCCCGATTGAGAATGAATGACACTTAGAATCACTTCTCTTCAATAAATTGATTTTCAGAATCAAAACTGCTCTGAAATGGTTCTGAAAAGTTTCGTTAGAATGTTTGGAATCATTTGAAGCGGTTCCTCACTCAGTAAGCAATATGCTTTAGTTACTTTTAACGCTGCAATAAAAAAAAAAAAAAAAAAAAAAAAAAAAACTTTCAACACTACAATTTAGACATGCAATTGTAATTTAATGCAATCACAAAATTTAAACTGAAGCTTTTCAAAGTTAAAGGGAAATCATTGCTTGCACTTTTTCAAATGAACCTGCAAAATAACTAGTTCTTCATTTTATAGTCTATGAGAGTAGTGAATCTGAATCAGAAAATAAGCAGAAATAACAATAGGTTTAATACAGTACAGATATAGCCAAACAGCCATGATTCTAATTGCTGATATGGTGAGGAACATGTGACTTACAGCTTGTGACCTCTGCAGATCTGTTCGTGTACATTAAGTCCTGGGCAGGGGGTGGAAACAGGCTTTGGACTGAATATGGTATTGTACTGTGGCGTTTGACCTCTGTGGGGATTTGGAATGTAAGGCATCTTCCTTCATGAAAGGCTTCTACTGTCCCAGCATATCATTTCTGTCTGCAGCAACTGAACTATAATGAAATGTAATGGTGACTTCTTACATAACAAACAATCTATATTACAGATATTTTACACCATGAGGCGTGTTTTTATCTTTGGCAACAGCTTTCTGTATATAAATGTCTTTGGTCCTGAGTACGATACTTAAGAAACGGCGTGTAACTTTCCGCTTTTGTATTGTAAAATACTTATAAACCTCTATGACCACTTGCAAAATATATACTTAAGTATTCACATTTTCTGTGCAATTACTTATTACCTATTATATTGAATACCTATCACCTACAAAATATTCATGCCATAACTTTTCTTACAATATTATTTGAATGTAGTTCTGCTGGAATGTTAAACACTCACCAGAAACTTGAGGCGTTTTTGTTTTGCTGAATGTCGGATTAATTTACTGTGAAAACAGGCCCATGTTTACCATTTGATTAACAGTAATTAAATCAAAGTCCTAATGAAAGAACTGAAATTTCTTAATTACATAAGCCATTCTCATCAGATAAAATGACAGAGTACTCTGAAATACTACATCACCAACATTTGAATTGTACCTGTATAGAATAAATCAGGTGAAAATGTTGAGCCAAATACAACACATCAATGCATAGACTACTTCACACAAAAGATCAGAGACCTATACCTCTGCAAAGCAATGCAGTATATGCAATTCAGTGCAACAAAGAATACCCTGACATCAAGGAAACAGAACAATCCCTTTATAAGCCAACATCTCAACACAGGAGAGCGAAAACCTCCAGGCAACTCACAGCCATTTACCTGCATTTGAAGGACAAGGATCATTCGTTCAAGGGCAGAAATGTAAAGACTGTGGAGAGGACTGAGAAGTGAGAATCACATACTCTCTTGAGTAGGTACTTATTTGAATGAGAATTTACTTTGTAAGCTCTAAAAAAGTATGTTATATGTGGTATGAATGTAATTCGCATACTACATTCGCCATGGTGTCAGTTTCATCAGTTCATAACCAGCCTCTCATTTTAGGTACTGTAACATGTCCTTAAAGGGACATTGACAGTCTACGCAACTACCACTTTGATGCTTCAACAAGTTCATAAAGAGATCGTAAAACTAATCCATATGAATTGAGCTGTTTAGTCCAAAATTTTCTGAAGAGACACGATCGCTTTGAATAATGAGCAAATCTATCATTTATCATCATATAAAGTAATCGAGTCTCATCAGGAGATTTGGACTAAACTGCTCAATTCATTTGTTTTATGAACTTTTTGAAGGGTCAAAGTGGTGGTTGCGCAGCTGTCAATGGAGGGACAGAAAGCTCACAGATTTCATCAAAAAGATCTTAATTTGTGTTCCGAAGATGAACGAAAGTAGCACGGGTTAGAAACTAAATGAGTGTGAGTAATTAATGACAGAATTTGAATTTTTGAGTGAACTATCCCTTTAATCTCAACTATTTGTTTCCTAAAGGCATTGATACAACAGTATATAACAATAGCACTGGTAAATTAATAAGCACCTCGGACAACCCACTCTAAATAATTTAAATCAACATGTATTGATTACTACAAAACATTTTTTTTAATTATTGCAAATTTAAAAGCTCAAATATTTTTTTCAAAAGTTGCAGTTGGTGCATACCATGTGATTTGCCTTAATTTACAAGACATACATCAGGGTATAAGGCCTATTTCGATAAGCATGTCTAGTTAATACTAATAAACAAATACAATAAAAAAAATATGATTAAAACATGTTTTACACAAACACTTAGCAGCTATTTAGCAATAAATAAAGCACACATACGCTATATAACCTCAACAACACATGCAGCTACAATGAGTCCCTTATGAAGGTCCAAATTACTCATGATCACATTAAATACAGTAATTTTTGTGCTACAGTATTCATATTGGGGAGACAAATCTATTGGAGATATTGGCATAAGTTTTGGCCTCAGCTCAGCAATTTTGAAAGAGAGAGCTCTGTAACGATGCACTTATGTGATATTTAATATGTGCTGGCATGAAAGATGCTGACTTGGCATTTATCAATCATAAAACAATGTACGACATAAGATACAATGATCTTTGAGTGTAATTTGAAATGTTATCTGGAAACCCAGCCACCATTATATCAAACTATTGTCTGCTGCTTATAACGTTTAAGGTTTTCATTCTGTTTGGTGGACATTTAGGTTGTTTCATTTGGCCCCTTTTTCCTCTGTGTAGTTCCTGTCTCATTAGTTCTCTTAGTGACTAATTATGCCCTTGTTGATCTCCATAGTAACCTGTGATTTTAACCTGTGTCTTGTTTACTGCAATTCCTTGTTTGCCTGTGTGTATATATACCCCTCAGTTTTCAGATGTCATTGCATGCAGAGTGGTTTTTGTTATCCGTCTTGGATTGTGGTCTCCTGTGCTTTTGTTTTAATAATTAAAGTTTTTGTCTTTGTGTCCTTGGACCGCGCCCTAACATAACATCATTCTTGTACATTTAGGGGCCGTTTACAAGACACCATTTTCAACTAAAAATGGAAAACTTTTTATGCGTTTTGGCCGTTCATTTACACAACAACAGCATTTTGGTACCCTGGTAGTCCAGAGTTCTCTCGAGAGCACAAGTTGAATTTGCTCAGCGAGTTACTCTGGTGTTGAGTAATGATGCTCATTAAATATGCCCCTCGATCTGAGCTGCACCAATCACATCGGGTTATCTGATATAGGCGGAGCTAAACAGATGACGACAGCGCTGTGACGTCGAAGTCATTAGTAAACATTGCAAGATGGCTATGGATGAATACCAGTTGTTTGAAACGGCTTTGGCTGCTACAATGAACGAGTTAGACTTGGCTTTTTATCTAAAAGAGGAACAGAAGACGTCGCTCGAATCGTTCCTTTGCAAGAAGGACGTTTTTGCTGTTTTGCCGACCGGATACGGCAAGAGTCTAATCTACCAGTTAGCTCCGCTGGTAGCTAAGCGTATGGGGTTTATAGTTGTGATTGGTCGTAGTGTTATCCAATTGCGTGCAGCGAGATTTTCAAATGCATGCTTGGTGCCGCCCCTCGAGCTGGCCGATTTTCATTAGTTGACGCCAGACCGTTAATCTTTTAGATTTAGGTCTGGATTTCCAGGCTAGCGTTTTAGGGGCCTGAAAATGGAAACTTTTGAAAACAGGTTTCAAAGATCAAGGTTTTGAAAACAATACTATTATCGTCTCCATGTATAGGCTACTACAAAATCGCGAATCTGTGAAAACGGTGACACCATGCTCATGCGCTTTACGTGTTCAGTCTAAAGGTGCGTAGTGTTTCTTTACAAAGTGACATCGCCAACTACTGGCCCGGCAGCATAAAACAGCATTTTAAGACATTTTCACGGATCTGACTATTTTGTTGTGAAAAACGCGAAACGTTTTTGGTACAGCGTTGTCATGTAAAAATACCCTTAGTCTGGCAGTTGTGCTCCAATTTTCACAGCATTGGTGTTTATATCATCAGAAGAGGTGATTTCTACAGTGATTCACAAATCTAATGACGTCGCATTGTGAAATGGCATGCCAAGAAATCCCTGACATCCTACAACTGATGATGCAGCTAGCGGAAAAATCCCTTAAATGAATAAACAATCCCAGATGCTCCAGAATATGCCTTCCCCATTTCTTTCAGCCACCGAACAGCCTAGAGCTGAGACTGAGCGAATATATATATATGTGTGGTTTGCTAAGTAATTCATCAGTGAGTGCATCATATTTATAGCCAAATAGTCACTTTAGCAGACAGATAATTTATGTGTTTGAACACGGTAAGACGGAAACATTAAATTCAGAATCTACTGCTTTCTAAAAGAGCTTTAGTGACACAGTTAATCAATCAACCAATCAGACAAAATCGTTATGTTTGGCCAGATTTTAGTGCTTCACCTCTATAGTCTGTCTGTTCAAAGCATGCCTGCATCAACCCTATTACCTCGATTAATCCTCATGTTCTGTTGAGATTGACTTTACATTCTTTATGTTTGGGGTCACAAAGTCTCCAGCATTTTATGTTAACAGGTTTGTGCATTATTCAGAAATGAATAGTGAATGCCTTTTAAATTACCATTTAAATGGACTTCATTTGAATTGAGGTAGCAAACAGGAGGCAGAATTGCAATTTAAAAAGTAGAAATCAAACTAATCAAATTTAATCAAATTTCAAAGATAATTTTAACTAAAAAAAGCCAAGTTGTTTTCAAAACTGAGTCCAGACTTTGTCAAGTCAAATTTCAAAGTTTGTCTAAAGAAAGTCTTGTGTAAAAAATAAAAAGTTTCAAAGTGATGTAGTTTACAGTATATTACATCATATTATATAAATATTAACATTTTCATTCAATAAATTAATTGATCAGTTAAAAATATATATTAATTACAAATTGTAACCTTAAATTAACTTTTTGAAATATAGGGCATGTTTACATGACAATGATGTACTAAAATCATTGCGTTTTTGAAAAGTTTTGCGTACAGACGACAACGTTGTCAAAACAATCCCGTTCACACAAAACGGTGAAAACGTTTTAAAAAAAGCTGTATTATTCACGCCAGGCCAGTCGATGGCGATGTCACTTTGTAAAGAAACACATGCGCCTATAGACTGAACATGTGATACGCATGCGCAAGACGTCACTGTTTTCACAAATTCGCGATTTTGTAGTTTATATAGTGACGGTAACAGAATTGTTTGAAAAAACTTGCACTTTGAAACCCGTTTTTCAAAAGTTTACGTTTTCCAAAACACAATTGTCATGTAAACGAACAGCCAAAACACATAAAAAGTTTTCTTTACAGAATTCTTTCCACAACCCTGATGTATAAAAATAGCTAGAAATATTTGGAAATGTATCTTTACGTTCTTTCTAAATTAGGTTTTCCTTAACACATACTGTATTGTCATATGTAAATCCAAACATTTCCAATGAAATCAGGGTGGAAAATTTAAATACTCATGAGATAAAAAAAAAAAACAATCTCAACCTTAAAAATATGCTCCTTTTTTTTTACATTGGGGTCTCTAAATCCCAAACAGGCCATTAGGGAGAAATTTACAGCTGTTGTGTGCAGGACTGTAGAGACCTTCAGGGAATTTCACAGTAAAATACAGAACATGAATGATGGTGAAATGTAGTGATTGACACCCGCTGGAGATGCCTGATAGTCTCCTGATATATGGTATATAGCATATGCTGGATATTTTCAGGCTGCCCTTCAAATCTGAAAACAGATCTCCACACCACTGATGCTTTCCTTTGGTTCCCTCAGCACTGTCTGTCAAAGAGCACACGGGATGGAGCAATGGCAGTTTCATCCTCAAGATGTTACAGCCAAAGCATTGAAATTCGGGCATACAAATTAGACTTAGACTGCGATTATCTGGCTTCGCCTTTAGCCAGTTTGTTCAAAAATAGTCCAAAATATGCCAGTCAGTTTATTTTTAACAAGGGTTTATTAGTGTTTTTGAACAACAAACTATTTTGGCACATTTGGGAATCAGTGAAAACGTGTAATAGCCGGAAAATGAGAGGGATGGCGTGACAAAAAGCTAATCATGCTTTCAAACTGCTGATAATTTAGCATTCAGTCAATGATGCCGCACGTCCTGCTTTGCCTTTCCAGTGATGATGGATTTGATGTACATTTGAAGGGCAGAGTGGAAATGAAAGACCGCCTTCAAACAATCATTCCTCCGAAACTTGCGACAATTTTAATTTTAATTTTCCTCATCATGAAAGTTACATATGAAGGGGAAAATATGCAACGCAGCATTCCAAGAGTTGTAACAGCATATCAAAGGCAATAAAGGGTTGTGTAAATATGATCTCTCTCTCCCTCCCTCTCTGTAACTTTCTCTTTTCTCTTTCTCTCTCTCTCTCTTTCTCTCTCTCTCTCTCTCTCTCTCTCTCTCTCTCTCTCTCTCTCTCCGCATGATTTACGACCTATTTTGGACTTGTTTGTACTGAGATGTGAGCTTTTGGTGTGCCATTATGAAAGATTAGCAATTACAGCCAATTTATTCCTGGTATTCATCCTCACCAGGATTAAAATATGTTTAGAGGCGGTGTTTGTAGAATGAGGCTTTAGAAAGTAGAAAAAAGATGGATGGAAATTATCATCACATGACCTCCACTCATATATTGCCTGCAAAATGGCTTTATAGGGTCTCAGGATTCAAGCACACATTACCCACGTTAGTAATTGCTTTATATGAAAATATCTTGTTTCAATATTTCACTTTGCAAATGATCATAAAAAGCAGAAATTACTTAACATTAACAATGAGATTTATAAAACTCAACAGTTCACATTTAATTGAATTACTGTACAAACTTGCACAAAAGCAATATCTTAATTTTTCTTCTGAAGTTATTAATTTAATTTAGTTAGTTTTTTTCTGGTTTTATCTTGTATTAAGGATGTTTAGAAAATGATTCTAGGGGAAAAATAATGGTTAGAAAAATTGTTTTTGGCTATGCTTTACCAGGTCTTCAGGTTTATTCATGGAAATGCTAAAAAGTTTGCATCTGTCCTCTGTTGTTTCGGGCATCTCAATAACTTGATAATATCTGTCCGTTGATATGTATTCACTATCTGTTCACCTCTTTTGTATATCTGTTGAACCTTTTAGCGAGCAAAGCGCCGGTGATCTGTTTTGTTTGTGGCACAGTGGTGAAATCATATTTGAGGGCCAAAACTTTGTTTTTACGAGATGGATCTATTGCCGCAGGAAAATGTCAAGACCCAAAATGGAGAGTCCATTACCATAAAATTAACATTTTAATTAAGCCAATCCATAAACCACATCAAAATATTAACAAATGCGTTTCTATTTATTGCGATCTGCAGTGGACTTCAAACAAGCAGGCCTATCCTGACCTGAAATGAAACTTCCCACATACCTCTATAAGGATCCATTATATCCATTATTTTGGCCATCTTGGCTAAATTATGATCCATGCATATGAATTCCAGGCCAAAGGCTGTGTGATATTTCAGAGGGCGAATCCCACTGGCAGAAGTGATGAGGCAAAGCGCTTGTTTGGGGCATGATTAGGCTATAACTTCTGAAGTTCTGCAAACAAAAACACAATCAATATTTAATGAGTATCTATAATGACATAGGGAGGAGCTCACAAGTCCTTCTGACCTCGGTAAATGTACTGTAAGTTAACTGTTTTTAAAACTACCATGAACCAAGCTGACATATACAGTAGACTGTCTTTAATGAAAGTTGTTTTTGGATGTTGTTGTCATATAGGTTACATGAAGCATAAGATAATTTCTTTTTGAATCTTAATAAGGTGCATTCTCGTGCCAAGAAGGAAACGGATTTAATAGTTTAATTCAAACCTTAATTAAACCATGTTTTAGGTGATCAACCTCTGTGGGGCCATGCAGTTACTGTATAATTGTGTTTAATGTATTCTCATTTTCAAGCAAGGCAGCCCAGTAAATGCTGGCCTCTGCAATTATGACTGTTGGCGCTATACTGGCTAATGTTTCTTTAATCACAAAAGTCAATAGGACTTTTGTTATATTTTTGGTCCTTTCTAATAGGAACGGTAAAAGATAGATTCACATTCACGTTGCCTCACTGAGTCGAGACACGTGCATGAACCATCGTGTCGCCACTTTGACATCAAACCAAATCATGATATGATCAAGTCATGAGGCAGTTCTTCCACATGCGATGCATTATATATATACAGTACTGTGCAAAAGTCTTAGGCATGTTAATATCCCCCCCCCACCCCACCCCCCCAAAAAAATGGTTTTAAGTCAGTTATTTATATCTTTTGCTGTTGTGTGTCAGTAGGAAATTTCAGTTTACATTTCCAAACATTCTTTTTGCCATTAATTGTAATAATCCAGTGAGATTTGTGTATGCACAAGGAGTCTGACAACTGTCAGGATAGAGACAAGGAGATCGGAGGTAGGTGAATCCAAACACAGCTTTATTTACAGGTGGCAATAGTGCAAGATGAGTATACAGTGATTTCAGGTGCAGATACTGTGAAGATCACTCGGTGCATGGTTGACAACAGGTAATCCAGATAATTTCAAGAGTAGGGTAATCACTCAGTCTCAGTTCGCTTATCTTTTCTCTTCTCTCGTTTAGGTATGATCGGGGCAACTGGATCAAATCGAGGACATGGAAGCTCATGAGAGAACAGGATCTCAGGAATCGGATGGTAGATCTGGAGACAGCAGAACAATATCACAAAGGTTAGTTTGAGTCAGGTAAGTAGACAGAATTCTCAGGCGGCTCAGAGATATCAGGGTCTTCAGGATACAGGAAGAAGGGTCAGTTCCTGTTGGAGGCTTGACAAAGACTGAAATCACACTGAGAGTTTTATGAGTTGGCTGATGAGGTTATTGATGATGAACAGGTGTGTGGGATTAATATTCTGGAGAGAGTGAGTGCAGGTGTGCCAAAGAGGATCCTGGGTAATGTAGTGCAGAGACAGATGGTGAACGTGACATAACTCCCCTCTCCCGCTAGGCGCGACCAGCGCCGTACAAAACAGAACACGGGAGGGCGGGTGGGCGCCTTGGAGGCTGACGAGGGCGTGGCTTGGCAAGACAGGAAGCCTCCAGGGCGGATCAGGTTGTGCCGGCGACCAGGGCAGAGATGACCCTTTGGGCGGCCAGGGCGGAGACGACCCTTCGGGCGGCCATGGTGGAGACGACCCTTCGGGCGGCCATGGCGTAGATGTTTTTTCAGGTGGCCATGGCGGCACTGGGAACTGCGTCGGAGAGACCTCCGCGGTCCCCCTAGCAGGTATACTGCCCCCCCCAAAAAAAAAATCATGGGGAAATTGACAGGAAAGGGGGGGTCCGGCAGCAAAGACGGTCTTGGGCTGGGCAGGACCAGCGGTGAAGAGGGCTTTGTGCTGGGCGGGACCAGCGGCGAAGGAAACTCTGGGCTGGACGGGACCAGAGGCGAAGGAAACTCTGGGCTGGACGGGACCAGCAGGGAAAACACCTTTGGGAAGACTGGCTCTGGCTTTTGCTCGAAGACTGGCTCTGGCTCTTGCTCGAAGACTGGCTCTGGCTCTTGCTCAACAGGGCAGGCGACTTCTGGACTCAGAACTGGACTCGGAACCGGACTCGGAACTGGTTCTGGCTCATCTGGGCCGACGATTGGCTCTGGCTCGGCGGGCATGACGCTCTCTGTCTCAGGCTCGGCGGGCATGACGCTCTCAGTCTCAGGCTCGGCTGGACTAGCGTGAAGTGCAGGCTCGGCTGGACTGGCGTGAAGTGCAGGCTCGGCTGGACTGGCGTGAAGTGCAGGCTCGGCTGGACTGAGGGTGGAAACATGTGGCTCAGGAGAGGATGGAGCTGAGATAGCCGACAGGGAGGCATGTGCGGCCCAGACACACATAATAGCAGCAACATACAGGGAAAGGGTAGTCTCTTCAACCTCAATTGAACAGACATGAAGTGCTGACTGCTCAGGGGTGGCCTCCAGAATTTGGGGAATGCAGGAAGTCTTCTTCCTCCTCCGTTTACGAGAGCGAGGGGGCGCTGCAGCGAATGATGGCTCTGGGTCAGCTGTGTAGGCGTTGGGCTCTGGATCAGCTGTGCATGCGACTGGCTCTGGATCAGCTGGGCAGGTGACTGGCTTTGGCTCTGGCTCGACTGGGCAGGCGACTGGATCAGTGGATCTGGTGGGACGTGGAACAAACTTGAGTGCTCCCCGGACGGACATCCAAGGGGGGTTAAACACTTTAGACGCCAGATCAGCACTGTTTGAAATAAGTTTTCGTGCTCTGGGCCAGACGATTCCCGCGTCTGGTCCGGGACGAACACAGAGTTCCTGCTCAGTGGATTTGACTGGGCTGATGAGGTGAGCGGGCTGGACGTGGAGATTGGGCTGGACATGGAGATCGGGCTGGATGTCTCCCACGGTGAGTGAGGAACCACACACCCACAGCGTGCGGTCAATGAACTTGATGAAAGCTAGGTTGAGATCATCTAACAGCAGTATCTGGGTGAGTGGATCGTCTAACCCGCTCCAGAACTGCTGCTGAAGGAAGTCCTCATCCCAGCTCCCATCCTGGTAAAGGCGAAGGAAAACTTTAGCAAATTCCTCCAGAGTACAACCGTTCTGGTCGAACATAGTGGATTCCATGGGGTGTGCGGAAGCGCCGTCTTCGGGCAGTGTAGGATCCATAGCGGTATAGGTCAAGCCTTCTGTCAGGATAGAGACAAGGAGATCGGAGGTAAGTGAATCCAAACACAGCTTTATTTACAGGTGGCAATAGTGCAAGATGAGTATACGGTGATTTCAGGTGCAGATACTGTGAAGATCACTCGGTGCATGGTTGACAACAGGTAATCCAGATAATTTCAAGAGTAGGGTAATCACTCAGTCTCAGTTCGCTCATCTTTTCTCTTCTCTCTTTTAGGTATGATCGGGGGGTGGGGTATTAACATGCCTAAGACTTTTGCACAGAACTGTATATTTTAAATGATGCTTTCTGATAATATATAGGCTCTGCTACACCCACACTCAAACACAAATGCTTTTCATCTAATAATCACAAGCTTAATAAAAGGTTTCAGGGAAACTCGTGAGCATATCATTAATTCTGTTGAAATGGTGTTGTGTTAACTAAAGTGTGCAGATTATTGTGAAAAGGCAAATCATATTTAATTGGGCTTATAGCTCCAATCTGAACATCTCCTTAAAAAAATGAAGAAAAAAAAGAAGTTAATTGGATTTTTTTATCTCAGGAAACTAAACAGTGTTTTAAAGAAAATCAAAAGGTCTAATGTAGTCTAAAGTATCTATCAATCCATCCATCCATCTGTGTCTCTCTGCCTATCCATCCATTTGTCTCTCCATCCATCTATTCCTCCATCCATCCATCCATCTGTCTCTCAATCCATCTATTCCTCCATCCATCCATCTGTCTGTCTCTCCATCCATCAATCCAACTATCCATCCATCCATCCATCCATCCATCCATCCATGCATCCGTCTGTCTATACATCTATCCATCTCTCGTTTGTATGTCTATCCATACATTCATCCATCCATCTATCTATCCATCCGTCTATCTATTGTGAAATTGAAATTGAGGGGGAATGTGTAAAACGTGTCACTCTGAATAAATGATTTATATATTAAGTTTCTTCTAGCTCACTTCTCTTATGGTGATGGCACCACTGATCCGAGCTGACTCTAATGCTGTTGAACGTGATTTTGAATATAGCTAGGTAAATGAATTATTCACTTCAGCTGCTGAAAATTTCATGAGGAAGGTGATTATGTAAAGTACTGTGGTCCTTATCTTTGCTTTTCTCATCTTTGTTGTTTAGTAAAGTGAAAATGAACTCTACTCTTAATAGGATGTTTACTAAAGGTTGTAAGTTTAGTTACTTTAGTTAAATGCAAACATCTAACTCTCTTATGGAAATATTTATAATGTTTGGGTCAAAAAAAAACTGAGAATGCATTAGGCCATCTTGGATTTCTGTCATTAAAATCTGGGAATTCATAGAAGGCTTACCACAATAAATTACAGTTTTTCTCCATTAGTTTGGCTCTCTTACAGTTCAGCACAACACTATAGCTCACTTGCAAAAGCTTATATCTCTCCCAAAACTGTTCACTCATGCTTCAAAACTAAATTCCTTTCCCATATAAAGAGTCAGTGCCACGAAAATGGCAAAGATCCTTCTCAATTGCTTTGGCACATTTCTTGAAACAGACCGGACGTTCTCAACACTCTTGGTGCTTTTTGCCAAAATAACGTGGATGGTTCGGCACAACACCATGGTTCACCTGCAAAAGTTCATACCTCTCCCAAAACAGTTCACTCATGTGTCAAAACTAAATTTCCTTCTCATCTAAACAGTCAGTGCCCCCAAAATGCTTCGTCCCTTTGGCATTGTGTAAGCACTGCAAGTCAAAATGTTTAGATGTTTTGTCACTATGGCAGAGGACCATTGAAATATCCCTCATGTCCACCTTTCAGTCTTAGCCCAGTCCTTCATTGACAGTGGTTACTGTACTGTTTTTTGTCTAGCTAACAGAATACAATTGTGTATACAACTGAAAAAAAGAAATAGGATTTTAGGGTAAGAGTAGCTTCCAAGGTTTGACATCACACATTGCACTCATACTGCCAAGGAAATTGTAACCATTATCATTCACACACATAAAGTAACTTCCATACATCAGAGTAAAAAGAAAATGTATACAGCATAATATACTGTAATATAAACACACAAACAAAAAACAATGAAAATTATATAGAGCCTACAGTGCTGTAAATAAAGCTGGAGTTTCACAACTAACAGTTCTTCACTGGTCGCTGTCCTTACCCTCCCTCTCCTGGCCACCGTCCTCACCCTCCTGGCCATCCACACGCTGCTGTCTGTCTGGCCACAGATTCTCGTCCACATCACAGTGTATATTCTCCCTTGCGATGCAACGAGGGAAGAAACGGCGTGCATGTCGCAACCATCCCCTACACTGAGCTCCTGTAATATCCTCACACGCAGCGTCCATTTGCATGGAGCAGGGACCTCTGATCTTGAGCCTGATGCTCATACACTCTCCACCTCCAAGCAGAGAAATACTCCTCAATAGGATTGAGGAAAGGAGAGTAAGGTGGTAGGAACACCATGACCATCCTTGGATGAGTAGTGAACAAGGCCCTGATGAGCGGGCCACGGTGGAAATTCACATTGTCCCATACAATGACATATTGTGGTAGGTGAGGCCCTACGAGGCCTCTCTCATTTTCAGGGATCAAATCAAAATGAAGGCAAGAAGATGAGGAGCTTCTGTGTATCGTATGGGCCAAGACTGGGGATGTGAGTGGCCACACCATTCTCAGATATGGCAGCACACATAGTTATATTGCCCCCTTGCTGGCCTGGGACATCCACCGTGGCCCGGTGGCCAATAATATTATATGGTATATATATATAGTATTCATGGTATTATGTTCTTGACTAATTTTGACAATTGAACAGACTATTGTGCATGTGATGAGTGATGACTTATACAATGAAATGACGCTGACACGTTTTGGAGCGAACAACCATTAGACTGAGAATCAACAATCAGTTTAGATCAACAAGATCTATTCACTTGGAATTTGTGCTAAATGTAGGCTACCTGTACGTAATCATTTGCAAAGATGTACTGAGACATTGAGACATGTATATTTGCAATTTGATTAAATGAATGAGAAATTCAATTCTGTTGTGAACAATTGCCAAGTGGTTTGGAGGTTTGTCCATGTTGTTTTGAGAATGTCATTTCTGTTTCAAGAAATGAGCCAAACCAATGGAGAAAAACTGTAATAAGAGATATTTCAGATTCTAGGTCACAAATCAAATAACCAAAAGTACAGACTAACCCGATCTCATGAGATAACGTAAGTATTTTACAAGCTGGTGATTTCGTATAAATTTATATTCTAGAAAAAAGAAGGTCAAACCCTAAACTTAACCCTCATTGAAGAAGACGCAGATTATACAAAAACATACAAATGACATACAAATTCATAAAGTTTAGCCACGAATTGAGCAAAATGTACAAATAGTTGAGAACTACCAGGAGATTTTGTTGTACAGATGGTCAGATGTTCTTTCTTCCTTTGAAGCACAAGATGTTCTTTGGATCATTCTCAAATTATGCTGGAGAACATTTATAATTTTCCACAAACTTGTGGAGTTCATGCAGCTTAAGCACACGTTAATGAAAGGAATAGTTCACCCAAAAAGCATTGACTCGCCATCATGTCGTAACAAATCTGTGACATTCTTTTTTCTGGGGAACTTGAAAAATAACTTTAAAAAATAGGTTTTTCAAAACAATAGAAGTAAACGGTCTCTAACATTCTTTCAAATATCTTCTTTCCTTTTATTTTTTGCTGCAGAAGCAAGAAAATTATACAGGTTTGGAATAACATGAGGGTGAATAAATGATGACAATGAACTGCTCCTTTTAAGGGAAAAGCCGATGTATCAGAAGTATAAATAGTTAAAGTTATAAATGTTAAAGACTTTTGTCTAAAAAAATGCAACCTTGAAAATCGAAAGCCTTTGATGAATGCATCAAATTCAAATTAAACGCATGACGAAGCTCTTTTGAAATAAAGCTGTGAACCACACTGCCTGGGACAACCTGTTCTCATTCACAGTCCACGCACTGTTTCTCTGCGCATGTGACTTTGTGTCTCACAATCCGAATGCTTCTGTTCCACAATGCACACATTGTTCATTCTGAAGGAATTGCATTACACTTTCAAGTTTGTGCTACTGGGAACTTTATGTGTGTGTGTCTGCACGTGTCTGTCTGCTGTGTACCCGGGACAAAGGGCAGTTAGCATTTAGAAGAATTAAGGACTGTCAGCTTCTATCTGATGGTGTGGGGAAGTCCTTAAATCTCTGAGCCCGTGCGATCAGTCTCTGTCCAGCCGTCGAGCGAGAAAAAGATAGATGCATTCAATAATCGTGGTCTTGAGAAATCTGCAGGAAATGATTAAGAGTGATAAATAGGGGACAGGGATTTTTTTCTCACATCCATTTGACATTTTTATGCCTTTGGTGCCACGGACAAGGACAGAGCAGAGAGAGTATAAGACAACCAGCTGCCATTGAGTCAGATGTCATTTTAGGCACAATAAAGGGAGATTGTTTGAAAGCACTTTCTAACCACACTTGAGCAGCGGTCAGCATAGAAAAAGTTTGAATATCATCTTAAAGAGTCTGTATTATGCCTTTTTTCAAAGTCTTGATTTTGTTTTTGGGGTCTACTAGGATAGGTTCTCATGCTTCAATGTTCAAATACATTATTTTGCACATATTTTACATTGTTGCAGCACCTCACATCCCAGTCTGTCAGTAACGCTCTGTTTAGTTTTGATCTCTATGAAGCCCCTCTATTTATTGAAAGGGTAATCCACAAGTCCAAAAACAGGCAAAGGTCATAAACATAGACAGACAATACAAAACACACAACAGGGTAGAAGGCACGAGCAAATAGTATAACCAAAAAAAAAAAAAAAAAAAAAAACAGGCAGATGATCAAAACCAAGGAAACATGAAACCAGAGAGAGACTCAGAATTGCAGTGTTCACACATGCAAGACTTCGCAATGAATGACTGAGTAGACCAGGCTTATATAGGAAAAGGTACTAAGCTAATGAGACACAGCCGAATGCAATGAGTCCATGCAGTGAGTTTTGGGAAATGTTTGTGAGGGAATGACAATAGTCTGTGATGGAGTGCCCCCTGGTGGCTCTCAAGGGCACTCCAGCTAGTGATCGTGACATCCTCCTTCTGAAAAGCGCAATGTGCTCTGATTGGTCGTCTGGATCGGTGTGTTGTGATTGGTCAACTGCTTTGAGCGTTTGGGAAATGTCACACCACTTACCATAACTGCAAGCTTCAACACACTATAATGCAACTCAACTCAGGCCTCATCCACTTATTTTTGCATATGCCTTGGCTAGGTTAATAATTAAAAGAGGAATATTGTGATGTGTTCGTTCCAGGAAGAAACTGAAGACTACAATGGAGGCGTTTCAGCAGCATTACATACTAAAGAAAGTTGAACAATTAAAAAAGGCATAATACGTCCTCTTTAAAACTTATATAGAAAGCAGATGTGTATGTCTGTAAAGGTATACTATGTGTAAAAGTGTTAAGATGCAATTAATGCATTGACATTTTACATCGTAGTGTCTAACTTTCTTTCGTTAGCTGATAAAATGATGCAGTATGAAAACAAGGCATGTTTTCTATTACATTTCTTTTGCATTCATCTGAGAAACAAGAGGAAATCAATTGTTGGGACTGTTACTTGAATTTTTACAAGAACTTTGAAATGCGAGTGTCTCAAAGTTTATTTCAGGTGAGAGTTGAAATAAACCCCCAGTTGCCTCATCACTTCAAGATCTCTTACCCTGACCTCCATGGCAAATGAGCCATATACTGAGGCAGAAGTCAATGGGAGGACATGATCTATAGACAGACAAATCTCTGAACAGCAGTTTATTTCTGTCTAGGTCACTTAGTCATCAGCAAACCAAAGTGGGTCATGACATCTAATATTAAAGAAATAATTCAGAATAATTTACTCACCCTCATGTTTTTTTCCTCTGTTGAACGTAAAAAGATGATGAAGAACACCCTGGTCATTCTTTTTAAAATAATTAGGAGTGAATGAGAATTGGATCTGTAAAGCTCTGAAATGACAAAAAAAAAAAAAAAAAAAAATACCATAGAAGTTGTCCCTACCACATGTCCAGTATTTTTCAAGTCCTCTGAAAGCAAATGATAGATCTGTGTGACAACCAGTCTGAAATGTAAGTCATTATTAAATGTCAATCTTGACATCTGCCCTATCTTTCCTTGGAGCTATAGTACATGTCTGATTCATTGACGAATCATTCTTTTTTGAGTCAGATCTTTAATGAATCAGTTGATCCATAAATCACATTGAACCAGATCATGAGTGAAATTTGGGTTTGTTCCTCACACAAATCGTCAGCCAACTACACCAGTAAAGATTTCTCCATTTGTGTTCTACGAAGGAAAGTAAGTCATAGAAAGTAATGACAGAATGTGTATTTTTGGGTGAACCATTCCTTTAGGGAATAAATTAGCTGATAACTAGAATGAGAAGACACATAACTTAATTATAGTATGAAAACAAGGCATGTTTTCTATCTCTCTCTCTCTTAAATATCAGTAGCTGAGAAACAAGACTAACTGGAAATCAAGTTTTGGGACTGTTACAGCACAAGAAGTTGTGGATTTTGGCTTCAGAGTTGAATCATTGAATCAAGGCACAAGTTGACTAGAGCTCATTTAACAAACCAAAAAAGGGCCACTTTTAAATGAAATACAATAGATGACACAGAGCAACTCAAGTGACTTTAATAGATTATTTATCATAAGAAAACTTACTCAATTAGCCAAAATCCCTTCTGTAACTGTACAGAACAGTTTTGCCCACAGTAATACAGTGTTTGTTTGAAATGTATAAAATCCCTGGCCATTTCTTTTTTATATAGGTCACTTGAGAGAACTGATAAATGGGATTGTCCTGACTAACTTCTTATCTGTTCGTTTATATGCCTCATTAAGCAGCACTCAGAGAGTTATTGATGTGCTTTGTCTAATTCATCATTTATGTTAGTTTTTAGTCTGACAGTCTCTCTTCAAGATCTTTTCTCTGGCTGGAAAAAAACACTTTCCAGTGATCATCTTCCAGTTCCAGTTTGAGTAAGGAGATACACTTTTTTATTTATATATCATATCCACAACATTCAAGTGAACACCGGAGCACAATGCATTGGAGCATGTGTAGTATAACACAGAAAAAAAGATCCAGTGATTAAGTAAATATATAGAGCATAAACAATATTGTTATAAAAATGTTTTCAAAAATCTAGCTTGAATTTTTATTAATATTAATTATGATGAGAATGTATTAGATCAGGATAGATCAGATTAAAAAGATGCATCAGATTTGTAGGAAAATAGTAGTTAATCTAATTTTATTTCAAACTACATCTTAAAGTAGATTTCACTCAGTCTGCAAAAACTTGCCAATGGAATTTTAAGTAAATCTTATTTGTCTGTTATATCACAGCTCTGAAAAGCATGCAGAATACATGCTTTTCTATGTGAAATTTTATCATCATGTGTTATAATGCTTATTATGCATTCCATGCTCTTTTGATTCAATTGTGCCTGGGAAAAATGACCTTTCGCCCACTAAGAGAGCTTCTTTACAACTAGGCAGAAAGATTGTGCCTTGCAATTAATTTTGATGAATACGCTTTTGTGCTATAGTCAGCGTGAAGGCCAAATTTCCGGGCGCAAATGCTATCTTGAGTTTCAGGCCCATATTTCCTCCTTCTGTCACTGTTTATGTCTCACTTTCTCTCTCCATTCTGAAAACTGCAAACATTGACCAGCTGTTCCTTTATTTGTTTAATTTCTCTTCTGTCAATCCACACCAATGCGGTTGACAATTAGTTTATTAGCAAGACTAAATAAAAAAAATGAGAATTGTTGGACCCAAGTTTGATGTCCCAATTCCATTCCTTATTTCTAACCCAGGGGTGTCCAAACGTAGTCAGTGCCACTGTACTGCAGAGTTTAGCTCCAACCTGCCTGGAAGTTTCTATGCCTAGTAAGACCTTCTAAATCGCCTTAAATAGGGCACTATTTGAGGGGACAGCGATTTGTAGGGGTGTCCGAAACCATAGTGGACGTTATCGAGTGCACTCATTCAATCCCACAATGCACCGCAATAATGAGTTTACAACCAATGTACGCTCAAAGGATAGAGTGAGATAAGAGGTATATAGATACAGCAGACTTACATCTCTTCCATGACAGTTTTCCAGCATCCCTACACCAACCCATTTCCTCACGAACTATTCCTATCCCAGCCCGGGAGTACTGGGTTCCCGGGAGTACTGGCCCTCGCACAGCACGCCAAATATGCATAACCTTTACTCTATTTAATTACATGTAAGTGTGAACTCGTGAAACGATAACGAGTTATTTTATGCGTTTGCATATGCAATTGCCTAAACCCTTTACTTCCACTTCCACATGTCTCCAATGATATCCCATTTCCCATATCCCATAAGTCACAATGGTATAAGTGATGATTTTCTTCAAATAAAAAAACAAAAAGAACATTAAAGAGGTGCAGGTTGTGAAATCAAGGTGGTGTCTTTAATGTGTGTGGAGTAAGTAGCCGGTGATGTGGTTCCCAATTTTGTTCTGTTCCTTGACCTCAAGAACACCCCTTGAATGTACTGGAGGAGGAGAGACAAAGCAATGGATGTCTTGCAGCAGTGAAAAAGAGCTATCAGCAAGAAAAGTGACTACTTTAGCAACAGGTCTCATTATATGCAAATCTCAAATTAACTTTATGGTGATGCATGTAGGATGTAAATTATATACAATTAAGCTTTATAATTGACGAGCAATCCATTTCCTGCTTTATGTCTCGAAATAAGAACTATTAACTAAATGACAGCTTTAAATGCAGTGGGAAGATGCAATCAAAAGCAATATAGAACAACTGTAAAACTGCCACTCGCACGCTTTGGATTTGCAGCCAATTACAAAAGCAATGGTTAAAACAGGTTGACAAAACCTTTTGCCGAAATTCCTTGATGCAAATGCAGCCTCAATACAAATCAACAGATATTATCACCCTGAAATAGAAGCACAGATGGGGCCAGGAGAACACACACTCCCCACTGTTTTTATGCAAACACTTATAGTTATACAGTAGCTTTGTGCCAACTAAATGAGTACTAAAACACTGGGGCTGTTATGTGTAGTTTTGGGATTTCACTACGATTAAAACACATGAGCAGGGTTATGACTACATCATATATTTTTAAATTCAAATGATAACACATTTATTAAAAAACGTATTATTAATTATCATTTTAAAAACAAACCAAAATAATAAATTAAGTTAAATGGCCACAAACAAAGGCATTAATCCGGATACATTTGAAAACAGCGTTTTCATTTCAAAACGCTCTTCGTCCACACTAATGTTTTCCAAAAGTATTTCATCCTCATTGAAACACCAGAAAACCTTACTGCGCATGCGTAAAAGCTCACTGAGATGATATAGACAGAACAGACATCTGGACAGAAATTGTGAGTAAATTTTATGTCATCTTTGCAGGATATGAAGAGTGAAAGTAACATGTCTTTAGCACAGTGTGAACGTGAATAGCACGTAACAGGCACAATACCGATCGGTTCAATATGTGTCACGTGACTAAAACGTCATCGTTTTCAAATACCTCCATTTTCACAGTCCACACTACAATGCGAAAACACGTTTTGCGACGTTTCAGTGTGGATGAGAAACTTTTGGAATACGCTTGAAAACCCTAGTGTGGACGGAGAGCGTTTTGAAATGAAAACACAGTTTTCAAATTTATCCACTTGGGAAAGCGTTTTCAAAAAGCTGTTTTCGCAGGACAAAAACGCCGTCTCAGTGTGGCCAAAACGGAAAGAAAAAGAAGCGTTTTCAAACGGAAATGTATTAGTGTGAAAGGAAGGCCATATCACCTCATCTTAGAGAAGCTTAGAAAAGTGGTGAATCATAACATTTTTCTGATATCATGATATCAGCTGACATCTTGGAAATCAAGCCTGAGATTCTAGATTTATTGCTCACAGACTTATCCATGATATCTGAGATCAATGAAACAGCATTTATGAGACACTGAAACATTATCTGGTGCCGCAGCCTGCCACCTACTCTTCCTTAATGGACAAGAATGTCAAGAAGAATGTCAAGGACTGGTATTTTCTGACAGTGAACTGAAACAGGTAGTGGAAATTATTCCTCTGCTTAACCCCTTTATGACAATTACACCCCTCTCGAGCACTGAAACAACCTCCTCTGTCTCAATGATCCTCCCTCTGGAGAAAATGATTGTCGTACTATGAAACCAAGAGATGAGGACATTCCAACCATAAAGTCTGCCAAGACAGCCATCACTCAGGCCCTGTAAAACAGATATACAGAGTCTAACCTTCAGGACGATCTCCTCAGAGCCTCATCCATTGATCCAAGGTTTAAGGGCATGTACACACTACAATTTATGCTGCATCAGAGAATACTGCAAGTACAACAATTTCAAAGGTGATGGTGCATTGTAAGGATGTAAAGGAAAAAGGGCTTGTGAAAGTCGTACTAATAAAAGTTGAGAAAACACTTACAGCAACGCACTATGTTGAGGGGAAGATGACTATTTTGGCATCATAATATTATATCGCACATTATGAAAAATAGATATTCATTTTGAGATTTAATAAAGATTACACTTAACAGCGTAATTCAATTATTAATTTCAATTATTAATTTAAGTGTTAGATGAAAGCAAGCATTGTCTAAATGTAAAAATAGAAAGAAAATGCACAATTACTGTAAATATATCTGCTAATATCCAATCCTGAGCAATATCATTCATTAAAAAAAAAGCCGAGATCATAAGAATGAGGCGATGTCATACAACTGTCATGTTCATCTGCCTTCACCTGTGTGTGTGCACTACACTCCCCAGAATCCTCCGTGGCACACACCTGCACTCACTCTCTCATCATCAATCATCAGCATCACCTGCACTCCCTCATCAGTCTCACCCTTTATATTCAGCACTCACCCTTCAGTCATCGTCTGGTCTCGTTGATTCATGACACTCAGACCTTCTACATTACCTACCTGCATACTCACCGTTGATCCCGATCTTCTTCAGCCTGTCTTCATTCCGTCTTCAGAGAAACTTCATCATCTTCATCTGCAAAAGAGAGATAGACTTGGTTATCATTCAGTTAAGCTTCATCTGATTATCTACTTCCTGTTTACTCACCTTTCACGCTGTGTCCAATCCATTCTGAACGCCACCGTCTCCAGCCATCTTTGCCACGCCATCCATCCTCATCCATAGTCCAGCCGAGCCTGCACTTCACGCCAGTCCAGCCGAGCCTGCACTTCACGCCAGTCCAGCCGAGCCTGCAATTAACGCCAGTCCAGCCGAGCCCGCACTTCACGCCAGATCTGCCGAGCCCAAGGCAGTATGCGTCATGCCCGCTGAGACTGAGAGCGTCCTGCCCACCGCGCCTGTGACAGTGAGCGTCATGCCCGCAGAGCTAGAGACTAACAGCATCATGCCCGCAGAACTATTGTTTTCTTTTATCCCACCGAGCTTGAAGCTACCTTCGCCGCTGGTTCCGTCCAGCTCAAAGCCCTCTTCACAGCTGGTCCTGCCCAGCTCAGAGCCCTCTTTGCCGCTGGTTCCGCCCAGCTCAGAGCCCTCTTTGCCGCTGGTTCCGCCCAGCTCAGAGCCCTCTTCGCCGCTGGTCCCGTCCAGCTCAGAGCCCTCTTCGCCGCTGGTCCCGTCCAGCTCAGAGCCCTCTTCACCGCTGGTTCCGTCCAGCTCAACGCCCTCTTTACCGCTGGTTCCGCCCAGCTCAAAGCCCTCTTCATCGCTGGTCCCGTCCAGCTCAGAGCCCTCTTCACCGCTGGTCCCGTCCAGGCCAGAGCCTTCACCGCTGGTCCCGCCCAGCCCAGTATTCTCCAAGAGGCTGTTCCCACCCAGCCTCCCTCTCCCACCTCCTCTGTTTGAGTCATCCTGTTCTCCTGCCCTGCCTCTGCTGAGCCGTCAACCCTTCGGCTCATCCACAGCTACTCGCCCGTGTCTCTGTTTATCCGCCTCAGGGTGTCCAGGCCTTAACATCGCCCTGGCCCCTGGATCCTCTGTCTTCGCCTCTGTCCTTTGACCTTAGACTCCACCTTGCTCCTCCGACCCTTCAGCTCCTCCTCAGCACATAGTGTCCTCCTCTCCGCCGTGTCCTGTCAGCCCTCTAGCTCCGCCAGGCTCTCTCGTCCTTCCATCTCCGCATTGGTCAGCCGTCACCCTGGCTCCACCACGGGACTCAGAACTGCCGGCTGCGCTTCTGCCCTTCGTCCCTTCAGCTCCACCGGGCTCCGTCTTCCCTCCTGCTCTACTGTCGTCCTCATTCGCACTGGCTCCACCGTGGCCTTCCAGAGCCCCTTCTCCGCCTCGGTCCCATGTGCCTTCAGATCCGCCTTGGCCCTCCGGAGCTGAGGTGTCGCCTCGGCTCCGGGTCCTTCCGGCTCGATGGGGGATCCTTGAAGCCCCGGATCTGCCATCATCACCGTGGCCATCTCCTCATCCTGCTCCTCCTTGGCTCCTCTCTCCATCTCCTCTCTGGACCTTCTTTGGCGCGGGACACGCCTAGCGGGAGGGGGGAGTTCTGTCACGTTCATCTGCCTTCACCTGTGTGTGTGCACTACACTCCCCAGAATCCTCCGTGGCGCACACCTGCACTCACTCTCTCATCATCAATCATCAGCATCACCTGCACTCCCTCATCAGTCTCACCCTTTATATTCAGCACTCACCCTTCAGTCATCGTCTGGTCTCGTTGATTCATGACACTCAGACCTTCTACATTACCTACCTGCATACTCACCGTCGATCCCGATCTTCTTCAGCCTGTCTTCATTCCGTCTTCAGAGAAACTTCATCTTCATCTGCAAAAGAGAGATAGACTTGGTTATCATTCAGTTAAGCTTCATCTGATTATCTACTTCCTGTTTACTCACCTTTCACGCTGTGTCCAATCCATTCTGCTATTAAAATATCAAACCTACCATCTTGTCTGCTTCGTGTGTGCAAACCTGACAACAACACAGATGATTGCATTCCCGGATGCAGATCTGCTTGCATGGTGGAAGACCAACGAGAAAAATATTCTTATATTGCTAAACTTGCAAAACAACACTGCTCAGTGCCAATTTTATCCATTGCAGGAGACCTTGTTACCACAAGCAAGTCACCTTGCAACAGAAAACGTTGATTAACTTATTTTCTTGCTGACGAACTTGAAGATGACACTAGACGAGGTTAAGAAAGACGAAGATGAGATTAAGAAACCTCACATACGATATAAAGCTTCTGCATGTTGAATCATATTTAGAATATGCTAATCAATGACTAGAAGATAACTACACATAAGCTACATAAATTCATCAACTAACCATTCAGAAATGTCCTGTTGCATTTTATATGTTGTCATTTCTTCTTGAGTCTCTCCATCATTGTCTGACTCTGGTTTGAACATAAAATAAATTTCTTGAAATTTTCAGTGCATGTCTGTGTGAGTGCAAGCTGTTGTAGCTCTGCCCCCTGTGCCGGGAGCAGCAGCTCATTTGCATTTAAAGGAACAGACACAAAACGGTATGTTTTTGCTCACCCTCAAAAAGTGACTATTTTAACATGCTATATAAAAATATCTGTGGGGTATTTTGAGCTAAAACTTCACAAACACACTCTGGGGACATCAAAGACTTATTTTAAATCCTGTGAAAGTGGCATTATACCACCCCTTTAAGCATTTTTACATTTATTCTAAAATAATAACTAACTACATTAACAGTTTAAACAATATAGTTTATTTGTGAGCTGATGTATAGCTTTTCTTTTTAATAGTCAACTTATCTTCAGCAGTGATCAATCTTGTACACACTGGTCACTGAAACAAAGATGTACCTTTAATTTCTCCAAGCTGATCGCTTACTAAAACCACCCACATTCATCATGTTTTCAGGCCATTTCAAGTTTGATTTTGATGTGACATAAAGCGGTGATATATAAGTGTACCTAAGAGTTATTTACTTATTTTTAATTAGTCTTCCCATTAACGCCATCATTTTGCTCATTCAGACCGTTTCGAGAATGTGCACGAAAACAAGAGGTGGGATTTATCGCAGGAACCAATCATATCCAATCATAGAGCGATAGAGGCATTGCTTCCTCTCACATGACTTTCCCCCATTTATTCTCAATTACCCCCCACTAAACCCACTGCATAGTTTAAGGGGTCTGTTAAAAGTCAATGGGCTCAGGGGAGGCAAGAGAAAGGCAGCATCTCGCTGTTGGACACCATTACTTTAGAAAAAAGAGGGATTTATACATTTTTTAAAGTCACAATTTTAAATATTTGCGTTGTTTTATTTTAGTAATATGGGTTATTTTCTCATCCAATTTTTCAAGGAGGCACTGCCTCCCTTGCCTCCTCGGAGGAAACAACCCTGATGCAAAGGTTTGAGATGGATCAGCGGGGTCTCGACTGGACAGCATGGTATTGACTTTCACATGCTAAAAGAACAGATGTGCATGCAGCAATGTTGGGCATGACCTAACAAAGATAACCTTTAATTATCTTTAACCTTTAACTGAGTAGTACATGAATATAGTTGGCCTTTTGTCCTCATAAAAACAATAAAGTGAGTTACTCTTTGATGACAGTAGTAGTCAAGATATTGGGTCACTGTGAAAAATGTCATTTTCAACTGGTCATTGCAGATATTGGAACGACTAAAATGAAGTTATATTTAGAAAACAGAGGAGAATGGGTGTTATAATGAGAGAGAGAGAGAGAGAGAGAGAGAGAGAGAGAGAGAGAGAGAGAGAGAGAGAGAGAGAGAGAGAAATTGATTAACACCAGTGATTATGTATTTGGAAAGTTTTTAATGTCCCAGATATCATGCTGGCCTTAAAGACATCAAAACTCTGGAACATCACATATCAGTGCTGTTAATGGCTCTCACTTGACGGCTCTAATATTTGCTATTTCCTACTGGCACACTGTTGAGAACAAGAGGATTGAGTCATTATCAAAATATATATATACAGTATATGACATCCATCTTGGGTGATCAGGTCACAAGTAGGCAGCACATACAGTACTTTGCGATCCGATCAAACAAAAACCACATTCAAAGGTCAAACAAGCACGTAATTGCGTTGCAATTTATAGTGCAAGTGTAAATGCAACTGAACAAGTTACTCAACTATCAATGGACCTTTTTCACGTTTCCAGGGTTCTCAAGGTCGACAATTTTGCCATAGTTGGGTAAACTTCAATATAGTGAATAGAAACTAGAACAAATATTTTGGAGCACAAATGGAACACACAGAAAAAAAAATCAAAAAAAAAAAAATCAAAAGAAACTTTCCATAAGATGAAAAATATTTAGAAACTGATTACAGTGGGATTACACTGATTATTCCCTCAGCCGTTGTGTTAGAAACACTCATGCATCAGTGTTAATTCATTTTATGAAATTTCATGCCAAGGTATTTTAACACAAAGCATAGAGTTATACATGCACTTTACAATAAAATATAAAGAAAAACCCTCCTAGATTTACAATGTTAATAACTAGTTTTAAAACTAACTTTTTGAGGCTCCTAACCTCATCACAACACTTAAAGGTGCAGTGAGCAATTTCTGAGAAACGCTGTTGATATTTGAAATCACCAAAACAAACACGCCCCTACCCAAAAGGATCACACCCCGTATCTTGATAGCTCCGCCCCCAAATTCACAAACACACAGGTCCCTCCCCCTCATGAGTGGACACGCCCATTACTGCTGATTGGCTACAAGTGTGTTTTGGTGCTCGGTCTGATCCACTTTCAACAGCGTTTCTCAGAAATCTCTTACTGCACCTTTAAATAACTAATAATCAGTTTGAGAAAAGTGTAAAAGCTATCCTTTACTGATTTTATATTAGGTGGGCCCTCTGCCATTTTTTGTGGACATGAAATGGCAACTCGACTTTACATCATTTTATACTTTTACGAAGTAGCACTTACATACAAATTTATAAAAAAAAACAAAAAAACATTAAGCATGAAGCTGCACCCCTAAACCAACCCTTGTCGAATGAAAATGAACAGATGAGAATGTATGAATTTGCCACCAATTTGCCAAAAAATTCAATAGTTAAGCTACCATGAAAATGTTGGAAAGGACGAGGCTCCACATTTAAACTCAGACTGCATCAATATCTTGTGCTAAACTCAAGACCAACGCTCTATTTTGAAACACCCCAACAACAGAAAAAGACACAACATCACCTCTTTAACCTCTCAATATGATAGCAGTCCATGCTCATCAGTTCAGCTGATCAGCTGGACCTTCCTGTCGGGGAGTATGTCACACATCTCTACCCTAAACGATCTCATCCAGACTGTGGGTGTGTTTGCTTGAGATTCACACAGAAGCTCGTTGAGCTTAAGGATTCCACAGGGACACGTTTTCTTTTAATAAGACAAGAAAGATGCCAATTATAGGCCCTTTGGTGCTTTCTGACCCTCCAAGCTATGCCTTAAATTGGTTAGTTTCAAACACATCTCGCTGGGCTGCTCTCCCAGCCCGAGAGTTATGAACCCTTCTCTACTCCTTTTCTAAACAATCAGCAGCTTTTGTTGGGAAATTGAGGGGATGGTGAATGTAAGTAGAGAAAATCACATAAGCAAGTTGTGTACATACCAGCCTCTTTGGTGCATAAATTCAGCATATATTTACTTAAACTTAATCTTTGCAGAAATAATGAATGATACAACATGCTTAATACAGGTTTTTTGGCTTTTAGTATGAATATGTTAGCCTTGCTGTTATCTATAAGCTAGTGTGCTCCAAAACAATGACAAAATCGCATTTAGAAGATATAAGCATTCAAAACTTAGTCTCTCACTTCCGCCAATATGGATCAAGGATTTTGATGACATCACTCTGCACTTCAGCTTCTCATCAGACTTTCTGTCCAAATGCTCTCTAGAATCTGAAGCGTCCCGCCCCCCTACATTATAAATAGACGCTGAAGCTGTGGCTAAAATCAGTCACTTGTTCACACATTACTATTTTCTACATGGTGAATACCACATAGTGCACTATATAGGGGATAGGGAACATTTCAGACAGTGTAAATATGCTTTGCATTGGGGCGAATGAATAGTGTCACATGAACAGCCGCAGCTCCGGTCCAGAGATACGATAGCACAGAGCGGATAATATGCGCCAGCCTGCGCAGATCACAAAACATATAGGACCCATTTGAATTCTGCACAGAATGTTGTATTTTAAAGCAATATGGAAAAGGTTAGAGATTATGAGGAAACTGCGGCTTTACTGAGCTCAACGGTACTGGCCAAACTGTAATATA
Source organism: Abramis brama (assembly GCF_963993115.1). NCBI lineage: Eukaryota > Metazoa > Chordata > Actinopteri > Cypriniformes > Leuciscidae > Abramis > Abramis brama. The sequence continues at coordinate 30,483,107 of NC_139964.1, read as the reverse complement.
AAGTAAACGCTATTGGCTATTTAAAAAAAAATAGCTTCCTGTTTCAGTGGAAATTACTCAATGCATTGAAATGTGCTTCAAGGCACCCAGCGGGCCTTTAAATCAAGACAGATAGGCCTAAAAGTAGCAGTCCTTAACTGGGCACAAGGCTAGTAAAATAATATTTATAAATCTTTGTCTGACAAAGAAGCTTACCACTTTCTTACAGTATGTGCAGAGAATCTTTTTCTCCTTACAATATTTAAAAGTAATTTCGTGTATAGTTCATATTGCCTGTCGCTGGTTTAGATTCCGAACTCAAAATGTACAATTCTCTAATGAATCATTCTTATTAGTCAGCTCTTTTGTGTAAGTACCGCGAGAGCGATTTGAAAGCATACAGAGCCGCTTCCATAGATATATAATAAAGGCTAGATGTCTCGTGCGCGCTGCTGGCCAATGGAGGTCGACGTCCGCACGTGGCGGCCATCTTGCCACAGACAGCTCGCTCACTCGTAACGTTGTTTTAATGCTGCATGTACTTTTTAAATAACCATAACTTGCTCAATTTTCTACCGATTTTCAAACAGTTTGGTTTGTTATAAACGTCAGAGATGTAGTTATGACACTGCATACATATGAATAATTATAACATACATGTTCAAGCATTCAGAATTATAGCCACGTTAATAACGTTTGTAAGAAACCAAACCGTTTGTAAATCCGTCAAGATTTCAGTGAGATAAGAGTATTTGTGTTCGTGCTGATCACTCACCTTACATCAGGTACCACAGAGCCCGCCAGAAAGCCTGCCTGTGACAAGATGGCCGAACGGTGATGCCGGAAAAGACTCCGCCGTAAGACATCTAGCCTTTATTATATGATATCTATGGCCGCTTCATGTCGAACACACCTGGAAATGAATAGGTTCGCGATTCATTCTGATTCTGACAGATCACTCACGCACTGACTTGTTTGAAGCGGTATTATAACTGTAAATATATATGCTTTAGAGCAGGGTTCACCAATCTCGGTCCTGGAGGGCCGCTGTCCCTGCAGAGTTTAGCTCCAACACACCTGTTTGAAAGTTTCTAGTATGCCTAGTGAGACCTTGATTAGCTGGTTCAGGTGTGAACCTCTTGCAGTAACCTCTTTGTGAAGTTCCACACCTGCACGTGCAATTTGTCTACTCAGGTAAACACATTTTCCTATCAGTTTCTCAACTGAGGTGTCAACTGGAGCGCTTAGCCAAAGTGTATAATATTTGGTTTAAGCAGTGGGTTTCTTCACACTGATCCTGGAACTGTTTATTTACTTAGGCAGCACTGTGAAATTTAGTTCGTCTCTATGTCTTTGGCCTTTTTTTTTTGTTCTACACCGAACGTTATACGATTGAAGTCGAAAATGTCTCGATATTTTTGGTTGGGTGGGTCTCAAGGACCTTTATATTTGTTAAAAACAAACTTGAAGCATCTTTGTTTTTAAGATAATAGTTGTTGCAAATACATAAACTTTTTTATAACTATAAAATATATAGCCTTTATAATTATATAAATGCTATAACTAATAAGAGAGAATATTATTGTCATTTCATGGTTGTCATTGGCTCCTGGAGTCTATTATGATGCAGGACCGAAAGACTCCAGCAATGTGTGGGGCAAGCATGGAGAGTTAAATGGATAGTTAACCCCAAAATGACAATATTGTCAATACTTACTCACCCACAAGTTGTTCCAAACCTCTACGAGTTTCTTTCTTCTGTTAAACACTAAAGATGATATTTTAAAAAATGTTGGTAACCAAACAGCTGATGGGCCCCATTGACTTCCATAGTAACTGTTCATCTGTCTGGTTACCAAATAACTTATTTCGTGTTAACCAGAAGAAAGAAATTCTTACAGGTTTGGAACAACATGAGGGTGAGTAAATTATGACAAAATTGTGTATTTTGGGTGAACTATCCCTTTAATAACAGGCACACTGGTTCCCATCCCCCACTCTTATAATACTCAGATTGAGGAAAACGCAACGAGTGTTAGTGTTGTCTGTTCTTTAAAATATATACGTTCCCCTTTTCAGGGAGACTTCATAAGCACCTTTGGTTCAGGACTTATCATCATGATTTCAATTTCAATGTATGGATCTTTGGAGATTAAATAAATTCTTGCACACTATAGGTTAGATCAGTGTATTGATTTTCCTTAGATCTGCATACTGATCACTTTAAATCAATTGTCATACATTTGGTCACTAGTGAATGTCTCCCCAGTCATTCCAGGCCATTTAAACCAGTTATTTCTGAGTAGTCAGATATTTGACTGGAAAGATAGCTTCATTTTGTTCTTAAAAAACACATTAAGGACTATGAAATACTCTAGTAAGAGCATGGGATCAGTGCAAACATAGGCCGAATTGCTTTACTTTTTGGATCTTTTTCTTGCTTTAAGCATATTAAGCTGGCATGAAGCAGATGTTTCGATAGTACTTTCTTCCTTGTTATATCTGAGTGAAAGGGCTTCTCGAATAAGAAAACACGTAGGCTACGACTGGACTTGGATGGTCGTGGTTTGCTATTGCTGTGATGTCATGTGAGTGACAGGTTGATCCCGCCCTCGTGCCAGTAAACACATCATCAGAGAAGAGAAGAGATGAGCTGCAAGAGATATTTTGAATAAAGATTATGAGGGTGCCTGAATTTAACATAAAATAATAATGTGCGCGGATAAATAATTTATGATAAACACTGCGATATTCAATAAAAAATGTGTCCATTTGGATTTCATGGTGACTTAAAGATGGTTTTATCTTACCCTGTGAGTGTGCTCTGAATACTGCCATACCTGAAAGTCATTCAATCTGTGAACCTGTCTCTCTCTCTACCTTTGGCTGTCTCTCTGTCTTTCTGTATCTGATTGCAAGACATCTGTCCTTTTTCTCTGTCTCTCAATGGAAGCAGCTGCTTTTCTGACTCCTCACCTGTGTGCTACTGTCATGTTCAAAGCCTCACACACATACACACAGGTGAAAAGAGGTGATGAGTTGGTAGCACTGTGAAAAGTGTGCTGGGGTGGATGCTGAATGACTGCGGGTCCAGTTGAGAATAGACCTTTCAGGCTGTAAATAAATGGATATTTCAGCTAATTAAAGGATGTTTGAAATTTCAGGTGGCTTTGAGAACTGTGAGTCACGTACATCCTCAAATAAGGGTGTTGTGATAGAATATGTGGGGTCATTGGCGCAGTGAACGGCACAGGTCATCTCAGTCCAAAATGATTTTACTACATTGAAATTACAAGGAAAATGACAGGAATACATTCAGCAACTCCTTAAAGAGATATAGTTTACCTCATTTATTTATTTATTTTATCTGTATAAGTGCTGTTGCCTCATTTATAAATACGTGTGTATGATTATCCGTAAGTGTTCAACAGTTTCTGAAAATGCAATGTCTGTCTCTGTATGCAAAGAAATGCTCCTAAATAAGTCAGGAAATCTTTTGATATAATTTCAGTTATGTGATTATTAAAAAGCAGTTAAGATTTTGTTAATTTGTACATATATAGGCTAATTATATTAAAGGGGCCATGACATATATTAGAAATCTAAATTGGCTTGATCTTTTGACATATACGAGGTCTTTGTACCATTAAAACAAGTGCGGCAGAAACTGTGTATGCCTGCTCTTCAGTTGGCATGCGCATAAGAACATTTTCACATCAGTTTCTGCCTTTATGAATCCCAAACTGTTAATCACTTAGTTTTGACGTAGATAAAATCTGTGATATTTAATATCATATCTGATCATATGTGCTCTTTAAAAATGAGGCCCCAGGTATGGAGTGACATGAAGGTGAAAAAAAATTACAGAATTTCCACTTTTGTGTGAACTATTTCTTTAATCAGCATTTAATGGACCAAAAACATAGCTAATAGGTCCTTATGGAATGGCACAGAATATTAAACTGCAGTAAACTTGCCAACTCTAGCCCATAGCACTAAACTGTCTGCTCTCTTTAGCCAGCTAGCATATTTCAGCTAGAATTCACTTTCATCTCTGCGTCTCCTCTTCCCCCCCCCCCCCCCCCTCTCTCTCTCTCTCTCTCTCTCTCTCTCGTTCTCTCTCTCTGCTCACTGAAACTCAATTTCATAGAAGTATGAGATATTGATTCCATAGGCAATGTGCTTGTGTCCAAGCTGTTACATTAGCTGTAGCCCTAATCAGGAGCCTGAACGTGCGGGGTTTGGGCATAAATCTCTCCCTTTCGCTCTCTCTCCTTCTCCAATCCCTGGAAAACACCCTTTCATGGTGATGTATTAAAGCCAAGCAGGTCTGAATATCCTCCAAACACAAATCAAAGTGCTGGGCAGGAGCAATATGTAAAACCATAGGCTTTGTGTCCATTGGGGGAAATCCTGCTGTGTTAAAGGGGTAAAAATATAATGCGTCCCTTGTCAGTTAGGCTCAAATTAAATAAAACACTGTTTAGCGGAGCAAAGAGCTGCATGTGTCTGACTTAAATACAGTGAATTTGCAATGGGAGGGAAGTGGCTGCGGGTGGTTAATTTTGGGTCTAGAGCCATTTATCTGGTAAGCGCACCATCATTGTCAGGCTCACCAGAACACAGCAGGTCTTGGCAAAATTCAGAATCTTAAGAACTGGCTCCATTTTCATTCATGAGCTGAAATTTGAATTGAATTGGCCTCGTGTCCCACAGGATGCTGAATTGGAATAGCAGGAAGAGGATTTCACTAAAATACAGTTCAAACCTCAAAGGGTTGTGTGTTTTATTTTTTAAACCAGCTTTATGTTCAACTCCTTCTTCAAGATGTGAATGTAAATTAAGAAATTTGTATAAAAATATATTTAATGAATAATTAACAATGAGTTGATTAATTATTGAAATATGTACAACAAATAGTTGTAATGCAGACACAGCGTGAAGCAGAGTGATTTTGTTTCAATTAAATTTTATTGAAATATAAATGTAGGCTACTATTAAAAATTACACTTTTATGAATTTCTTTAGTTCATGAGTTTTGTCACCAATTCAATTAATTTTGTCAGACAAACTCTGACAGTTTGAACTTTCAAATGTTAAAAAAGTTGACAAAAAATTAGTACATTTGTAGGCCATTTAGTAAGTTACCATTAGCGTGATTTTTGTTCTGACTGTCTATTTCAGTCAGTATATATATAACTTGTTTTGGTTTATTAAGTAAATCTATATAACCTTTTCAGTTTGTGCAATAAACGGATACACAAGTTAGACAACCTAAGTAATGTTAATGCTCAGCTTAAAATGCAAAAAAGCTTATTGAGCTTGAATCCACAAGTTAAAAAAAAAAAAAACTTTATAGTTTATAGAACTTACAGTGTTTGATGAAAGCAAAGACCAACTTTAAGTTGAGATAGTTTAGTATACTCAAAAAAAGTCCTGAAGCTGCTTGAGTTTTATCAACCAGAATTTATTTATTTTTTTAACACAGTGTATCATAAATTCTAATTATGATTCTACATCCTGTCTTCTACCTCAATTAAAATTAATGAAAATCAGAGAAGACAATAAAAGACAGTCTAATTTCAATTCAGACTTTACTTACAACTCTGGAACATGGGGGCAGTGACTAAATTGATTTATTAAGAAATGCATTTACAAGTACACTGCCGTTCAAAAATATGAATTATTTAATGTTTTAAAGGGTCTTATGTTCATGAAGGCTGCATTTTTTTAATACGAAATTCAGAGAAACACAGTAGTGTTGTGAAATATAATTGCAATTTTAAAATAACTGTTTTCTACTGTCATATATATATATATATATATATATATATATATATACTGTATGTATATGTGTATATATATATATATATATATATATATATATATATATATATATATATAGGCCTATATTTAAAAATATGTAATGGAAAATTCCCATTTTTAGTAGACATCAAATCAGTGTAAAAGTATCGTAAAAGTATTTCTTTTTCTTTTCTTTTTTAAATCTTACTGAGTCTGACCCCAAACTTTTGAACGGTATATTCCAAAGTTAAGTACAATGTGGTTATTAATAAGAACCACTTAAGGAATTGATATTAAGACAGACATCTCCATGGACACTGACAGTTCAGTCAAAACCAGTGACGAGAGCTCATATTTTTCATAAATACTAACAAACAGAAAAGCAGACAGAAACTGCTGTGTCATAAAACTGACTCATATTTCTGATCTTGTTGAAGGAAGATGTGTTTGATTCTCCATGGCATTACCTTGAGAATGCAGTAGGCCTGCTCTTTCAAAACAAGATTGCATTTTAGTGATCTATCACTCCAAATACTCTTCCATCTTCTTCTCTTGCCATCTTAGCACAGACTGAAGCGCACAACACTAGCTTTACATTAATATAGCCTGTGGTTAAAGCACCTCTTACTGAGATTCAGAGTAGGACAGACTCTGAAATATTTCCCCAGACAGGAACATTAAATACCTCCCTGAGCAGAAGGAACTCATATGTTAAAGATGTATAACTGTAATAATGCATATGAATTGGTGCAGGCTGATTTAGTTTGACCCTCTGGAGATGTCTTAGATGTCTTGGATATGGCAATTTCATGCCTAGCAGTCTTACATCAGGTTACTTATTTCATCTCTGAATGTCAATTGTTTTTTAATCCGCTATGACTGGCAGGTATGGGCTGGGACGATACACCAATTCAATACTATCAAGATACTTGGGTGTTGGTACAATATGTATTGTGATTTGTTTCCACTACCTGGAAATAACCTGATTTATTAATATAGTCTACATGGTTCACTTGCGTTGTCAGGTTATTGGTTTGCATGTAAACCCGGACAACAGGTTATTTGAATAAGCTGATTTTTGTGAGTTGTCAGCGTCCTGGTGTGCATGTAAACGTGCTCAATGTCTGGTAGAGAAAATGAATAATCAAATGTAAAATAGCACTGTATAGTCTTCACTGTATAAATAAAATGTAGATTAATCCTTATTAAAGTCATTGAAAAAAATGATTCGTTGAATTTAATCAATTTTTTTATTGTAAGTGGTTGCACACAATTGATTTTATCTTCATTTAAACAAATGCATTAAGTTGAACTAAAATTGATTAAGTTCACCTTAATGCATTTGTTTAAATGTAGGTAAAATCAATTGTGTGCAACCACTTACGATAAAAAAAGATTAAATTCAACGAATCATTTTTTTCAGTGAGTTATTCAAGAGCAGGGAGTGATTTTTTTTTTTCTTTGTCCTTTGTTGTTTGATTAAGATTAAAACAAAGAGCTGCACGGATCCAATATACTGTTACACATGCATTTTATTTATTAACAGATTATGTTTGCTAGGATACTCGCGGAGACCTACATTTTTTTTGACGTAATTTTGTGTGTATATGTCCGTTCAAGCGCAAGGAGACGTGAAAGAGAGCTCGACACGGCTTTCTGGGCGCAAACTTCGTATGTGTCCATACAAAAAAACTCCTCACACTATTTAATTGAGTTTTCTTTCGTGTCTTCTTGCGTTTGAATATTTAAATTGGCAAGGCTTAAAAACAAGTGCAAAGGATAAACTTTCGCGATACAGCACGTCTATAAGCAAGGACTAAAATAAAACAATTTAATATGAATTAATATCGATTCTGGAATAAAAAAATAAAATAAAAAAAATCATTAAAAAAAACAACAAAAAAAGCGTGATAGGTGATTAGTTTTTTTTTTCACAGCCGTATTGGCAGGTATAGAACATTCTGTGTGGAGACTCTCTCTTCTTACGAGTGGATGAGTCAAAATGTCTGGGGGAATGTGACTTTGCCACACAGCGTTGTGTCATTAGTGTGACCTGTCATGGTATTTTTGCAGTTTGCTCATTAAAAGTGCCTGTCGCTTTCTCCAATGCTGGATCAGCTTAATCAGTGATTCTTTATGCAGGGTCTTTTTCTTCTTCTTTTTTTTAAACACACTACTGAATAATAAGTTCTTAGAATGGGGAATGCTCTTTTCAAGGGTTTAGACATAACACTTTTTAGACATAGAGACAAAGATTACAGTTAAAGTCTGGTCGCATGCAGACCCGTTTTGGGGATTGGGGTGATAATGGGCTAGATTTAGGAATGGAAGAAAGTTCTTCATATGCAAATGTTCAGTGGCAACACTTGGATATCCTGAAAAAGGGGTCTAACAATCAGAATTTGTATACTGAAACTCTTACTCTGAAGCTGCTGTTGCTTTTATTCTATGCGAAAATAGCTGGCTTATCTGACTCTTTTGTAATTACAATATTGATCAGAGTCCACAAGAAGGAGGAGAGTCTCTTGACACTAATGCTCCTGTTCTGGAGAGAAGGAAAAAGAGAGAGAGAATGGCAAGTGTGTATTAGGTGTAGATGGGAAACATAAAGAGTTTTTAGCAAAACTCCTGAAGGTTAATGGAAAATTATTATCTGATTATTTGCATATAATTAGCCACAATTTATAAGCAGAATATGTATTATCAACTAAATGAGAGTGTCTGATGGCTGGTAAAAAGAAAGCTTATTATAAAAGCATATTATTGTACAAATGTTTGCTTGAAACAAGCGCGCGCACACACACACACACACACACACACACACACACACACAAACTTTAAAATAAATACTTTTAAAATAAAAAGTAACACAAAATTGGAAAATTGGGACCTGGATCAAGAGGTGGATTGATATAGTTTCAGACACTAAGTAATGTAAGTTGCAGAAACATATTCTTTATCTGCTATTCATTAAACAGTGTTTGAGTCATTTGTTTACATTATAGAAAAGTGAGAGAGGTAAAGAAAGAGATGGAAGAAATCAATAAAGTAATTTCAAAGTTTCAAGGAAGTTCATAACTTGCAAGACTTGCAAGCAGCCGAAACAATGGCCATTTCTGGTAATTGGTTCTCTATATTTCAAGCAACCACAGTTAGGACTGACACATGCTTTAAGACTTTTGTCTACTAATGTCAACTACTAAGGGTATAATTGTTGACCTGGCTGAGTCTGAAAGTTTGAGTTACTTTGTTTCACATCTATATCTTATACTTGCTGTTTGTGGCTTTTATTTTTAAAGGATGAAAGGCTCATTCAGACTGTTAATACAAAATATTAGCATAGTAATTGTAAATTGTTAATAATGCATGTATACATATTTGTATTTTTGTACATATTTGAGATTTCTCACGCCGCCAGTCCATTCAATACAACTACGACGAGTGACGACGGGTACGCTGGCGCGCTTTGGCTGCCGCTCCTCTCACTGTTTGTTTGTTTTTATGTTGACGCGGGGTTTTCTACCTGCTGTTTTTAGTCTTCCGACTTGTTGCAATGTCGCGGGACCATTTTACATTCGTTGGATTATTGCTTGTATCTGCCTGCATTCTCTGGAGGACTCTGGAGCCTTATCGGATGAGCTTACCCTGTGGCCTTACTTTGAACGTTCGCTGCCTTGGGACTGTTGCGATCCTGGATCAACGAAGCATGGCTCTAAGGTACACTGCACACCAGTTGCTGAATTTAAAACAAAACTATTATTTACAAAAAGATGTTTATGAACTCTGTCGTAACGCTGGCCTGCTGAGACAAAGACGGTACATACATCGGAGTTTTGGCCGCAGATATGGCCTCTCTTCCTCTAACAACATCTACGTGCCTATGTGTCGGCGTCAGGCTAAAAGCTCGTTTCGTAGTGGTGCAGTCTTGAGTAACTTATCTTCGTTCATTCGATCAGAGTTGCTTTCTGCGATGTGCCAGAGCCCCGTAAATGCTGCGTTGCTCAATGCACGCTCAGTAAACAATAAAGCCCTGCTTTTATCGGATATCATCGCAGAGCGAAAACTGGACTTATTATTTTTAACTGAAACTTGGCATAAACAAAACGACGGTCTACTCTTCAACCAGATCACTCCTGAGGGTTATGGACTGTTTGATCTCCCGCGACCTACTGGTCGAGGTGGGGGCATTATTGTGGTTCATAATCTACAATCAAACATCAGCGCTGTGAGTGTACCACAGTTCTCAACATTTGAATGCCTTGTTTTGAATATCTCTGCTCCAAAGGCAATTACTATCGTTACTGTCTATCGACCACCAAAGGCAAATGAAGCTTTTATGACTGAGTTTGCTGATTTATTGTCAATGTTGTGTTATAAATTTAAGAGAATCCTCATTCTAGGGGACTTCAACATACACATTGATGAAAATGACTGTGTGATGGCAAAGGACTTCCTATTTCTATTAGACTGTTTTAATCTTAAACAGTTTATCAGTGGCCCTACACATAACAAAGGTCATACATTAGACCTTGTGATTGCAAACGAAGCAATTGTATCACAGCAGTGTTCAGTTGATATTGGTCTCTCTGATCATCTGGCAATCTTTTTTAATCTAGACCTGCCTCTTCCTTCTGTGTCTCCCTCACACTCTGTTAATTTCCGTAAATGGAAATCAATTAATCCGTCAGACTTTGCAGACTCTGTTGTTTCCTCTCTTAGTGGTCTTCCGTCAGCTCCTCTGGAAGATAAGATTTTACACCTTAATACTGTTCTTGCTTCTAATTTAGATTCTCTTGCTCCCTTGAAGTCACGCAGAGTCTCTTTTACTCGTTCTGCCCCTTGGTATAATGACGACCTGCGTTTTAGGAAAGCAGCTTGCCGTAAATTGGAGCGCAAGTGGCGTGACTCAGGCCTGAATGTGTTTTATCAAGCCTGGAAAGATCACTTGGGGGAATATAGATCTGCAATTGAGTCTGCCAGATCTGTTTATTATTCTCAGATAATAGATAATAATCAAAGAAATCCAAGGCATCTCTTTCATACTATAAACAGACTTCTCACATGTAATGTTGGTACCTCTCTGCCTGTCTCAAATCAGGTGTGTAATGACTTTCTTCATTTTTTTAGCTCTAAAATTGACAATGTTTATAAAATCATTCATGCTATACCTGGTTCTTCTTCTGTACTTTGCTTGCCTAGTTTCTCTGGCACATCCTTTACTACCTTTTCTGAAGTTGACTCTGAGCTGCTCACTAGTGTGGTATCATGTATGAAAGTCACCACTTGCTTACTTGATCCCCTCCCTACAAGCTTGTTTAAATCTTGTTTTGACTCACTGTGCCCAGCTGTTCTTGGCATTGTCAATGAATCTTTGTGTTCTGGTGTTGTCCCAGCAGCATTGAAAACTGCTGCTGTAACGCCTGTTCCGAAGAAGCACGACGCAGATTTGGATAATTTAAATAATTATCGCCCTATATCAAATCTTCCATTTGTGGCAAAAATTTTGGAACGTGTTGTGGCTTTGCAGCTACACAGTCATCTCACAGTAAATAATCTTTTTGAGCCCCTTCAGTCTGGTTTTCGGAAATTTCATAGTACTGAGACAGCCTTGGTCAAGGTCACCAATGATCTGTTAATAGCCTCAGATTCTGGTTCTCTTTCTATTCTTATCCTCCTTGATCTTAGTGCCGCTTTTGATACTGTCAATCACAATCTTTTACTCAACCGTCTGGAAACTGTCTTTGGTGTTTCTGAGATTGTTTTAACCTGGTTCAGATCTTACCTCTCTGATCGTAAACAGTTCGTCTGTATGAGTGGTTTTCGGTCTGAGATCGGCTCTGTCCGTACGGGTGTTCCTCAAGGTTCAATTCTAGGCCCGTTACTTTTTAGCATGTACATATTTCCACTTGGACTGCTACTAAGATCACTTGGGCTTAATTATCACTTTTATGCAGATGACACTCAGATTTATATTCACTCAAAACCTGGTCAAAATCTGGATGTTCCTTTTTTAACACACTATATTTCTGAGATAAAAACATGGATGTCCCAAAATTTCTTGTGTCTCAATAGTGATAAGACTGAGGTCTTGCTTATTGGCACCCCTCATCAGCTTCGTAAGGCTGGTTCACTAATTTTAAACATAGATGGCTCTGATTTGGAGGCACAAACTAAATTAAAAAACTTGGGAGTTATATTTGATTCTAGTCTGTCCTTTGACTCTCATGTGCGGTACATTGTTAAAAACTCTTTTTTTCATCTCAGAAACATTGCTAGACTTCGCTCTATGTTATCCCTCTCGGTGACTGAAAGGCTTATTAATACCTTTGTTTTTTCCCGCATTGACTACTGCAATGCACTTCTTGCTGGGGTCCCTAAAACCACACTTAACAAATTACAAAGTGTACAAAATTCTGCTGCTAGGATTTTGACTGGAATTAGGAGAAATGAGCATATTACACCGATTTTAAAGTCTTTGCACTGGCTCCCGGTCAGGTTCCGAGTCGATTTTAAAATCCTTATGCTCACATATAAGGCACTGCATGGTTTGGCACCTCAATATCTGTCTGCGCTTTTAACTTTATACACACCCAAGCGTCATTTACGCTCTTCACAAGCTGGTCTATTGGCGGTCCCACAGACTCGATTGCGTACTGTGGGGGACAGGGCTTTCTCATCATATGCACCTAGGCTTTGGAATGCTCTTCCTCCAAATATCAGAGATGCACAGTCTCTAAGTAATTTCAAATCTCTTTTAAAAACGCATTTTTTTAGGTTAGCTTTTACTTGATTTTTTTTTTTTTTTTTTTTTTTGTGTGTATTGTTGTATTGTATTTTTTGTATTGTTGTATTTTAAATTTGCTTGTTCTAGTATGTAAAGCGCCTTGAGAAGCTGCTTTAAAGGCGCTATATAAGAATAAAGTTATTATTATTTATGCAGAAAATATACACTAAAATATAAGTATTGCCACTACACAGGCTGTGCTGTTTATGCTATATCAGGCTATATCGGTCCAAATGCAGTGATGCAATGTCCTATCTGCCTGTCAATGTATGTATTTTCAAACCTCTACGCACCCTGCTCGGCAGACATCACACGTCACCAGCGTGTTTCATGCCATGAGTTGCAACTGAAACAGCAGCCGCCTTTTACAGTTCCTCCTGAATCAAAACAACAAGCTTATGCTGCGTTCACGCTGTAATTAAGAGATGGAAACCCATGATGTTATACTCAGAATGGTTCGTGACTTGAATGTATGCGTTTCAGTGGCAACACTATCAACGCTGAAATGAATCTGCAGCAGTCAGGTGGTACAGGTCAGTGCTATTTAAGTGGTTTACATTTATTTTTATTGTAATGTTATTGTAATGTGCTTTGAGATATGAGGTAGTTTAATGCTGTCTCTTGTGACGCGTTTATGTGTTTTGAAGGAGGCGTGGCTTTAGAGACACTCTGAAGGCAGGGTGGGATCTAATGCTTTCAAAGCTAACTTGCTATTGCTAGCCTCTTCAAAAATTGCCTACCCTTTAAGACCAAAAGTTTGGGCAACTCTGGAAAATACTACAGAAGAAGCTAAATTTTTAATGCCAATAGTATTGTTTGATGTCGAGGTCAGAAAAGACACACTGCTCTAGGGGAGAATCTGTTCTTATTTTTGATTCTTTTTTGGTTTTATTTTCCTGTGAATCACTGTTTGGAGAGTAGTACTTTGAAGAGTTGATGAGCAGGACGTGTGGAATCAATGACAAAGTATGTTTCTAAGCCTTTCTAGACCTCGACCCACAGAGTCCCTGAGGGAGCAGCAGAGAGATCGCTGAACACGACAAATGAAGCCCTGTGGCGGATTGAATTTATTCAAAAGCTGTAGGAAGTACAACATCTGGCGACTCTTTAAAAAAAAAAAAAAACTTCCCTTTCACATCAAATCCTGTCACTGATGTTAAAGGAAGTCAGCAAGTAAGTCCACGTCATTTCTTGTCATCTCAAGCCACTTCTCGTCCTGTCTGTGGACTCGTTACTCACACCAATAAAGTCAGTCACACCAAAGTGCCATCTGCAGACTTGCAATGAGTCGTGGGATATGAAAATGACAGTGTAGAAAGATTTGAGGAAGAAAAGGTCTGTAGCACTCTAGTACTATGGGTCAGTGTGTCTGATGTGTCAGTGTGTTTGATTTCACGGCCTATTTGCCCTGTTATCAAATTGCACAAGGTCCAGTAGGGAGTCAATTATGGTTCGAGTTGATTAGCACAAGTGGCTCAAATGTTTTCATGACCCCAAGAGTCAAGGAGAGTTTGTAATCATATCAAGTTTTGGTATATTTTGGACTCTTTTTGGTGGCTGAAACAGGCTGGAATAGAAGCCCAGGACTTTTGAATTGTCACTGAAAACTGTTGCGAGCTGGTCAGCACAGAGCTTCAGGGAGGAATGGAGGGACATTGTCTGCACTGGTTGTGTTTTTGGTTATCTGTCCCCTAAAGAAACTCTCTCATTGATCATTAATGAGGATTGGGATGTGGTAGGACTGTTATAATCGTAGGAGGATACTCGTGTTTGATTGATGTGGGCGGTATAAGGTTGGAGGAGGCTGGTCTGACTTTCCATTCTGCCCTTGTTAGGGCAGTTGGATGGTAAAGGTTGTATGTCAATTGGAGAGAAATCTCATCTTTTTGCAGTTGGAACAATCCCACAGGCATTTCCATATGAGGATGGGTCATTGGCTGAAAACTTCATCCAGCTTTTTGCAGAGTAACACTGCTTTGGCAGCTCTGACTTCACTCACTAGTTTGTACTTGGCTGCCTTGTAGAGGTTTTGATGCCCACTTCTCTAGGCCTCCTTTTTTGCCAGCAAAGCTGTTCCATTGTAAATCAAGGCTTGTTGTGTACAGCATTGGAAAAAGCCAATCAGCTACAGCACATTGTTTAGAGCTGTCTCACGCAGACAGGTCTCAATAAAACAAGGGGCAATGTCCCTATGTATGTTTGAAAGGCATAAGAGCACAAGTGATCCCACTTTATTACCCCTACTACTTTATCTGAAGACCAGCAATAACTGCTGCGGCAATAGTTCAAGATACCTAATAAATCTAATTGTAAGGAAAATGCAGCAATCTGTTGGTACCATGTTCCTGGTTTTACAAAAGATCTTTTTTGAAAAGTTATTAGATGTTTATCTATCTGTCTGTCTGTCTGTCAATTCCTGATGGATAAAATCAAGTCCCGCCATACATTTTTCCTTAATTGAGAAGCTGTTTTGGAAGAAAACACTTCCCTTTTATGCCAACTTTAAAAGGACAACTTTGTATCTTACCTGAAAGGTTCATATTAGTACTATAGAGTAGTAATATGTATAGTTAAGGTACTACTGTGCAACTTTTAGGGGTAAATAAGGTGCGAAGATGTTCTTTTTGAGGGTCCTGTGGTCCCAATGACCAGCTATTGTACCCCTTTTTCTGATCAATCCGTCTATTTCTCTATCAGTCTCTCTATCTGAGTATCTGTCTTTCTATATAAACTTTCCAACCTAAAAGCTTTTTAAACTTCTTCAACCTTTCAAACAAGGCTTTGTCAAAGCAACATTCAAAATTTGTCTCAACAAACTTTTCTTTTCTTGTTACTAGAGTTTTAACCTGAGCAAAGAAACACAGCATGTTACTAATTTCACTTACAATAGGGATGTTTCTTAAAAGCACAGCAGCTGCACAAATAACTGCACTAAATTTATAAGTGGAACTCGGGGGGAAAAAAATAACAAAAATGTGCTATATGACCCCTTAAGACTGCAGTGTGTAACTTTAAAGAATACATTTCTGAGAGAAACGTGCTGGTTAAAAACCTTTTGGTGGTAGTGTCTGGGCGGAAACACCTCAAACAGCAAGCAGCCAGAAATGTGCATGTACTTTATTCTCTGTTCCCTCTCCATTGCATTCTATCATTTTTCTTCTCTATCAGTAATCGCCGTTTTGACATTTTCAGTCCATCACTTGTCTATAACCTTATTAGCAACCTGCGTGGACCTTTATTTGAGAGAATGTGCTAAAAAGGGGGAACTAATCAGATCTCGGAGCTGACAGTGGCCCGGCAGCAATCAAGCGTAATGGAACAAGCCTGTGAATCAATAGCACTAGCAGTGATCGTGGACTGACAAAGGTTGTTTAGTAGTAGGTTTGTGCTAATTGAAATCAATGGGTAATCTGATGACAGTTCTTCGCCTTGATCTCATGGAGGATTCAAACGATAGGTAAAGAGTATTGAAATGGGTGCGCAAACTGATTGGCTGTATCTCTCTTTTTGCTGATTCACAATTTAGAAAGCTAATCCGTTCGATGGGAGTTAAATAACTTGGATCAATAGCAGTGGTCATTTGGATTTAATGGTGATTTCTGTACATCCATGAAGGTTTGTCAATATACTGTTAAACACCTTATCTGACAACATGACTCTTCACTAGTGAGGAATCTAGTGAGAGGGCACTAGTGAGTTAGGTTCTTCAATCTGAAGGCTGACTTAGTTTGTTTCTCCCCATCAATTTCACATTAATCTTTATGTATGATTCCTATGAGTCATAACCAATTAAGTATTCTAGAAAACATGACGTATATTCTGACTATCACATATTGCTTTTTAACAATAACTATTATTCTTTGAAATCTATTAATAAGTGGTGCTCACTAAGGCAATCAATATTATTTAGCCTATTAATTCTCATATTTAGGGACTGATTCATATTCAGTGGCTGCATTTACACTGCAAGTCTTAATGCAGAGATCTGATCTTTTGGCTGATTATTATCTGATTATTATTATTTTTTTGTCCTGTCTGTTTACATTTAATTTAGACATGACTGGTATCCGATGTCTGTGTTTAATCACCGCCCAAAATGATTATGTTGGTGAACGCTTTACTATGAAATTGTGTATTTACACTAACTCTGCCCACTGACATCTGGCCATAATTATGGAAGACAGTGGCAATAGAGCTCTCCCGCCTTTTTCCGAACTCGCTCTACTCCCTCTTCCCATCACATATCAGATCTGCATTATTTTCAATAAAAATTAAGAAAATATTCGAAAAGTTGAAATAAAGTGTCTAACGTGCAGGTTAATAAGTGTTTAGGGGTAGGTGTAGGGAGGGCTTTATTGTCCCAAAAAGGCAGCATCCATTTCATAATTTTATGAAATTATTGCATACCGTTTATGTACAACAATACTGGAGGCAAATAGTATCTGCCACTATTTACAAGTAGCCTATAAATAGCATCTAAACTTACTGCAAAGAAAATACTGCTATTTTTACATGGTGTAAATAAAATCTTTGGCTATTTTTGCACAAAGTAAATAGTGTAAATAGCAGCTATCGCTAAGAAAATATGCTATTTTCACTTAGTGTAAATAGAATCTAGTTGCTCTTTACACTTAGTGTTTTGAAATGACGTGAGGCGAGGGTGAGTAGGCTAAATGATGATAAAATTAAAAATTTTGGATGTTATATCCCTTTAACAAAAGTAAACATTTGAAATATCATACGATGGCTATAGATTCAAATAATACGGTGCTGCACATGTCACATTGATGAAATCTTCACCTCTGGTTCACTCTGTCCTGTTGGCTATTGTCCCTCCCAATGTCATTTTCATCAAAAGTTTAAAGATGTGTCAAACGGGAATAAAATGACAAAGCAAGGTCAATAAGCGACATATTAAAGATTCTGTTAAAGCAGATTCCCTTTAACAGAGTTCTCTAAGCTCCGAGTCTCCGCTGGGAGACGTCTCTGAAGTGTCTACAGTCAAGGGGGCTATTAGTGAGATTATGTGGAGTGCAGTGTTTGATTTAATTAATCTGTTGGGAGAAATACCCGTGCAGATTTACTTACATCTGTTTTCCTAACGTTACTTTGACGATTCCCCACGCATACCTAATTAAACACATAAACATTAATGCAGACGTGGTCGCCAGTATCCCTCTGATAAGATGAAAACTGCTATGATATGTCTTTGATCTATATTTTGTTTCGTTATGGGCCACACATATTAACAAAGCCTGTGCGTTTCTCAGCCTTGGTGGTGGAGGATCAAATTAAAAGGCAGCTGTCAGTGATTCGGTGAGTTTTGCGAAAGTGACATTTGGCCTGGCAGAAAGGTCCTTGAAATGCAAAGTGGGGTGATTAGAAAAGAGAGACCAGTATTCTTTATCAAAGTGCAAGCTGGTCCTGCCATTTGGCTCATTTGGAATCCGGGCATCGCCGCTGTATTTGTCCAGTGCTTTGATACATGCGTCTGCACACTTTCTTATCCCTCGGCTTAAGTCTTCAATTGCCATGGACAAGGACACTGTGACAATTTAAGGCCGGATCTCTATCCTCACGCTTTGCGTATTCATCCTGACCTATTCCAGCACATCTGCAGGCTTTAAGTTCCAAACTCAATTAATCAAGCTGTTAGATTTGATTGAATGGGTCCGATGAAAATTGTGATTTTATGGATAGGGTGAGAAAAAAAACATCTTACAACTAAACAGTTTGAGGAACATTGGTTAATATAGTTTTTATGAAAGTAAATTTACTGCATCGAGTAAATGTATGTTTGAGATCTCTATATTTATCCAGTTGATTTCTACCCACTAAATATAAATTTCATAATATCTTAATATCAATTTAAAAGAAAAACATTAAGCTATATTAGGGAGTGGAAATGGCTAATACGCCAGTAAATGCTCCTCTGCTGCAACGTACTGGTTACAGTGGTAATTTATTTGTTTATTTATTGGAACTAAAAGTGTTTGTTTGCTACGTCTTAGTTCTCCTACGTCTTGAAACTTTTATTTTTTACAAATGTGGACAATCTTTGATAGATGAACTATCAATCAATTTTGGTCATCACATTAAAACTAACATTAAAACTGGAAAAAATATTTAGAGCTTTGAAGCTCTAGTCAAATGTTTGTACGAACTCTGATATGAATAATGTAAAAACATTTGACTATTTCTGCCACAATACCATGGTTACAGTTTGCGTTACATTATGATAAACAACAATAAATGTCAACATTTAATAATAATTGCTATGAACAATAAATTTCCCAAGAAATAGTTCATCGCTGTGGGATGCTGTTGATGCATCCTATCAACAAAGTAATGTTTTGAATGTTATTACTGAATGTACAGTCACGGGTGCGAGTGTGCGTTTGTCTGTTTTCTACAGTTTTGAGCGTGGCTTAAGTTATACAATCAGAATTGGGAACTGTCTGGTTTATTACATAGAAAAGTGTTTTGAAGGTTCTTTGATACTGTAGCTATAGCTACATCTCTCAATAATATCCCAAGTATCCTTGGAAAGTTATTAACTGTGTAAATGATAGTGTACCGTAGTCACAGAGGGCACGTCTCCACTGAGAACAGAACAGCTGGAGTCTGCTGCCTCGCTGAGTTGTCTGCCTGACTTCCATTTTGAGGGTCACTTGAATCTTGCTTTGGGTTATGCTGATATTAATGCAGAGTGAAGCTTTGGACTTTATGTGTGACCTTGAGGATGATAATATGTTTTATATTTCAAAAAACATTATTCTTAAGTTCCTTTTGCTGGTTTACTTAGATTGTGGAATCGTCTTTTTTAAAGAAAAAAGTAGAAACCCAGCAAAAAGAAAACCAGTGAATGAAATAACCCATTGTACCTCTGTATTTAGACATATTTTTGAAAGAAGCTGGATATTTGACAAGAAAACGTTTTGAGGCACAAGTTATTAGATTCTGATTAAGATTACAATATTATTATTTTTTAATAGCATGCACTGATGAATCATGCACAAAGTTACAATGACAATGTGAATTTTAGTTTTTTCTCTTATCTTTTGGTTATTATTATTATTTATTTATTTTAAAAAACAATGTCTTTGTCTGTAGTAATGTCTATTATTAAAGGTCTTTTGTCATATTTATCATCTAAATTTCTGATTTGACTTCATTTCAGCAGTCACACCCAGCGGAAATCTGATTGTCTCAGAGGTTTTTTGTTCAGAGCTCAACTGAACACAATTTTAGTGCAAAATGTATTTACTTATATAGAACACTGATGATTCTCTTTGTATCAATATAAAACATGACTTTGATGCACTGTAGCCTATTCCAGATCATACGAATGTGATGTCATGTGATTTATTCTGTTTTTGATCAGTTTACTACTTTTACTCCAATAGAGACTGTTGATTAAAACAGTTGTATTTAGGGATGCACCAAAATTTAGGTCGGAAAACGAATGACTTGTGTTCCTAAATGGAATGCAAAATGGTGGAGAAAATGCTGTATTACTGTTAACACAAATAAAGCTCTTTCGGATTATGCTATGTTAGCCACTTGACAAAAAAGAATTGTCTCTGAGGCGAGGCACGGTACAAACATTACTCGCGAATCAAGAAAACAAGATTCAAACAATAAGACTAACCATGTTGAACTTTATAACAATGATTACAACACAGAAGTGTTTGATATTAGAAATTTTCGTTTTTGTGATTTTTCTGTCCCATCTTTAAAAGAGTCCATGATTTGTTCCAGTCTGAAGCCGGATGAACCTGCAGATGGCCACAGAACCGAACTGACACATTGTTGAGTGATGTCAGGCAGAGATAAGTAGTGTGAGATTTGCAACGTTGTGACGTGCCGACTCGTGTTTCAGCAGCTGAGGTGCCGTTGTTACCCATTGGCGGAGAGGCATGCTACAAGTCGGCTTTTTCACCAAAGAAAATGACACACAGCCATCCCTCAAAAAAGCGTTTTTCCACATTGTTTTCCTCTATCACCTCCATTTCAGAGAGTATTACAATTACCAAACCCCCATCAGTAACCCCAAAATGATTCAGACAGCGAGGAAAAAGCCAAGCCAAGGCAGGCTTGATTCTAGCTTGGAAAACAGCAGGCCTTAAATTGGGTGGCAATGACACTGCCCTGGGTGTAAAAATCTGTTGCGCACAGCCTTTCCCGGACGGCAGTCTGGACATGATGGTCCTCGTTGAGAACATTAGATGGTTCTGCTGAACCCCAGCCGGCTATATAGTTTCATTATCCATGCGTGAAAAGGGAAGTCTGCAATACATTCACGCAGCTAGACAAACATTTAATTTTGCTTGCATAAATCATGCGATGCAAGTATGAGACTGTGTTTGTATCTGAGTGCTGTGGTTACAAGCATCATATAGCAGATTTTAAAAGCATAATAAACTATGCATGCCTCCCGGTGGCATTAGATTAGGCATGTTTATATTCGCAATAGCCAGTAAACAAATCTGATGATGAACCTAACATCTAATATACAATGGACATCTGATTTCTCTCTCTCTCTCTCTCTCTCTCTGTCTCTCTCTCTCTCTCTTTAATGCCACGAATTTAGTTTCAAAATAAAATTTAGAACAAAACGTCATAATTTTATGCAATGGGTATTCTGTTCTTTTAGTTCATAACAGCAACACATGCTTGGTTTATTCATTTTTATAAACCAGACTGCCTGCTTCTTTTCCTTGTGCATTTTTCATCTGTACTATAAACTGAATTTCTAAGTTTGTTGTAAACTGGGTTTACAGCAAAACAAGCTCGCAAAGAGACTACAACCACTGCGCCTTCCTCCCTTTTGTGTAAACAGAAATTCTACAAAAGAGTCTCAGTTCCTCCTAGCATTGCTTAGACTAGTCCATTCTGTTTCAATTCACATCTCCTATTCATCACCGGATAGATAAGACCAGGCAGATAGGGCCTGTTCACAATATCAACGCTGACAAACTGTGTTTATACTGGTGTGCAATGCAATGCATTTATAATCTGTGCAATGTTTATCTTATTTCTAAGACATATCTGTTAATTTTATTTAATGCATCTGTATGAAACCACCTTGTGGACTAAGTTGCAGGATTGCCTCCAAAAATTGGCTGTTCTTGGAAAGAAGAAGTTTTAGATTATTTATTGTACACGACATGGAGTATGGCTGGAATATATGGATGGAATTGGCATTCTAAAGCAACATAAGGCCAGTAATGTGGAATTATCTAACAATGAGACACATCTGTTTTTAAAATGGAGACCATTTCAGCTGAAGTGGAATATCACCCTCTGGCTATTTTATATGTGTTTGCACGTGTACGGTTGTGTTTCTGAGTGTATGCGTGCGAAGTGCACTGTCTGCTCACTGCAAAACTTCAAAATGAACTCGGGAAGCTGATGCAATTATTAATTTATCTCTGAGATTTATATCACACAGTTATGTGTAAGCTGGGTATTTTTGTCTGTTTTGCTTGTGGAATTGGAAAGGACTTGTGTTCTGGCGTGAGGAAACTGGTTTTGATCTGTCTACACACACGCCAAAAAGATAAAAAATTCAAGCATTTGAACATTTCACATTTCTGTCAGGCTTTTATGTGTAAATCATTTAAGAGGAGATCTACAGTATAATACTGGGAGAAAGCTATCCCATAGCATTCCCGCCCATCTCATTGACGGTTGCTCGACTGGATCAGGACACCTGGTAGTACGTACAGTACAGTAATGTGTGTATGTGACATTTTAATCTCAGTGGTTACATATTTTAAATTTGCATAACGTGTTTTTGCTAACAAGCTAGCTAGCTTCTCTCATGTTAACTGGACGTATAAGATTACCCAGCTGTAGTCCTTTCTTACACAATATTCAAAAGGAAGAGAAAAATACCAAAACATAAATATGAAAAATTTTTAGAAAATGTTTGCAATTTCTTATACACTTAACATACACTCTTTCCTGAGGGTAAATTCCATTGGTTTTTGTAGTTGATTTAATTTGGGAGTAATTTTAGCCCACAGAACTACAGTATAACCTGGGGCTGGACACAGATGCTAGTTAACATGGATTCACTTCAGATGAGATGGTTGGTTATCTTGTGGCTGTGGTCACTGGTTCCTCATGCACATGGTGTCTGGCTGTCACATGACACACGTCTGTTTTACACTCCTAGGCATGATGCAAGTAGCTGTCTTCTGTGTCTAGAGATGGTTGCTGATGCTTTTGAGTAGCAGTCTCCATTGTTGGCAGTTGATTCAGTACTTTGACAGAATCTCACTTGTCAGTTCAACCTCTGCTGCTGAGATGGTGATTGCTGGTGTAGGGCTGCGCGATATAGGCTATAGTTTTTAGCATTGGCGCAGGTTATGCGATTGTAGTTTAACGGACCAGGCACCATATGATTTTCACACTGGATTCTCGGATTGCAAACACCTTTAACAACCTGATTGCAAACTTTACCCATCATATTGCGAAAACACACGTGTTTTAGGTCCTCAGTTTAAACATTCAAGCGATTTTAAACCATTCGAGTGCAAGAAGATGTGATAGAAGGGCTCTTATTCTCTCTCTTCTGTGTCTATTTGTGCTTGAATGGACACTTACATGCAAAATTATGTAAAAATGCCTAATATTATGCCTAATATTCCTGCTGCTGTCTGTCATTAATCTTAATTAAACAATAAAATACAAAGAGAAAATCACTTTTTTAGCTTTAACAAGGATTAATTATATTGAATTAATATAGTGAAGACTATGCAGTGTAATTTTACATTTGCTTATTTAATTTCTGCACCTTATTGTTAGGCTTACCTGAAAAAACATAAAACACTGTTTATTTAATTTGTATTTTTGTTCTATTGTATTTCCTTATGATTGTAATTTATTATTTTCTATGCAGGTGCTTTTCCCCACAATCATTGTAGAAGTATTCATTCTTTCCAAATAGACCTATTCAAGTCATCTGGTGAAATTGTTTTCATATTTCAATATATATTCACAGAAAAACAAAAGATTGCAATGTCAATTTTTTCCAATATCGTGCAGCCCTTATATTGCTAAATAAATAAATAAATGTCTTTTTTTGTGTAAAAAGTCACATTTACATTAGAAGACGCATTTACAAGGCACATTTACATTAGAAGCAAAACTGTAATAAAATATAGATGATTAAAAGATATAAGATATTTTTCTTTAAGTTTACTTTTTTGCTTAAACCTGCATAAACCTCATAATTTATAGAAAAATGTAGTGTAATACCTGTAGTAATTTTAGTCAATGCATTAAACTAACAATGATCTATTGAGGGATACTTGCACATTTCAGTGTACATGCATAATATTAATTTACATATAACTAACATTATTATTTTGTTAACATTTTAACTTTGACATCTCCAAAATGTAAATCATTACATTTTTCATGTTACAAATGTACCATACTAGCATTAACCAAGATTAATATGTGTTAGTGCAGGCTTTCTCTTGCATTAATAATGATAATGTTTGCAACTTTATTGTGAAATATTACCACTACTTGGTGAGAAAAACTTGTGTGTTCTCTCTTAATATCTTACAAAGTTCGATTTTCAAACAAATATGACTCATTTTAAGATTTATCATTTTTAGATATACTGGAAACTGATTGAATATATATATATATATATATATATATATATATATATATATATATATAAATAAAAAATATATGCTTTGCAGCGTTCAAGGTTGAAGCCTCACCTCACGAACACACAGAGCTCTGTCGGACTATTTGCAGAGGGCATATTTTTTGGCCTTGTGAATATGTATAACCTCTTATTCTTTCATCTCAGCCCAACAGAGTTTGCTAAATCCAGCCGGATTTTCTCTCTTACTTCTTCTCTGTTTCTATCTTGTGCTGTAGGGGAGTGTATGTGTGTGTGTTTTCAATGACAGTTCTCCCCAGCGGCTGTTTTTTAATTACATCATTTGGTGATATGGTTATGTCTGCGGCAGTCTGTTACAGTTAGTACATGTGACAAGTCCCAAATCACTGCAGCCACAAACGACGGCTCCTTGAAATATCCTGCCTGATTCATGCTTCAGTGAGATCCACATAACTCACTTTACGTTTGGATTGAACGGTCACATATCTCACCAATTCAGACGATCAAAGATGACAATTTATTTGAACGGTTTTCACACAGTGATAGATGAGGCTGGACCAATACATTTCACCCGGTTTTTTTTTTGGTTTTTTTTACTAGAATATTTATTATGTCACCAACTATGTCAATCAATTTCTATGATTTACATTCACAAAAACATCAAATGCAAGTTTGTGCCAAAGCAACAAAAGAAAGCAATTAAACTGTCCTCATCAATCTGAAGAACAGAATACTTTGCCAGTTTGTTCGCGGACTTGAATTAGCGCTGACTTGTGTTCTGGCTCCGCCGCAGGGCTTGTGATTAACTGGCTACTGGCCCAAACAATTGGGCTTGATTTGACATGAAACAGCTAAAGACTTTGATTGTGCCCAATATTGGACAACCGGTTGTTTTCTGATCAGACTGTGTGCCAATCTTTGAGAATAGAGGCAAACTTTTTGATATAGCAATGCTGGAAGATTTCATGTCATGAAATTTGTGATATGATGAAGAATTGGACAGTGTTGGTGTTTTTGTAATGGAAGAGATTTCTGTTTCATAATGACCGGGGTCGGTTTAAAAAAAAGCTATACTAAAGGTTTTAAGGAATAATTTGCCTTATAATTGTTGTTCCAAACCCAAATTACTATGTGGATGAATGTGCTCTACTCAATTAAAGTGAAAGAATGGACTGTCTATTTTTAACATTCATGCATTTGAATTCAATGAAAAATTTCCAAGTAATCTTTAAATGATGTACATATTATTAATTCAGAAGAAATGTAAGGTAAGTAATTACAATGAATTAAACATTAAAGTTTGGTAAATGGCAAAACAACTACATTTCCATTAATTGAAAAAAAAAAAAATTCCTCTGCAAAGTTAAGAATATTTAGATAAATGTAAATCAGACCATTTGTTAAAATATTGTTATATTTGTTATCATTAGTATACATACACACATATATATATATATATATATATATATATATATATATATATAATAAATGGTTTGGATTAGATTTATTGAAATACATTTTACTTAATGTAAATTAATATTTGCATTACATTTTTAGGAATAACAGACTGAAGATAATTGTCAACTACGTTTATCAATTGTATAATTTCCTTCAGCTCCATTCAGCATCTTATGGAAATGCTTTCTGGGAATGCTTTATTGACAGATAATATATGTACTAAATATATGTCTGAAACAAGGTATCTTTCAAGGCAGTATGTCTTTGCTACTTACTGTTAGGAACAGCCAAACTGTTTTGGAACACATTCGTGGAGGGAGGGAGTGAAAATGCTGCCTAGAAAGGGATCAAGCTTTTGGAGCGTTTTGGTTTTGGAGCTCTAGAGTTGTATAGTTCATGACGGACACATCTTATGCTATGTTCCTTCTCTAAATCAATCTGAATCGTTATATAACTATGAATCAGGGATACTGCATCATCCATATTAATTTAAAGTTTGTCCCATTGAAAGATGATGGATTGTCTCTGGGGGGAAATATGCTTGAATTACCTTTTTGGAGGTTGTAATGAAGTGTCTATATCCTCAGGGTTTTCTTGTGCCATTATTGTTTGTGTTAAATATATACCTCTATAAACAGAAAAGTAATAGTTAATTTCCCCCAATTTCAGTTACAAAGTATTTCCCAACTGGTGGGTCCTAGGTTTTCTTCTGTAAATAAAACAGTTAAGCATATAATCATCCAGAGTTTGGATAGCTAATCAAAGTCAAGTATTTGAGGTTTTTTTTTTCTTTGACGGTAGGTGTGTGTTTTTTTGTCGCATATCTGTCGTTTTGTAGAAGCTAGCCAAAGTAGCCAAATGTCAACATGGACAGGTTCTCTAAATAATTGATTTAAACATGAATTATTTATTCCATTTTTTATATAGTGTTGGGTTACCTGTAAATTCTGAAACAAGGCCAGTATTTTCAATTTTTCAAAGTCTGTCATGACTCATGCCAAAAATGTAATTAAATAATAAAAGAAAGATAAAATGAAATCCTTTGCAGCAAGATGTCATCATGTTTCAAAGGATAGTTGTCATGGACAACAGTGATTGCACTACAAATCACATAAAGTCAAATGGCAGGCCTCTGTTTTTCTCCAGGATATGTCAAGGACATTTTTTTCGTTCTGTTCCACCTTGCCATCTTGACATTTTTTTTACCACCACTGTATATCTTTAATTTTCAGTGTCAGCAAACCTGCATGTGTTGTATCTCTGCTGATTGTCAGGAAGACAGCTGTGTCTGTGTGCTTTTGTCTGTCTATGACCTTGATTGGGCCACAGAACTGAGAAAAACCCGATCATTACGTCCCGTGGCATCACCATCTGAGAGGAAGAGCAATTTGCGCACACTACACTGTAGAGGCTCCTCATGCTCATGTTTACTGATGGATTGAGGACCTGAAGGACTCAACTTGAGTGCCATGTTAGCCCTTGTCCTTCAGCTAAACCCAGGTGCACAATGGGAATCTTTTTTCACCCTCTCTCTCTCTCTCTCTCTCTCTCTCTCTCTCTCTCTTGTATTGTCAAGATTGTATTGATTGGTTGTCAAATTTTTCAATATGCACTAAAAAAAAATTTAAACATTATTTTTCATCTTATTTTCTAGTAAATATATAATAAATGTTATGTATAAATGTTTCTGCAGTTCCTAATTGAGGCCAGTTGCACACATCACCTTTAGTTCAAGATAAGTTTTAATATTTAATGAGCAAGTTTAAGCAACTGCTTCAAAGATGTTTATATACACTACAGGTCAAAAGTTTGAGGTCAGTAATTATTTTTTCTTTTTTTCTTTTTTTTATTAATACATTTATTAAGCATGGATTCATTAACTATTACATTGTTTCAAAAGATTTTCTTTTGAACTTTGTTCATCAAAAAAATCCTGGAAAGAAAACGTGGAAAGAATTAACATCATAATAAGAAGAAATGTTTCTTAAGCAGCAAATCAGCATATTAGAATGATTTCTGAAGGATCATGTGACACTGAAGTTTGGAGTAATGATGCTGAAAATTCAGCTTTGATCACAGGAATAAATTCTATTTTAAAATATGTTTAAATAGAAAACAGTTATTTTAAATGGTAATGATATTTCACAGTATTACTGTTTTTACTGTATTTGTGATCAAATAAATGAAGTCTTGGTGAGCATAAGTGAAAACATTTACTGTATTTTTACTGGAAAATACAGATTAGGAAAACTTTAATAATTGAAATATTGGGTAAACGACAAGGCAGCCTGTGTGATATCAATGGTCTTTTATGTCTGTACTGTGTAATATACTGTATACATGATATGATGTGAAAGAATAATATAGTGCTTCCAAATTTTGTAAACGTGAATGTCTAAAGTGGACCATAGAAATAAAGTGCTAAACAAAAACACGTGATGTAAGTAGTTTTGGTAACAGTTAATGCATTCCTTAGGAACCGAAACCCACAAGCTTCTGTTTGAGCGACTGAAATGCTTTCATTGTCATGTTGCATATCAATTTTGTATAACATATAAATAAGATCGTATCAGCATTGTCTGAATAATCTCTCTTTCTCTTTCTCATACACCTGCTGTACGTCATCAGTTAACTTCATTAGATGGTCATCATACCAACAGTCACAAAATTCAGTTGCCTACAAAATCTTTTTGTCACACCTTATTCTTATGTAATGTGAGTCTTTTTTAACACTAGGAAAACATTTGAATACATCCTGAATGAGGTTATTAAGACCCCACTTCCCCTCCACAATCACATTTCCCATGAGTCCTCGCTAATGCTATGGATGGCAATGTGAGAGTCATCACTTTCTGTGCAAACAAAATGGCTTATCGCACCTTTTTGTATTGACACAGTGATAATTATCACGCCGGCTATGATGGAAATCATCAAAGCACCTTTACTCAGCTGGTTTTGTGGCTTTGTGCTTTGAAGGCCCTGTCAGCTATTTTTAGTATGTCGGCAGTATCTTCTCATCACTGGAGATACGCGTTGGGCAATTACCCCATGCTCTGAAGAGAACAGGGTGGCTCTGAAACGAAACGCCAGCTGTTTTTTTTTTTTGTTTTTTTTTAGCAAATGCTCTTCTGAGTCATCTGGTAACCAGGGAGAATCAAGTGTAAAGAGTTCAGAGAAAAAAAGCGGACAGCAGTAGAAAGTGTTCTGAAGCACAAAGAGGGGGATATTTAGGACTGAAGATCGTTACGCCACCATTACAGTAAATAAACCGAAACTGAGCGTATATGCTACTTGCCTATAGAATGCTTGAAATGTCTATTTTTAAATGAACCAATTCGAATCAAAAACAAATACTTTCTGATTATGTAATCTGTATGAAAGTTGCATTTCTCTCTAAAGGTGCGTCAACTTCATCTTTGGTGTCGACACTGACTCTAGTTTATCAATACATAATTGAAACGTCTCATTGCTCATTACCGACATGATAATTTTTACTATATGCCGGTGCTTTGTAACAAGCTTTTAGCGTGCACTTTTCATTTTAGGGTGAACTATCCCTTTAAGTCAGAATCAGTCAGTCAAAAGCAAAGCATGATAAGTCCATATAGCTTGAAAGTCTGTCTTGAGTTTAAAGCATTAAGCTTGAATTGGAGGTCTATGGGAATTTTGTGCTGTTTGAACGTTACTACGAAAAAAACGTAAGTCCGATGGTCAGCACAAGTAATGGCAAATTAAGAAGAGAAAGATCTGATGATCAAATCGCTCATGCTCACTGTAGGACATCCATTTGACAACATGAAAAATATTGCACTGCCCAAAGATAATATTAAGGACCTTATCATGCACCCGGTGCTATGTAGCGGCAAGTGCGACGCAAGTGTTTTTTGCTAGTTTCAGCCCGACGCAGTAATCATTTTTACTTCCTGCCCCACGTTGTTTAAATAGAAAATGCGTTTGCGCCCATTTGTGCGCCCATAGGCTGCTGGTCTGAAAACGAGGTGTGTTCAGGCGCATTGTTGGCGCGTTGCTATTTTGAGGCAACTGAAACAGACTGCGCCAATGACCAACAAAACCCTGGTCTAAAGTCAATGGTGAAATGCTATTTCATGCATACTGAGTTTTTTACACTGTTAAAGAGTTGGATTCCCATGCTGAACATGGACAAAGTTTCAAAAATTAAATTGTACGTTTGAAGAAGTATTTCTGTGCCAAAAATGCTCCTTCCGGTTTGTCACAAGTTTCGGAAAGTTTTTTTCGAGTATGGGCCTGTGTGACGTCAGATGGGGCGGAATTTCCTTATATGGGTCCTAAGGGCACTTCTCCCGGAAGGTCGCGGGCGCGCGCGCAACCGTAGACCAGAGCAAGAGAGCGAAAGCAGTACGCCCATCAAAGCGCTGTGCTCGGCTTTAGGGAAGTCGAAGTCACCAAAGAAGTGGGTTTTTGGTTGCCAGGGTAAGACAACCCTGCACAGATTCCCAAAGAACCCGGCGTTAAGGGACCAGTGGATGGAGTTTGTTTTTCCAGAGCATCAACGGAGTTGTGCAAGACTGTTTGTTCCCTGCATTTCAACGATGATTGTTTTAAACAAAGCCCAGTTCGACGCCGGATTTGCAGATCGTCTAATGCTTAAGGATGGAGCAGTCGCAACGATAAAGGTTCACGGTCGGTCGTGCGTTGGAAGCGCAGGCGGTGAGTAAAACTACTTGTCTGCTTCAAATGTCTGAGTGTTGTTAGCTATCGGCGCGTCAGCACAGCTTTAGCACCGCCTGCACGGTACGCCTCCAGCCGCTCGTTTTTTTCCGGAAAGACTCGGTACAGCCTATCTTTCTTTTATAAATATAATAAAACTAAAGACTTTTTGGAGATTTGAAGGATGCAATACTTCTCTATAGGTACTCAAGATTAACATGAGATTGACTGAAAATGAGTGTTTCACCCCCCCTTTAAACAAATTGGAATTTTTTTTTTTTTTTTCTGTGAGGTTTGTATAAACTATCATGTACAAATAATAAGATCAGGAGCTTCTGTTAGGCTTGAAACTGAACCATCTTTCCCTGTCATGTTGATAAACTTCCAAGTTTTTCAGGCGTATAATGGATGCTGAATTGGTCATTTATGAAGCCATCAGGTTTGTCAAGTCAGCACTCAAGTGGTGATTAAATCGCTCATTTCTGCTGTGTTGCTGGTCCTTTTTATGGCATTATGGAAGATCAGAAAGCGATTAGCATTTTCTTCTATCCATTTTTTTTCCTTGTGTTTACGCCTCTTGTCTCTTCTGTTTGATGTTTTTTTTTTTTTTTTTATGTTTTAAAGGTCTCCATGTGATGAATAACACATGAGCTACATGGTTTCAGTCTAATAATCTTTCTGAAGAAGAGGATGTTTTGCAAAAAAGGGCAACATCAGTATTCTTTCGGAGATGCAAATTGTGAACAGAAGAGATTCAGCAATTAGTGGATTAGTGGGTGTCGCAAGTATATCCTGCAATTTGTTTCCAATTAGTGAATAAAACATTGGATTAAAAGAATTACAAGAATACAAATCAATTCAGTTTTATTTCTAGTTTGTAACTTTGAAAAAGACCATGTTATTGAAGAAGTTGCTGATTGTGACAGATAGTTGGGCCAAATAAAACAACAATACAATAAATGAACAATAAATTATATTAACAGACTTTATCTCAAGAGTGCACATCAAAGTAATAATATTGCTTTAAAGGGGCTATATGCAACTTTTTCCCCAAAATAAACGTAACAATAGCCTTTTTATTTTACCATTTATGACTCAAACATCTCCTGATGAGCATACTGACACCTTGTCAGCTCACAGTGGGTGCACCTATAAGCCTGTATCCTATTTTTCCTATTTTCTGTCGGGTCGGATTTTTCCCGCGCTGTCTGCAGATGTGATGTCAAGCGCGTTCATGTTAAACGTTTCAGATCACTCTGTCACCACCGCTAGTCAGCAAGTAGCCTACACTCGCAAGCAGTGCAATGGAGAAACTTACTCTTATCAGTGTAAGAGAACACTTATCTCAAACAATATATGTATTTGACTGTTCTTACCTAATGTTGATCTCCTTGCAGCAGATGACTTGTGAAGTGTGCACGTACGAGAGCGAGCAGAAAGGAAGAGCAGTTCTGTTTTTTGGCCACAGGTGTCAGTCGCGAGTTTAAATTTCAGAAAAACGCATATAGCCCCTTTAATACTTAAATATTACTGAATAGTTTTTACTGTTATATAATATTATTTTTGTCAAGAATAAAAGTGAAGCAAGTGTCTGAGTGAAATCTAAATTTAATTAATTTGAAATTGATTAAAACATTTTTATTAAACTATATTGATCAGGTGAAATTTCAAAACAATCTCCTTTCAAGTTCAAACAGATCAGTGAAGCGTTTTTGTTTTATGCTTTATTTGGCTTTTTTTTTTTTTTTTTTTTTGGTCATGTTATGTTATGCTTTGCATTGCATTTGTTTTTTTAAATACCACATTTGAAAAAAAAAAAAAAAAACATTAGTTTGAGGAAATTTAGTCTGTTTGAAGAATTGTTCTGCAACTCATAAAGATCGGGGCTTCCCACTCGTATTTACAACATTATGGTGGCGTTTAAGTGCGTTCAACTTGCTTTTTACTAGTGGAGGGATGACAGAAAATCATGTCATGCTTTAAAATGGGTTTTGCTGCACATAATCAAGTGCATAAGTGGACTATCGCCACATCTATGGTCTATCTTTGTAGTCTATTTTTTTTTACGTTGGGTGTTAAGATTAACTCAGTTTCTCACACAATACTAGAGCATTTTCACTCTAACACAATCATAAAACTGCATCAGCTACTCAGAAACAAGAACAAAATATTCTATCCCATTATTCTGCTGACACCTCCATCTCCTTTCTTCCCGGGCTGGTATTCTGGCCAGTCACATATTTAGCGTCAACACAGATATGAGATGAAGCCTGCAAATTCTGCTGCCAGCTCATGAATTGAGAGATAAAATACATGAGGCTTCAGGTGTTATGAATTACTGAGGTCTGTTCTTTTCGCAGGAGGCTGTAATGGAAAAACCCTGGGGACACATTGCCAAGTTGAGCCATTTAATAGTCCTGGGTCATAGAGCCTGTTTTATGATAAAGTTTGTTTTAGCTGCACTGCAGCTTGTTAAATTTGATGTTCAAAGTGTAACAAACGAGAGGCCATGCCCCTGTCCAGATCTGCATTGTCAACACGCAGGCGCGCCACGATTTCTAACCGATAGTCAGATAAAAGGCCTCACGATAGTGAATAATTTATAGCTGTGTATTAATTTCATGGTCCAATAAGATGTTGGACTATGGGTGGGTGAGTCTGTGGGAAAATGTCTCCTGCTTTCAGAGAGATGTGAAAACGCTGGCACTGACTGCAAAAGGCTTGTAGCTCTCACCAGTGTAATTGCGCTGTTTGACGGCTTGTGCTGCAATTTCCTCAGTGCTCTCTGGATGCCACCCGTATCTGTGCTATTTATAAACTATCTTGTAATTCTAATGCGGATAATTAAGCAGCGCTGTTGATTTGTTGATTTCCGGCTTAATTATCTTGAAATTAATGGAAATCAGGTTGATTACCTCTTAATGTGGCACACATGGTTTTAAACCACAGCGTGTATCTATCGAGGCATGCTATTAACATGTGATATGTAAGGGATAATGTACATCCAGATGTTTGTTATCGCAGAATAAACCCTGACGGTGATCAGGACCCTGAGATGAGGGCACTTGCATCAGCCTGAAGGTGTTTATTCTGCGATAACAACCGGCTGGATGTACATTATCCCGCTTATTACACAGCTATTTGCTACATTAGTAAACAATTAGACACGATATATTGACTCGAGTGGGAATTTTTTATTAGCTCTTTAAACACAAAGCTTCCACGGAGAAAGCCGTTGCTAGCAAGCGGCAAGTTCAAACTAGGTGGACATTTAAGGGATAAGGTACAGTCATAATTATTTCACGGCATTTCGCCACATAAATAATTATGGGGATAAGATATATTGATTTGAGATTAAACTGTTTTAAAATCGTACCTGTTTGTCATCTTATAATCCATGACAGTGTACAAATCAATCGTCGCGAAATGGCAGCAGCTGCGTTTGTGTGAAACGAGAGAGCGATGACATCATTAAATACCCCGATGACATCATTAAATAACTGTACACAAAATATTGATTTGAGTTGTATTATTTTATTAGCTCACCAAATGTATTATCGGGGAATAACATACCGCTGGATGGTGCGCTTGACCAATCAGAATAAAGTATAATTTAAAACCATAAAAAATTGCCTTACTTGAAATAAAATAAAATAAAATATAAATATATATATATATTTAACATATATATATATATATATAATGTATATATAATGTAACATATATATATATATATATATATATATATATATATATATATATATATATATATATAACATATATATATTTCAGCTAGTTGCCAATGTAACATTTCTCATTTTCATTTAGTTTAACTTTATGTACTTAATGTAATTTAACTTGATGTAATTTCAAATGAAAATGGAAAATACAAAAATAAAAACGAATTAAAAATATTTAAGACTATAACAGCATTTCAATGAGACTAAATAGAATGTATTTACTGATACGGAAACGGATTTCTATTTGGCTCTCCTTTTCCACTAACGAAAATAAAATAGCATTGTCTTATTATGTGGTGAGCCAGGACCCCATGAAAGGACCTCCAGTTTCTCCTAATTGTGTTAAGTATTGTAAGTATTGTGGTCATGTTCCAGATGAGCTACTCTGTTAACATCAGAGAGACTTAACAGTATTTGAGGTGGTGTGGTGTGGGTGCCCATAGTGAATTTGCATGATTAAATTAGGATGTGCACGCACATATGCCAGCCCATATTTTTCCCATCACACGCATTTTAGTGCTGATTTCCAGCCTGCGGCCCAGCTTTAGTAAATTCAGTTCTCCTGCAGAGCAGTTCTCTCTGTGTCTCCTGTCGGAAATTCAAAGGTACCTGAGGATACAAATACAACCATTTGAATAAGTTAATAAATATTGAATAAGTACAATAACAGTATCTGACTGAGAAAAAGCAAAGAAAAAGACTTGAATAGAAGCATCACATTTTAAAGCTTACCGCAGTGCGTGAGACCTTAAGCGATGATCGACGCAAGTTTACTTGACAATTATACACGCTTCATATCTCAAATGTTGTTGAACATTGAAGTACATTCTGCATCAAGTGTATCAATGCCAAACCCTCTACAAAATGTGATTATTAAGCTCCTATAGTCATGCGTAGAAGAAGGTCTGGACTCCATAGCAGATTTCATTGGCCAAGGACCTCCCAAGAGGTCGTCTGACCGATATGCAAAACAACCAATCACAATTCGATTTGTTTGGTGTCATGTTTAGGGGCATGAAAATGTAAAATTGATGTTCCCAATAACAGACCAGCGTGCAATTTATTCAGGAACGTCATGCAAGTATACTGCAACAATGGTGCCGTAAAAACTTCACTTCACTTTTGAAAATCCAGCGTTTAGTTGATCCATTACAGTTTAGTTTTCCATTACAGTTTTTTTGCAAAACTTTTGCGATATTTTCTAAATGTCGATAAAAAACTATTTCGAAATGACAGCATTTCCATTAAAGGTGACCTGTTATGCCCATTTTCACATGATGTAATGTAAATCTCTGGTGTCCTCAGAAATGTGTCTGTGAAGTTTTAGCTCAAAAGCCCAGGTTTTTTATTATAGCTTGTCAAATGTGCCCCTATTTGGGTGTGAGCGAAAACACGCAGTTTTTGTGTGTCCCTTTAAATGCAAATGAGCTGCTGCTCCCCTCCTCTCTTGTTGAAGTTGAAGTCAGGTCAACTTTATGGTAATAAGCTATGACGCGGTTCGGCGGCAACCAATCAGAATGTAGAAGTCCTCCGCCTGAGAGGATTCCAGAGAACGCAATCCTGTAAACATTGGCCTACTTCGATCTACGTCAGAGCATCAGAGCGTCCCGAATCTTTCTCTGGCGTCATTGGCGGCGGTGTGAACGTACAGTTAGACTGAACATGGACATTTCTGAATGGTTAGTGGATACATTTATGTAACAGTTGTTGTGGAGTTAAGTTGACTGATTCATCTCATCAACTAGCATGTACTGTCATGGTAATCTATAAACTGTTGTATAGGTGGTCGTGTGTGAACTGTATTAGGATGCCCACAGAGCCAGAAAATATATGATGCATGTAGATAGAGCAGGTATCGTTTTGTTTAAATACAGTTATTATATACATGGTTATTTGTCTTTTATGACATGCTGTGGCATTTGCGTTGTGTATTGTATTTTACTAAAGGTGAAAGATTGTGCTTGTGCCTATAATAATGCATATATTTTTATTCTACTCTTTATTGTAAAAAATAAAAATGTTTAAAAACGAGAAACATTTAGAGACTGTAACTTAGTCACAATAGCCGTAGGCTACAGCATTCTAGAAAGCTCATTCAGAAAGGAAATTTGAAAACATTCACAAAGTATGAAATGCCATATTTACTTGTTCTCGATATGAAGTTAGAACACGAAACTTTGGTATTGAAATAACTTGTTTGCAAATCCAGCGTTGTACTGACCCTCATTTGTAAAGCAGTCATGCGTGAATTGATTTGCGCAAATGTAACGTTATAACATTTTACTGACGTTCTTCGGCACATTTCTGTCAAAAATGAAATTCAACCATGGTGTCCTCAGTTGCTCGGATGCCGGGATGATGGAGACTCGTATGTCCGTTGGTACATCCAGCAACAGAACATGTATAATGTTTTAGGCGCAGACATTGTAATACTAGCTGATTCAGAAAGTAAACAGTAATGGCGGACTGCTACTTCTAACTCAGGGTGGGATCTATGCTAATAGGGCAGATCATCGCCAGATGTGGGTGGGGTTTCCCTACCCTTTTGTAGGAGTAGGGGGAAATCTGAAACGGCTGATTCTGAGAGATTGATAATGATTATGGGGATTATTAAAAAAGTATTGGGTGGATTTTTATCATTATAGGCTGGTTGTTTACACACACTGTGGACACACATCTGTGTTCAAACACCTTATAAAAGTTAATTTTGCATAATAGGTCCCCTGTTATGCGACTAAAACGTAAGCGTCAGTTGTTCAGCCAACAATCCGTGGCCTGAGACTACTAAGATCCTACTTGATCTGATTTAAC
Source organism: Abramis brama (assembly GCF_963993115.1). Taxonomy (NCBI): domain Eukaryota; kingdom Metazoa; phylum Chordata; class Actinopteri; order Cypriniformes; family Leuciscidae; genus Abramis; species Abramis brama. The sequence goes on along the minus strand of NC_139964.1, from coordinate 30,446,188 downwards.
ATTTACAAAGACATTTGTCAGTAACCCCACTAAATATATATAAATGACTCCGATGTTTAGCTCTGTGAAACTAATTTATGATTCACTAAGCTTTAACCTCTTTGAATATATTTCAGTTTAGATTTTTTTTTAATCAACTTAGCAATACTTGGAAATGGTAACACTTTAACACAATAAGATTTCATTTGTTAACATTTGTTAACTCAATAGTTAAGTTATCTGTTAATGCACTGTGAACTAACATGATGAACAACTGTATTTTTTTTAACTAACATTAACAAAGTTTAATAGATGCTTTGAAACATATTGTTCATAGTTAGTTCATGTAAACTAATGCATTAACTAACAGTGTAAAATGTTACCAAATATACTTTCTTGGCTTTAGACGGTGTTGGAATTTTTTGCCAATCACTTACTGAGGCTAGATCTGATTTCTCATGATATTAACTATAAACTTAAAATTATTTTTGTCCAACAGCTGAGAAATCAGCGGCTTTGCTCATAAACGGGCTCTAAAACACAGCTGAGACTGATGTAATTCTGCAGTGCTGAAAGAGCATAAAACTTTTGGCATTAGTACATAATCCATGTCTCCCGGCTTAGCTTTGTGACACAATGTTGCATTGTTTTATCTTTATCAATAACATGACAGGGCAGATTCCCAATGTCGTGCTGTGTAAATGCTCTCTAGTCAGCAGGTTTTAAGCTAAAATAATCCTTTTATTTATTATATTTTTCTGTTTATTTAGAAAGGTTAAAGGCTTACATAAGTTGTTTAATATATAAAAAAAGCACATTTAGTTTGATTCACGTAAAGAAATAAAACCATAGACAATACCAAATTTAGGTGGTTGGAGGTGGACACTATGTTCAACAGAACGTTTTACAACCAGAAATACTTTGTAACAGTATATCAGTATATATATTACAGTTTTTCTCAATTGTTTACACACAAATACTGGTACTTGAGACACAATGACCACAACATGTAACTCATTCACCAACCCCCTGAACCAATTCTGCTAAACTACAAGCACAATTCCTGCTTTACACTCAAATTGCAGTTCTAAAACACACCTTTTTCAAAACACTACACACAATTCTCTGCTTTTGGCACAATTTTCATGCAGAAAATCTCAACACACTGCCATTCAAATATGCACACTGACTCATCACATAGGCAAACACCCGTCACACAGTTTTACAATTAGCAATCAGAGCTTTAGCATAAAAGGGCAACAGGTGAGCTCTTCAATGGAGCAATGGATGCCAACATTGTTGTTTTACTGTAACTGTATACAGTCAATTCTTCTGTTGTTTTGTATGTAGACCACTGTATGTACAACTTTGTGTTGGTTGGGATGTACACTGTGTACATTGTTTTTGTGGGAAAAATAAAATATATTCATTACCGTGTATTTGTGTGTTCTGAGTATAAAAACAATATTCTCAAATATTTTACAACACACTTATGTATGTACTGTCTGTAGAAAGTGTAACACTGAAAAATAAAAAGGCCTAAGTCATTATGATGAATGGAGAAGAAGTGTTTTCCATTCATCATAGTGTTTTACATTGAGCACATCAGTGTTCAACTGGTTCTTATAAATGTCTATTCATATGATGGTTTGTGTGTGTGTCATTTGAAAACAAAATACCATTTTGAGAAAAAATAACATTGTTTTGAATGTAAAGTTTCATTTTGCAGGAGAATTGAGGGGTTTTGCCCATTGTGTGTGTGTTTTTTGATTTGTGTGTAGAGTTCTGAGAATATGAGGCATGCTTTCAGAAAATGTGTGTAAACAATCGAGAAAAACTGTAACAGTATATCTATTTTATAATTTTTTTAGGGATGCACAAAACAGTACTGATTATTAAATGCATGCAATTGCATTGCATTAAGTGTGACTTTAGTGTCTTTTTGGGCCACTACATGTGCATGACACTTTTATTTTTCAACTGACAGCAATGCTTTCATGAATCACACTGCTGGACTGCTACTCTTTATGTGTTATAGTGGTTATGTATGGTCATATTTCATCAGAAAGATGAACAAAATTATGTAAATCTCCTGCACCTGTCAGGCAAAATAATGATCCTTTACCTGGTATGTAGGGAAGCATCCTTTTGTTCTGAGGCGTCTCACACAATTGAAAGTCTGTGGGCGGATTTGAGATCTCGCTCTCCAGATCTGTAAGCATTTTATGGGCAATCGACATTTTAGTCTGGATGACCTTTCGGCAGATTCAGACATACTTGTGAATGACAAGCCCATTGATCCTGTAGCAAAGCACTTTGTCTCCCATTAGGAGAAAACAAGAACCTGCGCAGGTGATTATGAAAGAATACATTCCCATTACAACAGAGATGGATCAAACTGCAACAGGAACTCACGTGTACTTTTGTTTCTGACTCACTCGGGTGGATATACACACATTTATAATGAATTTAATACATTTAATACATCATATCACTGTCATTAAATGGGTTAGCTGTCATTAATCACACACCCTCATGTTCCAAACCCGTAAGACTTTCGTTTATCTTCAGAACACAAATGAAGATCTTTTAATCAAATCTGAAGAACACGATCGCTTTATACGCTGAACAGATTTAATTTAGGCTTTTATTCACATAAACATTCATCAAATCACACACATCAGTTGTGGTAGACAGAAGCCCAAGCATGATTTCTTGATGTGCGAGAACCAGTAAGATTCATTCTCATGTTATGCAGCACGTTTGAGCTTTAGCAAGAACCAATGAGGTTCATTCTCATGTTACGCAGCACGTTTGAGCTTCAGCAAGAACCAATGAGGTTCATTCTCGTGTTATGCAGCACGTTTGAGCTTCAGCAGGAACCAATGAGGTTCATTCTCGTGTTACGCAGCACGTTTGAGCTTCCACAAGAACCAATGAGGTTCATTCTCATGTTACGCAACACGTTTGAGCTTCCACAAGAACCAATGAGGTTCATTCTCGTGTTATGCAGCACGTTTGAGCTTCAGCAGGAACCAATGAGGTTCATTCTTGTGTTACGCAGCACGTTTGAGCTTCAGCAAGAACCAATGAGGTTCATTCTCGTGTTATGCAGCACGTTTGAGCTTCAGCAAGAACCAATGAGGTTCATTCTCGTGTTATGCAGCACGTTTGAGCTTCAGCAGGAACCAATGAGGTTCATTCTTGTGTTACGCAGCACGTTTGAGCTTCAGCAAGAACCAATGAGGTTCATTCTCGTGTTACGCAGCACGTTTGAGCTTTAGCAAGAACCAATGAGGTTCATTCTCGTGTTACGCAGCACGTTTGAGCTTTAGCAAGAACCAATGAGGTTCATTCTCGTGTTACGCAGCACGTTTGATCTTCAGCAGGAACCAACGAGGTTCATTCTCGTGTTATGCAGCACGTTTGAGCTTCCACAAGAACCAATGAGGTTCATTCTCGTGTTATGCAGCACGTTTGAGCTTTAGCAAGAACCAATGAGGTTCATTCTCGTGTTACGCAGCACGTTTGAGCTTTAGCAAGAACCAATGAGGTTCATTCTCGTGTTACGCAACACGTTTGAGCTTCTGCAAGAACCAGTGTTCAGCAGGGTGAGTAATTAATGACAGAATTTTAATTTTGGGGTAAACTAACTTTTATTGGTTACCACAACTGTAACGGATGACAGACAGGATGTATATGCAACAACGCTCTTTATTGAAAACACACAGATGGTCAGAAACTCAGAACACAGATGATCGCCAACACAGCGGGACAGGTGGGCGGACACAAACGCTGGTGGTATGGTGACGCAGGGACATCGGTGGGCAACTGGTGCTGGTGCTGTAATCCAGTGATGATCCCTCGTGATGTGCTCGGTGATTCCGTGATGAGTGCAGGTAATCCCGTGATGAGTGCAGGTAATCCAGGAAGACACGACGAAGACAAGAGAATCCAAAATGGCACAAGGAACACAGGAACAGGCACGGGAAACACACCGGGAAACCACAACTATCTGACAACATGAGACACCAGTTACTGAGCTTATAAAGGGACATACAATTGAAACCAGCTGGCGCTACTGATCACTGATGATCAGTGACCACGCCCACAGACACACACACACACAACAGCACGTTAGACGAGAGAGAGACAGTGAATTCATAAACCGTGACAACAACACACTGTATTTATGTCTAAGGCTCTTTCCCTGTAATGACGTATATGGCACAACATTTGGTCAGAGTAAATAAATGCCGTCTTGGTAGCAAAAGCAAATAATCACATTAGTCCTTTCTCTTCCTCTCGCTCTGCCTTTCTCTATGTCTGTCTACTTGTCTCTTGCTGTATCTCTCTCTCTCTGTCTCTGCTAGACAGTGCTACTTGTATTTATGAGTAGAATGGTTTCACAAATCAAACTAGTGAGAAATGATTAGCTTTGCATATTCGGTGCCAGTCAGCACTGTGCTGTCTGCTAATAATGTTTAAGCCACCCGTAAATTCAATATTACCTCTTCTGCTCTCAACAGAACCATGTCTTCAATTTGCTGAATGTGTGCGATCTCCAAATTCAAAGAGTCCACAAAAACAAAGTCAAACATTCACTGTGAGTGCTGCATTTGATTTAGGACAGTACATTCCAACATTCTTGCATCACAGAAAAAATCTGGGATTCAAAATCTAATTTAAACATGGAGATAAGGTCATTTATATTTATTAAGATTTTGAAAATTTTGAACATTTTATAATTTAATAGTAATTGCTGTTATTTTTGTTTATTTTAATATTATTTATTTATTTTTATGATGAACCTTTAATAATGATACAAATATGTTCTGGTCCCCATTGACTTCCATAGTATGAAAAACAAAAACACTATGGAAGTCAGTGGAGAACAGAAACTATTTGGTTACCATCTTCTTCTGTGTTCAACAGAGGACAGAAACTCATACAGGTTTAGAACAACTTGAGATTTGAGATGATGACAGAGCTCTAATTTTTGGGTGATCTATCCCTTTAACACACCTGCTATTCCAGATATTTCCTAAACCACTGTAAAGAGCTGAAAGTTAGTAGTTTCTCCATCCTATAGCCTTCTCATAGAGCAGGGCCTCCATTAGTGCGAAGCGGGGGACCTCTTTTACGGTACTCTGCAATCATTTTTTCACTTTTTTACTGGCCCATGTCTATTTAGGCAGCCAGGGACTATTCCTACACAAGCCTTAAAAAGAAACTTCTACTCTGATTCTTGAGAGCCACTCTCCGGGAAATCTAGTGAGCTCTGATGATTGTAAAAATGTCTTCTTTTCTGGAAACTACAGGTAGTAATTGAATTCATTATCTGGTGTGACCAATGGCTTATAAGTGCTTCCCAGTTACTAGTCCCTCCTTTACTGACTTGCTGAAATAAATGAACCTCAAGGTCTGACAAACATGCAGAAAGTATTGAGGAATTGCAATGTCTGTGTCACAGCAACACAGAAGTGGTTTTCTAATAGACTCTTCTAATAGACAACTAACAAACATGATGAATAACTGTCAGGATGGGTCTGCTAATTGATGTACTGTTGTTGTTGTTGTTGTTGTTGTTGTTGTTGTTGTTGTTGTTGTTGTTGTTGTTGTTGTTGTTGTTGTTGTTGTTGTTGCTGTTGCTGTTGTTGTTGTTTTGTGGGGGTGGGGTTCTTACCCATTCTATTGGTTCTTATCCATTCTTGCTTATTCATTGACTGTTAAGTATGCAGGTTGAGTCCATATGCTTGTGCTAATGAGGTCAGAAAAGTCTTTAGAGTAACACAGCTGCCACTTAATTAGTCTTTGTGTTTGTGTGTGAAAATGACCCAGTGTTAATAAGCCCATTTGCACTCTTTGCTTCTGATTCTTCATTTTCTTTCTCTTTCAGTTGTTTTTCATGTCCAGTTGACTTGTTGATATCAAATCAGGTTTTGTAGATCTTAAAACTGCCGATTTAAAATTGAAATTGACCCATGTTGCTGAATTTGCGCTTCACTAAGAAATCAGTCGCATACTAAAGTAAAATGGCTTTGAAAGGTTTTGTCTCAGGATATCAGACCACTACCACCTCGTCTGATTCTTTTGCTTCTCTGTATGTTGATAGTTATTGCTTTCTTAGACTAGTTGATACTGGCTTTTGAGGTCTTAAATTACAATCTTGGTCTTAGAGTGTTATGACTTCCCTCCACGACTCTATTCTCCCTTAAGTCTGCCTCTAGTTTTTTTTATGTAATATTGATAAAATAGAAATATGAAAAACCAATTGGGCTGAGCATATGTTGCGTAAATGCTGAGCATATGTCGCATTCATTTTGAGATCCCACTTCACCTTGAGGTAAGGTTGTTCACTCAAACTTGTAGCCTTTGGCAAAAACAAAAATGCTTTAAATCCAGATTATGTGTTTTTCTAAAGGACAGCAGAGAACAGGTTTTGATACATGATGTAATTATACCTAAATGCATACCTGATGGTCTAAATTCATTTGTGATTGTAGTCCTCTGGTTCAACATATACAGAGACTTTTTCTGGAATAAAATAGAATATTATTTAATACAGCATGATATTGTTTTGGTTAATAATTAAGCTTATATACAGCATAATCGGGCATGTGAGACCTTGCTTATTATTATTTATTTTTTTACTTACTATAAAGTTTTCTGAACTTTTGCTTAGTTGACAGATCTGACTAAATTTGTCAAACTTCCTGTGGGGTCTGTTTGACTATAGAACTATATAGTAAACTGTATGAGTAACATGCACAAAAAAACGTTCTATATAGAACATAAGCGCCTGGTTTCACAGACAAGGCTTAAGTCTAGTCCCAGACTAAAATGCATGTTTGAGCTGTCTTAACTGAAAGCAGCTTGCACTGGGTTATCTTAAAATATGTCAGTGCCATTGTTTTGTCTCAAGATGCACACCAGTGATGTTTTTTTCTAAGGCACGATTATAAAAGCTACTTAAATGTCCTAACTGAAGTGAACATTTAAAAGCCGAATCCCAGCTTATTCTAAGCCCTTTTTGTGAAACCAAGACAAGGTGATTTCTGGATTACTATGAATATTATTTTAATAACTGCATTTAATTAAATGTATGTATATATATATATATATATATATATATATATATATCGGCTGGGCTAACTTACTTTATTTACTTACATAAATGTGTATATACACTACATATATTTTAATAAGTTATAAAATGGCTTGATTGTCTTTAAATGTTTAATTTTTCTTTATATGGTACGATTTACTGAATAGAAAGATTTTGTGCATGTTAATCATGCAATGGGGGATTAGTTTGCACCAGTATTTTGTGTTGGTTAATAGTGTGTTTTCACCATATTTCACACCTACTGCGCTGCTTAACTTACGTGGGCAGTGTGAAACCTTTACCTGCTACATAGTTATTGTGATATATAGTCACCAAAATAATTAGGCTGTGAAACAGGTTTTATTATTATCATTATTATTATTTTATGAGGTTGGGTGCAGATGGCCTGGGCTATGTCATTATTTTTTTATTTATTTTTTTTACTTTTTGGGATTTGATTTTTCAGCAGGACTTCTAAACTGAATGTATAGCATTTTTTTCACCTATATATGTTAGTGCTCTTGTTTCCATGGCATTGCAGGATATAGATTGACATTTGTCCTTTGTAATGATTGTTTAATTTTCTGTTCTTATTAAAGTTTAAGCTTAAACAACTGGAATGTAAACTATGTTTTGCATATAGGCTAGTGTTTCTCAGACTTCACTATGAATATATGTGTTCAGGGCAGCAGGGTTTTTAGCTGCCATAAGGCTTTTTGGTCAGTTGAGACTGAGTCTGTACATTGACCGAGTCCAGTGATCTACACAGTTTCATTTAAAAAAAATCTATATTTTATCATTAAACCAGTGGGCTTCTAACCATTTGTCAATACCCATCAGCATGCCATTCTTCCATCCAAATAACAGAAAGCAAACATGTTATAAATCCACTATCAAGTCCACTTAACTTGAACACATCCTGGCTCTCTGGAGAACCTTATGTGCAGGTATGAGCTTCACATTGCATTTCTGTTTGGTCTGAGAGCCGTTTTAGCCATATAAGGATTAAAACTTGATTACACAAACAGCTGACAATGCAGTTTGAGGATTGAAGTAAATAACAGCCAACCCTTAAACAGCTCAATATGGGAAGAAAAAGAGCATTTTTATGTTTATTGATTTAGTATTTTAAATGTACTTGCTGAATATGGAATCCAAAGTCATTTTAATGTGGAGAGCTGTAATAAATTGTAGACATTAGACCATTAGAGTAAGGAGACTGATGCGTGTTGTAACACTGGGTAATTTCATCAGTTTAACCAATTAGAAATGAGCAAAAGGGGTAAAATCACCATCAAACATGACCACACACTGGTTAGTTTGCATCATATATGTTCTAAAAAATAATTAGATATCATGGACACATAATCTGTAATGTTTTTATTTTTGTTAGCCTATGTTTTTAGTATTTGTTAACAAGTAGGCCTACATTTGGTAACCACAGTAAAGGCATGTACAAAATGTAACCTGATGTTTTCCATTAGTGTTTCAACCCGGCCAGTTAATGGAGATGGTTACAGCAACAGCATTCTCTGTACTTAAGATTAATTTAGACATTTTATGGAAAAGTTGTAGATTTCTGAAATACTTTAATTTGTAGTAGATAAAAATGAAAAGTGTGCGTTTTTTAGACACAAAAACCACACAAACAGGGTTAAAATAATTGAAACAATGTGTCAAATTGATTGTCAAATTGAGCAATAGTTGTAATAAATCTTTAAACCATATTATTGATGTTAAACTTTCAGAACAAGTGTGGATTGAGCTATTCTTTCATATACGTGTTTGCTTCTTCCCCTTCTGTTGTATTTTCTAGATTTTTATATATTTTCTCCCCTTATAGTTCAAGTCATGTAACCACATTACTTTGACAACAATTGTATTGACGTTTCTCAGTGTAGCGCACAATAAAGTGATTTAAAAAGTAGTCTTGTAAGCAAGTTTTATCCCTTGTCCTCACAGGCTGGAAAAGTCACAAAGCATGCTGGAAAAAGATGCAGGGAAAAAAGTTAGCAAAATGGCTGAATCAGGGAAAATCGTAGAACATTGGACCAAACCAATAACCGTGCTTTATGAGAGAAAATAAATAAATAAGGCAGGGAGACTTATTACCTTGCATGTCATAATGGCGTGCCACAAGGATTCGGGCATGGTCCTCTAAAAATGCCATGCACAATTGGGTAACTTCTTACTTTTGACTGATACTATGAAGGAAGGCTATTTAGAAGAATCATGAAGAGATGAGAATGCGATTCGACCAAAGCCGATTTGTTTTTCCAATTTCACATTATAACCCACACTGCATTGTTTCCAATGGTACATTTGCTACACACATCGCATGAAATTCTCGCCTTTCTCATTATGCTAAATACCAAACAAAGAGAGAAACAGCCTCTTTGGAGCCATTAGGTCGAGCATGATTGGTGGCTTTCCATTTCCTGAGCCCTCAACCAGGGATAGCAAGTATTCCATAATTCAGCTCCATCCTGCACACTTCCTTGTGCTTTATTGCATCTCATGAGTGACACACAGCGGGTTATTATTCACTGTGTCTTCTCCCGAGCGTACTACACCTCTGCAATGTCACTTGAAGCCTTGGAAGTGTATATGGCCGTAGGCCAGGTAATACTCCATGGTTTCCTGAAAAGTAATCACTGGTGGCCCTGTGGGCATTTAAGTGTGAGGGCACTGTATCGACACCAGATGTGCTCTGGGAACTGCTGTCCACCTTCTTTACATCTGGGACTAGTCTAAACGCGTGGTGTCTACCAATTAGTGCAAATAAATGTCACACTGTAATGTCTCGCTGTTAACTAATTATTGCTCAACTGACATGTAATAATATTACAGGGTGTTAATGGTTTACAGAATGTCTTAAAGGGACAGGACTTGGTTTTAGCGCTAAAAGGTTAATCCCGGTTGAAAATAACACACCTTCTACATTGGACCATATCAATAACCGTGCTTTACGAGAGAGAAAAAAATAACGTGAGATAAAACGCATTTGCTGAAGCAACAATGCCATTGTATCTTGCTTCTACAAGTCTTAACTGTTTTAATGTGACTTTTTTATTGTGACTTTATTGTTTCACAGGACTCGTACCCGAGTGCTTTGAATCAAAGTCCCTTTCAAGGAAAGTCTGTTCACTCGGCGACCATATTTGCAGCTATTTCGGACATCCAAGACCAAGACCTATTTGAATGGAGGAATCCTGTGATCTCAAAAACATATTTCAAATCAGGAACAAAATCTGACATGAATTGTTCCATAAATGTGCTTATGCTCAAATAGCATTAAAAAAAGCTTGTTTTTTTTTGTCTAGACCAGCCAATGTGCATGTGCAGCCCTAAGCGCTAGTCTCAAGGCCCGGGTATACTTCATTTTCTGCGTTCTGCTCCGTCTCATGCACAGTTGCACGAGCCTATCAAAATACTCTTTTGGCCATGAGCGCGGAAAGACGTGCGCGCGTTCTCTAGTGGATTTTGTTTTTTGAGGTCTCAAATCACTCACACATGCGCTGTTGTACGCGCACCCTCCGCGCGGTCACAAAAATTGAGCTGCACGCGGACGGGGTGTGAGGATATCCGCGGACGGGGTGTGTGTATGCATATGCATTTTTAATCTTGTAGACTTACAATGGCTGCCGTTTGCCCGTTTCCGTTAAGTCCATGAAGACCGTAGGGTGTCCCATTTGTCACTTTAGGTTTAGAAGGGGTCTCGCGAATGCCCCGTTTGTGGTCGATATGCACCCTCGATGCACACTTTTGCCAAGCCCAAACTGATGCGAGCCCCGCAGTGGACTTCTTCCTGACAGTCAAAGCGGCGTTACGTCTCAAATGTGCGGATTCGTAGGAAGACCGCGAGTGCTTAGGGTGCCATTTGGGACAGGGCCAATTACGGACCCGGATGGCCGAAGTATACTTTGGACTTCAGGTTTCAATGGAAGCTGGAGCTTCTAACGGCAGATGATGCAATGACTCTTGACCAGTCAGCTATTGATCTCTCTTTTATTTAGAAGGCGGGACATATTCCGCCATATTGCACGTTACGGTTTCTCTCATTCATAAATAATAGCAGTGCAGTCTTTGTATGTCTTTGTTTGAAATGCTAGTGCAGCGTTGTACCGGATGAGCTACCAAGCAAGTTTACTACATCAGTAAACCATACATACACATGAAACTGGTTATGTGATGCAAACGTCAAAATGTATTAGTTTACAAATCATGCAGTACGGTAAAAGTGTATTGAGGTCCCAGCATAGTATTGTGCAAGTTGATACATGAGAACCAACCAGGTGACTACAATTTATTTCTATTGAGTCAGCAGAAAACTATGGGATATAGGGAGAAAATAATTGCTTAAACAGAGGATTTGTAGACTATAATTACTCAGTCAGCACTAGAATGAATATGCCATTTAATGATCTGCTGCTGTGTGGACGACTACTGTCAGAATGCAAGATGAGCCAGATCTTTTGAAGGACTTTGGGTCAGATTCAAAGCTGGTGCTCGCTAAATGAAAAGTTCCATAAATCTAAATGATGAACAGATACAGTACCTCTGAGAGAGACATTTTATTAGCCCCAGGAGATAAATAGCATTGTGGTGGTGTTGTTTTTTTTCTTTATTGTAGTTGGTTAAAAGAGTATTAATCATGTCACATTGTTGTGATTTCCATCAGTTTTACCAGGTATCTACTGTGAAGACTCCCCTGACCCGCATCAAATGCGAGAGAAGACCAATCAAACAGCAGTAGAATTCAGTGTCAGTCACTTGGCGACAATAGGAGCAGCACAGCTGTGGTCTGTGACTCCAAAGATTTCCTCTCCAAAAAGATGATATTGCCACATGTACGACGGGGCCATAATGAGGGCGTTCTCATATTGCTCTGTCAAAGGCAGACCAGCTGCACACTTGTAAAAATTTGTCATGACACCTCTGGTGGCTGGAAATTCAACAATACAAAGTTACCAGACTGGAAGGTGCAAGAATGTAATTCTCAGTTTCTTGGAGGAATAACCTTGAATCTTTTTTCTGAATCTGTATCTTTAGTTTAAAAGAATAGTTTGTTTATTTATTTATTATACTTAATGCATACATTTTTTTTAAACATAGTTCAACTGTAAAGTTCCCAATTTATCATTTTAACTATTATTTTATTATTCTTTTTAAATCTACGGGACAAACCTAAATTATTTCCCTAGAAATCAACAATTGACGCATATCTTTGAACGTTACCCCCCAAAAATGTTTTTATGTAGGCCTAACTTTATGTTTGTACACTTGAAACTTGTGCAACTTTTGCTTCTGTTTGGTTTCTAAACCCGTAAGGATAACATTCAAACTTTTATACAGATTTATAACTAGAAGTGCATGTTTATTTTGTCCTGTATATTCTGAGCCTGACGTAAAGAAAAAAAAAAATGTAGTCATGGCTTATATAGAATTTTGTCAGTTTTTGACAACCTCTATTTTCTGAATCATTTGGCTGTCAAACCTGAGCGACTCCCTTACACAAGACACAATTAAAGTTCAAAATTACTTTGGCAAAATGTTGAAACCACACTCGGAGAAGAAAAAAACGGTTATTTTCCCATTATGCTTGCTGTGGCGTTCCATCAACTGGTTTTGGATTGCATCCTAAACTGCCCATAAAACAGCTGCATAAGAAACTGCACAATTATGGAAGCCATCTGGAATAATAACGCTGGAGAATGAATATGATTAACGCTAAAATAAACAGATGGCAAAGTGTTAGATTGCTGTTCGACAAGCACATAATGAGAGGCAACCTTAAGCCCAATTATACAAGCAGAACTCGGCTAGAGAAGATGGGCTGGGGAATGGATGGCTGCTAATTGAAGCCATCACTGCAGGGCGAGTGTGAGACTAGATTCACTAAACAACAACGATCATGCGTCTGGTAATCTGTCGGCCCCTTGAGAGGGAAAAAAAATAACTGTATGCTTAGCGAAATTGCTGTAGATCTAATGTTTAAAGGTTTCTTGACAAGGCGTCTAAGTGTACAACGGCTTATGAGTATCATATAGTAATGAGCTGTCAGGATCGCGAGCCGTCATGGGGTAAGATTAAAAACAATTGTCCTTCAAGAGAGATGGACAATTGGTCTCAACAATAGCAGACAGTGTTGACGATTCCTTTGCCACGAGACTTTGCACACTATCTATCATGAGATCAATGTGCGATCACACCTTTGTGGTTTTATCCCTTTTTTGACATGTTCAGATTAATGCAAGACATTCCAAAATCCTTAGAGAAAGATGCACACAAAGACGATCTGTAAGGTATTGGATCAGTTAGTAATTGACTTGTGGGGGACGGCAGTGGTGGGCGGTGGATGAATGAATTTTGTCTCTGTTCTGAGACCAAAGTGTATGCAGCCTTTTCTTCCTGAGAATGTAAACAACTGTAATTGTACCCTAGCCTTTCCATAAAAGCCCAGACCTCTTGTTCATCTCGCATCTGAGCAAACTTTTTTTTTTTTTTTACCTTGTTTGAGGCACAATCTTGAGTCAGCCTGCCCTTACAAACACATGAAGCTGGTGAACAAAGTATGAGACTTTAATCTGGTGGGGGGGTTTTTCTCAATATTGAAAGCTGAAAAGACTGGGTCTGGTGTACTCAGTGGACCAACAAGACTTGACTGGTAAAGTTCACCAAAGAAGATAGTCTTGCTAGTTAAAAGGGTAATTCATAATCAAGTTGTTCCAAACTTCATGACTGACTTTCTTCTGTTGAATGCAAAATAAGATTTGTTTTGTTTTGTTTGCCATACATTGAAGGTCAGTGGGATCCAGTGTTTTTTTTTTGTTGTTGGACCCCATTGACTTTAATTGTATGGACAAAACCAGTCTTCAAAATGTCATCTTTTTGTGTTCAGGAGAATAGTCAATCATACAGGTTTGGAACAACATGAACCAAATTTTCATTTTTAGATCAACTATACGTCTAAGCTTGAGAAGATGTGTGGTGGTGACACCAGCATCTGAAACACAACAAAAATGCTGGTGTTTGCAGCAGGAGTGGCGAATGAATATTTATGGGGAAAAGAATTTGCAATACTTTAGAAAGTGTGAAATCAGTGGGCAGATGGGTAAAAAAACAAGAAGCCATCTTTTTATAGTGCCTGTTTCTCTCTTTTACTCTCTGCATGCAATTTATTATTTTGACTCCTACACTATTGCCACAAGCTGTCATTAACTGATGCATGGCTAATACGTTGTTCCTAGTAATTCATCAAAGTGCTTAAGCATTCACGATAGCAATGTAGGAAAGTGTTCTTGCATACCTCTTCTCATTCGCAGATCTAGCGACGTGCTTGCATAAATCTTCCTGAGTGAACGCTGGTGATAGCCAGATAGGCACAGGCTTTAAAGGCTCAGATCCAGGTATTGTTTATGAAAATATAGAAGTAACCACCAGGATCTCTGAATGTGTCCTGTGGTGTTTGGCACAAAGACTTTAGCAGAAGATCCTTCAAGTCCTGTTGGTTGCGAGGTGGATCGAACTTGCTGGTCCAGCATTGGACTGAGATCTATTCAGGAAATCAACTATTCTAATCAACTAATCTAGGCTATTCTAGGTTGAACTAGACCTCAGAGTGTTAGAGAATAAATCTTCAGGGACGAATTGCATAATTGAGGTGTTTTATGAGAGCATTTTGGCCCATCATTGTCAATTCATACATCTGTGCAATACCACTGTCATCTCAACACCAGGCCTGTGCTTTGTTTATTTTTTTGAATCTGATTGTCGGAAATTAAATTGTCTAATCTTTCCATGCTGTTTATTACTGAGACTTGATATGAATCCATCACCTGATTAAAAGAGAACTGTTTCATCATCCATGCTTTACATGAATGGCATTTATAATTATTAGCACTGAACACAAACCGAAATGCGGTAATTAAGACATGGAATCACAGTGGAATCTTTGTCTGCAGGCTTATAATTGGAGACAAAGCTCTCGGATTAGTCTCATTCCAAATGATCAGTGACACCCAACTGGGAAAAACACTATATGCATAGTAAAATCCTAGACATGGGTGGAGAAAAAGAGAGAACAGGGAGAGAACCCCACTTCTAAAGTCTCCATAGTTTAATTAATTATTAATCCCTGCATGAACCAGCATGTCAAAGATGAAAAACCATCAGCAGTGCTCAACCGATTAATAAAGTGGTGGTTTTGTTTGATAGTATAAATGCAATTGGAATTTCTATGGAGCAATGGGTGGAAATTTAAGTTTTTTAGCATCACTTTGTGAAGTTACTGGAATGTGAAATTGGTCAATGATGTGAATCCCTTTTTTTAGTTATTGGAAAAGAAAATACAGTTCACTTGACGTGAACCATCCAGAGATTGTCATTAAATAATTCATTATTTTAAGGCACACTATGTAACTTTTTTTGTCAAAATGTAAAGTTTTCACAGTGTACACTTATGTCACTGGTAGTTCCTATAGTGCTGGTTTAGACCCTACTCTAAAGTAGTAGCTAAATTAGTTCCTCAAAAAGTGCGAACACACCAAAAAACAGGTACTTCCACCAATAGTTCTAGGAACTATGAAAAGGTTCCTCCGGTGCGAAAGCCCCTATAAATAATTAAGAAAAATAATAAATAAAATAATTGTAGTTGAAGATATGGAGGAAAAAGTATGGAAGAAACTTTTAAAATTGTATGTAAAAAAATCCATTAGTGTTTAAAAAACAATAACAACAAAAACCTCCAATTTGAAGAATACAAATACATTAGAAAGAACCTGGCAATATAAGTATAGTATATAAGTATAATGATTTCTCCTTCTCTGACATCCATATTTTGGCATTGACCTAAATCAAACTCGAAGACCCAAAGAAAATCAAATCATGACTCCTACATCAGAAACTACATCAGAACTTTCAAAATGACTACACAGGGGAGCAACTTCTATGAGCGTAACTGAAGTATCATAAAATGCTTAGCTGCCGCACACATTGAACTAATTTAATCCTCTAGGTTCAGTCTAATTACTCCACCACAATGATTTCCTCAAAACAGAACTGTAAATGCATTATTCTAATGGTGCTTTTGCAGTAATGCACACGAATGTTTCTCACTCATAATGAGATATTAGCTGTGTGTCATAACAAGTAATGCAGAGTGCACAGAGCCTCTCATAATGATAAAATGTTTAAGAAAGCAGAATTTGAGCGCAACTGCAGGAACTAAAGTTGAAAATAGTGTTTACCAATAATGTAATATCTTCGTTTTCACAGTTTAATCAAATCCCAATGGATTAAGTGCTGAACTACTTTGTTTTCCACAGAACATTCTGTTTTGCTTGGAAATATGTTGGCTTGTAGAAGTTAAAGGTTTTGTTCATGCAATTACTTGTTGTTTAGGACAAAACTGTCCTCTTTCCATATATAAAGAGCTGCTTCTTTGTGGTTTAAAATGTCTACGTTCATAATGACTGTTCCCAGCTAACAGGGAATGTTCTCAGAACTTTGGCTAACTTTCTGGAAAGATTCTCTCAAAGTTATGAACACAAGTTATTCTAGTAATGTTAATAGAATGTTCGTTCAGAGTTATCACGGCCACCCAAATGTCAGCACAAAAATGTAATAATTTGTTTCTAAAACATTTGACTACTGTTACTACTTGTTTCAGAACATTCAGAGAATATTCAAATGGAATGTTCCATTAACATTCGCATAAACAAACAAAAAAAACAATTATGAACAAATGTTCATTTAGTAACATTAATAGAATGTAAAATGATTTTAAAAATCAAATAAATACAAAATAAATAAATATACTGTATATAAAAAATAACAGGTATAATACCCAACAAACAGAAACCAAAGTTAGAAATAAGATTCTTCTATAAAACCTTTAAAAAATTTGTGCAATTAAATTAAAATATATATATATAACGTCTCAGGTTACGACTGTAACCTATGTTCCCTGAGAACAGGGAACGAGACACTACGTCAGAATGACGCTATGGGGAACGCCTCAGGCGTGACAGGTGTCTGAAATAAATATCAACTCACGTCAATTATGTTGACCGGCGACAGCCCGTGAATCATCAGCTTGATTGATTAACGCGCAACCTGGATGTATAAAGGGAAGCCTTGCATACATGACAACATCCTATCGTCTGAAGGGACTGTTGCAGGCAGGCCCCGAGGCATGGCAGGAAGACGTAGTGTCTCGTTCCCTGTTCTCAGGGAACATAGGTTACAGTCGTAACCTGAGACGTTCCCTTTCGAAAGGGAACTCTACACTACGTCAGAATGACGCTATGGGGAACGATATACCAACGCCACCATGCTGAGGGGAGTGCATGCCCAAAGGCAGTGACAACTGTCCGAACCAGTAATTCAGAAAACACTGGAACCACTCACCCTTAGGTCACATCGGGCTGTCAGTGACAGCACTCCCTACCGGTCATCACCCAAGCTAATGAACCAAGAAACCGCCAGAACATAGTTAATGGGGGGTATATCTGGGCCAGCTCAAAGGCTTAGGACCACAGCTTCCAAAAGAAGGGGTCCCTTCTAGGGAGTGTGGCTAGGGGGCCCAAGGGACTCCCAGCCAGTCACTATTCAGGGGAGCGTGCCACCTGAAATACCACCAGGCAGGCCTGACCTGGTGTCACTACATAAGACACTAGAGTCTGGCCACTTCCTGTCTGTCTGAAGACAGAGCCTCTGGACACTTGCCTTAAGAAGGCATCCAACCCGAGGGACTGCAAAACAGGCAGTGAACCACTCAGCCCGGATCTCAGAGACGGGAAACCCTGGAGAGTATGACTCAGCATAGTGCTTTACAACCCTTGCCAGCGAGGGGAGTCTCTCTACTCGATCCATGGATCTACCCAGTGTTTGTGTTTCAAAACACTGAGGAGGCCTGTGAGGGCCTAAAGGGAGCTACCTCCAGGAAGGCCTGGTAGGACCTCTAACCTGGCGACCACAACATGGGGGAGCTTGTATTCAACCACAATATGTGGGAGCTTACCTTCAGGAAGGCCGGTGAGGCCTCTGACCTGGCAACCACAACATGTGGGAGCTCATATTAGGAAGGCCGGTGAGGCCTCTAACCTGGTGACCACAGCATGTGGGAGCTCCTATCAGGAAGGCCGGTGAGGCCTCTAACCTGGCGACCACAACATGTGGGAGCTCATATCAGGAAGGCCGGTGAGGCCTCTAACCTGGTGACCACAGCATGTGGGAGCTCCTATCAGGAAGGCCGGTGAGGCCTCTAACCTGGCGACCACAGGATGTGGGAGCTCACTTTCAGAAAGGGAATAAAGCGTACAGCGCACAACCCTTACCATAAAAAATGGAAATAGAAAGTACATGAAAGAAAGTGCATGTACTTAGCCATTCTGAACCCAAGAAGGCCTGATGAGGCCTCTAACCTGGCGACCACAGCATGTGGGAGCTCATACTCGGGAAGGCCGGTGAGGCCTGTAACACGGTGACCACAGTGTGTGGGAGCTCATCAGAATGTGGAAGTTAGCTAGAGAAAAACATCTGTCGTAATAAAGTGACGACAGGAAGTATCTAGAATGGGACCCGAAGAGAAAGACCAGGGTCTGAGCCACATAGGAAGGGACAGAAGCGATACGCGCATGACCCTTACCATAGAAAATGGATTTTAGAAAATACACAAGACATAAGTCGTGTGACTTACCATAAGCATGGTTTAAAAAAGGTACGGAACGTATGTACCAAAAAGGAATGAAGTAAAGGTTTGCTCGTACTTCATCACTCTAAAAACACAGTATGTGTGAGCCCACATTCGGGAAGGCCGGATGAGGCCTGTAACCTGACATGTAAAAGCTCAAAACCAGGAAGGCCTGGTGAGGCCTGTAACCAGGGAACCACCTTACGTGGGAACCTATAATCAGGAAAGCCAGAAGAAGCCTGCAACCTGATAGACACAATACGTGGGAGTTCTCATTCAGTAAGGCCTGGTGAGGCCTGCCACCTGACATGAAAGAACTCATAACCAGGAAGGCCGCAGAGGCCTAAAGCCTGGTGACCACTAATTGTGGAAGGTTAAAACTCAGGAAGCTCACAGCATGTAGGAGCTCACATTCAGGAAGGCCGTCGAGGCCTGTAACCTGACATGTGAAGACTCCTAACCAAGAAGGCCTGGTGAGGCCTATAATCTGGCGACTACAGTATGTGGGAGCTCATATACAACCACAGTATGTGGGAGCTCATACTCAGAAAGGCCTGGTGAGGCCTCTGACCTGATAACCACAGAATGTGGGAGCTCATAACCAGGAAGGCCAGATGAGGCCTGTAACCTGATGACCACAGTATGTAGGAGCTCACATTCAGGAAGGCCGGTGAGGCCTGTAACCTGACATGTGGAGGCTCTTAACCAAGAAGGCCTGGTAAGGCCTATAACCTGGCGACTATAGTATGTGGGAGCTCATATACAACCACAGCATGGGGGGAACTCATACTCAGGAAGGCCGGTGAGGCCTCTAACCTGGCGACCACAGCATGTGGGAGCTCAAATCAGGAAGGCCTAGTGAGGCCTCTGACCTGATAACCATATAACATGGGAGCTCATATTCACCACAGTATGTGGGAGCTCACATTCAGGAAGGCCAGTGAGGCCTGTAACCTAACATGTGGAGGCTCGTAACCAGGAAGGCCTGGTGAGGCCAATAACCTGGCAACTACAGTATGTGGGAGCTCATATTCAACCACAGTATGTGGGAGCTCATACTCAGGAAGGCCTAGTGAGGCCTGTGACCTGACAACCACAGCATGTGGGAGCTCATATTCAACCAAAATATGTGGAAGCTCTCATTCAGGAAGGCCTGGTGAGGCCTCTGACCTGATAACCACAGAATGTGGGGGCTCATATTCACGAAGGCCTGGTGAGGCCTAAAACTTGATAACCACAGAATGTGGGAGCTCATATTCAACCACAGTATGTGAGAGCTATACTCAGGAAGGCCTAGTGAGGCCTATGACCTGATAACCACAGTATGTGGGAGCTCATATTCAAGAAGGCCTGGTGAGGCCTAAAACTTGATAACCACAGAATGTGGGAGCTCATATTCAACCACAGTATGTGGGAGCTCATAATCAAGAAGGCCTGGTAAGGCCTATAACTTGATAACCACAGTAAGTGGAAGCTCACAGTATGTAGGAGCTCACATTCAGGAAGGCCGGTGAGGCCCGAAACCTGACATGTGAAAACTCCTAACCAAGAAGGCCTGGTGAGGCCTATAACCTGGCGACTACAGTATGTGGGAGCTCATGTTCAACCACAGTATGAGGGAGCTCACATTCAGGAAGGCCGGCGAGGCCCGAAACCTGACATGTGAAAAACTCCTAACCAAGAAGGCCTGGTGAGGCCTATAACCTGGCGACTACAGTATGTGGGAGCTCATAACCAGGAAGGCCGGATGAGGCCTGTAACCTGATGACCACAGTATGTGGGAGCTCACATTCAGGAAGGCCGGGTGAGGCCTGCAACCTGACATGTAGAAGCCCATCACCAGGAAGGCCGGTGAGGCCTGTAACCTGGCGCCACAGTATGTGGGAGCTCATAACCAGGAAGGCCTGGCGAGGCCTGTAACGTGGCGACCACCGTGTATGGGAGCTCATATTCAGGAAGGCCTAGAAAGGCCTGTAACCTGATATCCCAGTATGTGGGAGCTCATAACCAGGAAGGCCGGATGAGGCCTGTAACCTGGCGACCACAGTATGTGGGAGCTCATAACCAGGAAGGCCTGATGAGGCCTGTAACCTGATTACCACAGTATGTGGGAGCTCACATTCAGGAAGGCCGGTGAGGCCTGTAACCTGACATGTGGAAGCTCATAACCAGGAAGGCCTGGTGAGGCCTATAACCTGGCAACTACAGTATGTGGGAGCTCATTTTCAAGAAGGCCTGGTGAGGCCTCTGACCTGATAACCACAGTATGTGGGAGCTCATATTCAACCACAGTATGTGGGAGCTCAAACTCAGGAAGGCCTGGTGAGGCCTATGACCTGATAACCACAGTATGTGGGAGCTCATATTCAAGAAGGCTTGGTGAAGCCTATAACTTGATAACCACAGAATGTGGGAGCTCATATCACAGTATGTGGGAGCTCATATTCAAGAAGGCCTGGTGAGGCCTATAACTTGATAACCACAGAATGTGGGAGCTCATATTCAACCACAGTATGTGGGAGCTCATTTTCAGGAAGGCCTAGTGAGGCCTATGACCTGATAACCACATTATATGGGAGCTATATTCAAGAAGGCCTGGAGCGGCCTATAACTTGATAACCACAGTATGTGGGAGCTCATATTCAGGAAGGCCTAGTGAGGCCTATGACCTGATAACCATAATATGTGGGAGCTCATTTAACCATAGTATGTGGAAGCTCATATTCAGGAAGGCCTAGTGAGGCCTATAACCTGATAACCACATTACTCCTTGACAGTCAATTCCTGGGAGCTCACCTCAGGGAGGCCCAAGCACTGTCCGGTTGCAAAATGGGGACTGTCTGGTCAAGGAGGCCTGTTAAGACCTACTACCTGACCATCGAAAAAATCTTTAGATTTACTCCCATAACATTTTGCCCCAGACTCTAAAACAGGAGATGTGGTCTGAAAAGAAACAGAAATATGTTAATTTCACATTTTACAAAAAGACCAGAATTACACCTGCTCTTTTTGTTCACTGCTCATTTTTCAATTAAAATGCAGCCAAAAACACTGGGTAACGCGATCTGGATGATAGGCTGAATTACTAAATATCTAACTTCTTAAAAGTCAGATAATATTCCATCATTTTAATTCATAGAATTAAATGCAGCCATACTCACCAGACAATACTGTTTTAACATTTATACGTTCTCGTAATCTACACACTGCCTCGGCAAGCGCGAGAAAAGAGCCGTTAAAAAATATTTGGCTTTCATCCCTCGAGAAGAAAGTCAACAGTTGCGAGGTTAAAACATCCGACAGCGCACGGATTTTTTCTTTCTCACGCGCGCCGAGATATTTCTTAATGAACACTGCCAGCACCCTCAGGAACTGACTGTGAACGCCTCGTACCCAAACAGTATTGTTTCACAGATCGCACGCACCACAGCTCAGATGCTGAACCCTCCTCCCTCGAGAAAAGGGTCCGCGAAAGCGGAGCATTTTTAAATAAAAAACGCTCACAGTTTGCACAAGAGGCTCTCTCGAGAGCCTCCCGCGCGCTTCAGCGATATTCTCAATACAGACAAACAGTCCCTGAAGACGAAAAGATGTTGTCATGTATGCAAGGCTTCCCTTTATACATCCAGGTTGCGCGTTAATCAATCAAGCTGATGATTCACGGGCTGTCGCCGGTCAACATAATTGACGTGAGTTGATATTTATTTCAGACACCTGTCACGCCTGAGGCGTTCCCCATAGCGTCATTCTGACGTAGTGTAGAGTTCCCTTTCGAAAGGGAACTACAAATAATAGTTAATTCAGTGAATGATTTGTTAAGCTCAGTTTGTGAGTCTTTTTTTAATGGTTCTGCTCAAAAGAGTCATTTGTTTGTGAATCGGACTACAGTAATTGTGATGTATGCAGATGTATTGCAATGTATGCGATTGTGAATAGTATCTATCGGATTTACAACAGGTAAATTAATCCATTTCTCCCGAAATACATGAAAGTAAGTGGCTAGTGAACTTGGAGAAGAATAGAACTTTATAGTTTACCTACACAATGTGTATCTGATATGAATAAAACACCTCATCAAATTATAATTGAATGATTTGTTATTGCTGATTCTAATGACATCAGTGTGTATCAAAAAAAATATATATATATTCTTTTGTTAGTACTTGTTGTATAGTTGTGATATATGAAGTGTGTCCATCTCTGGTTCTGCGCACAACACGAAAGTACATTTTAATCTGGCAGTATGTGAAGTCACTGTACATTCGAAAATCCCATATGTGCGACCGTACACCCAGGGGTACATAAATAAGGATCCCACTAGTGGGAACGTACCGTTCAAGCGGTTAAATGTTACAACTATTTTCAGAACATTCAGAGAACATTCAAATGTAACATTCCCAAAGTCTTTGCAAAATAATAAAATTTAATGTTCCCTTAATGTAAAAAAAAAAATACATTTTGAGGGGTAAGAGAACATTCAGAAATGATGTTTCCATAATGTGGAAATTATTTTTCCATTACTCAAAATCATATCCCGGACGAGCCCCCAAGATGTGCTACTGTGTCAAACCCTTAAAATCTGTAGAAGATTTGAAGATTAGTGGTGCAAACTTTTGTCATAACGTAGTTTGACATTTATGGGTGGGGGTTTTACAATCTGAGACGTATTGTGTATGTGTTGCTTTGCTGGTCTTGTGTCTCTCTCTCTCTCTCTCTCTCTCTCTCTCTCTCTCTCTCTCTCTCTCTCTCTCTCTCTCTCTCTCTCTCTCTCTCTCTCTCTCTCTCTCTCTCCTTTTTCCCTCCCTTTCCTTCACAGGATTGGATCAGACTAAAGTGAGACCAATAACTTAATGGGAACATAAGCAAAATGTTCTTAGAACATATTTTCGTTTGTTGGGTTTGCCCCTTTATTTATATGAAAGAGAGTTTCATTCTGTTTGCTTTGGCAGATCACTTGTCTGCATTCACTTTGAGTTTCCTAGAACTGCTAAATGAATCAATTGAAAAGACCTCAACGGTGTCACATCTCTGCTTTTGAGAAGAGGTTACGGTACTCTCTTCTTGTTTTGAAGAAAGTGCCTCTGCATTACTGGCGAGATTGTGAGGTTCACCTTTTTGCCTATATTCTCTATTTGTCACCAAATAACAGACTTTTCACAGATGCCTCCCTCTGTGTCCTTGATGAATTTAACTCCCATCTTCAGGAGGAAGGTTATAGGAACAAGACACATAAATAGTGTGGGCTTTATAGCTTTCAGTTTATTGTCCGCCAGGTCTCAAAGGACCAAAAACCCAAATCAATGTTATTTGTTATTCAATTGCAATTTCTAGTTATTTGTCATTGATGTAATATCTTTGGCAGTTGCCAGTACATCAACAAAAGCATGTTCACGCACATGATGTCAAGTTGTAACAGTCGGCTTTTGTTTCTGCTTATTTCGAACATGTATGGACATTATGCTATAGTTACAAGGTTTACACACTTTAATGAATAGCGTATTCCAGTTTGTGAATACATGACTCTATGAACCGTTTTTTTTAAGGCATACATCGCAATTACTGTAGTCCGATTTACAAACAAATGACTCTTTTGAGCAGAACCATAAAAAAAGACTCACAAACTCAGCTTAACAAATCATTCACTGAATGAACTTTTATTTGTTTTTATGTTTATTTATTTATTAATTTAATTGTACACATTTTTAAAGGTTTTGCAGAAGAATCTTATTTCTAACTTTGGTTTCTGATTGTTTTTTTATATTTGTTAAATATACTGCAATAGTAAACAGCCCATTAATGTTATATATATTTATATATATTTTGTATTTTTATTTGATTTTTAAAATCATTTTACACTTTTCATACAAGTTTTAAAGAAGACTCTTACTTCCAACTTTAGTTTCTGATTGTGAGAGAAAGCTGGTTAAACCTAAACAACAAAGCCATTACAAAGGACTTTCAGGAATCTAACACATTTCTTATTGCTAGTTAAACTAAAAGACTCAGTTAAAAAATGTGACAGGAGCCCATACATTTCTGTTTAAGGATGGAAAATTTCCCAAACAAAATATATATTTTTAGATTTGTTAGTGGAGTCAGTGTAATAACAAATAACATCTTTCAAATTAAAAGATTGTGCAAAGATGGCGGGTTTATTTAAATGGGAGTATAAGTTAGACTAAAACTTCTGAACCAATTTACAAAAATAGAATAAATGTACAAATGTTTCATCTTCGTGAGCAAAACGTACAAGTACTAGGAATACCAACATATTTGGTATATATCTAATTAACAGGGTATATCCAACGCTATCTCACGACCAATTCGTACGAGTGAGTAAAAGGTGGCTAATTCGTACGATTTCGTACAACCTTACTCGTGCGATTTGTCTAAACCCCAGTGACGGTTAGGTTTAGGGGCGGGGTAATGGGTATGTAATTCGTACGAATTCATACGAATTGGGCAACTCGTAAAATATGTACAATTTAGCAAAAACCATCCAAATTTGTACAAGTAAGGTCGTATGAATTCGTACGAATTAGCCACCTCGTAAAATTCGTACGAATTGCCTTGAGATCGGGTTGGTATATATTATGCAAATGACTTTGGTCTTGTTGGGAATAAAATATTTATAGGGCAACAACCATACTTTTCTCCAGTCTACATTGTCAATTAATTCCCGGTACACATTATACAATTCTGGGCTGTCCCAGGCGAAAGATGACCAATCGTGGTGATTTCTTTGGTCGTGGCTCCTAAACAGTGGTCCTACGTCGTACAGTGAGAGAGGTTCAAAGTCGGCCGTTGTCACGGTTTTGCGACCTGCGATAATTTTCTGACATAGTCAGAAATTTAGCATGATCATGTCACAGTGTTTTTGCTGCTTCGACCTATGTCTACTGACTAGCCAATAAAAATGCAACATGAAAAGACGTACTGATCAACGTGACAGGGGTAAAACTTAAAACTACTGACCTCAAGCTCAATTTGCAAAATTGGCCTCTTTTCCCTAGCCATGATCGCGTCCATATTCTCCTCTTTCACTTCCTCTTTTTTTCTGAGCGCATAAAAATTTACCACTAGCGCGTGCTGATGACGTTTTATTCTTCTATACTAACTTGCGTCATACCCTACGATTCAATAAGTGTCATCATCATACAGTCACCCAAGTTTATTAGATCCATGTCATACAGTGTGATTTGTAATGATCTTATAGGATTGCCGAAATCGCACAGTCTGTAGCAGGCATGAGACGCGTGAGACCTGATCTTTGCGCTTGCAAACACATAAACCCATGTGCACACGTTCAGAAACGCACATGAACAAGGTCCTCACCTTAAGGCTCAGTCCTGGGTCTCTCCTCACACAGTTCATGAAGCTGTGCAGTCACAGTTGTGCCGCATCTGCGCCACGGCTCATTTGCCCGCAGACGCCACCAGCATGAGGTGAGGTCACTCAGTTAGCCTCCTGACTGCTCAGATCAAGATGATTTGGCATAATTGTGTTATCACCTGCTGAGCAAAGGGCGCCGCTTTCGAAGACGGCAGTATTGGATTTCTGCAAGCTTTTAGTCTGCCTATGTCAATGTGATGTAGTTTCCATGAAAATCAATTCGGAGGCGGGGGTGTGTTTGACTTATAATCCCAGAACTGGAGTTGTTACTGCTGACACAAGAAATCAGAGGGAGTAATTATGAAGAAATATGGACACGCTGTTTTTTTTTGCTGAGAGAAACGTCTCTCTGTACAACTTTATAACACCGCTCAATGGGTGCTAAAACTGTTAAAAGCTTAACTATAACATTTTTGTGAGTTCATTATTCATTATAGACAAACCAGATTGGTCAAAGCTCATTTGTTCACTTATTGCCCCTGTCAGCTTCCCCCCGCATCCACCGCGGTTCCTAATGTTCGGAGAATTCCCCTTTACAGGTTTGCAGTAATTGATCAATGAAGTTTCCCACAGTCTCTTTGGTTGATGCTTATTTTAGACTGAATTAGGTGAGGATTCATTAATTGGATTTTCAGCTCAGTTTATTCCTGGGTCTCGCCACAGAGCTCTGGGGGGTCATATTCCGATTGGGTTGTTAAAGAAATAGTTTACCCAAATCAGTTTCATTTTTTTTATATATTTTGCTGGTTCTCTCATGTTATTGTGTTCTTTGTTTAACAGTTTAACCTTCTCTTAAGGTTGTTTAACCTTTTTATGTGGTAATAAAAATAGACCTAAGTGAACAATAGCCTTTAAAAAAATGTAAAAAATATATATAATAACAATAGGCGCGTTTCCATTACAGATTTGCACAAAACTTTTGCGATTTTTTTCTAAATGTCGACAAAAAACTATTGCGAAATGACGGCGTTTCCATTAACCGGTGTTATGTGACTAAAACTTCATTTTTTCCTCTCGCAATAAGTCATACCAATAATCATGGCAACGGACGTTGGTAGGTTTATGTATATCCCAGCAACTGCACTGGCCATTATTATTATTATTATTATTTCTTTGTGGTTTAGAATCCAGTATTTCTGAAATTCTTTTGTCTTTTATGAATTTAAAAAAGAACTCTGTCTCATATTCTGCCCAAACACACCGCGTCATCTACCTCAGGTGACCTGTAAATGCGCAAAAACTGTTTCCATTGCAGTTTTGCGAAATATTTCTTTTTCGAATTGCCTGAAAAACCACCTCATGCGAGCGTAAAAACGTTTTTGCGATAAATGGGAGTTTTTGCGAAATCGGCGTGTTTCCATTGGCCGTATTTTCAATTCGCAATTTCAATTTGCGCAATTTGAAGGGTAATGGAAACGTGGCTACTGAGGCAAGAGATTAAAAAAAAGTAATCATATGGTTTTATTGAACAACACTGTTAAAATACAGTAGATCTAATAGTAAATTCTTGTTTAATATTGGCGAAACGTTTATTTAAATGTCCACTCAATCTTTAATATTTATCCACTTCTTTACGATAGAAATGCTACAGCAAGAACATGTTGACATCAAAACATGCAAACTCAGATCGAGGGTTTAAACTTCACAACAAATCACTCTGAAACCCACAGCGTATATATTTATTTTATTGAATCAATATAATAATACTATGGAATGGTTTTAATATATTGTGCAGCGGCTGCAGCCTTATAGAAAAGTGTCTAATAATGTGGTCCATTGATTCTCGTCCGTATGTGCCACTTCTGGTATTTTGCTGGTTAAACGACATGAGTAAATTGCAATCGTGTATTGTTTTTAAATCGAGCACTTTAATTTAATTCGAGGAATCGTGACAGCCCCATCTTGTAACGAATGTCACTTCAGTTTGACTTACAGAACAACGTATGCAATGCAAACACTGTAAAAGTTTCCCAACTCCTTCATGCTGATATTGCGAGACAGCTTTCACCTTGATAAGAAATACAGTCACGTTTTAATTTCGCGAGATCTCGTCACACCCCTAGTGAATGGTATTACCATTCACACTAAGATCACACACATATACACACACAGCATTTAAACTTCAGTGGTGACATTGAAAGCTTCAATAATTGGATTCGGTAGAGAATTCTGAGTAGTGTAGGCACTTCAGAGTTACTCCAACCATTAGACTGAGTACATCCAGAGGATTCAAAGGACGCATTTCCAAACTGTCACTACAGTGGACACTGGCCTTTATGGCTTCAGACACGAGCAATGCAGGACAAGGAATTTCACTCGCTCTGCAGGGGCCGTGCCAGCCTAATGTATATTCAACAGCGCAGGAAAAGCCGATGGTCCCTATTGAAAATATGTCACCTCATATTCAAGCTTTGAGGCAGGAGGGCAGACTGCCAAGCAAGAGGAGACCGCCGTGAGGAATTCAGCTCTGACCTGAGGGATCTAAGCTTGGTGACCTTTGAGCATTTGATAGATGCTTTGCTGCATCATCGTGTACTACAGCGCGCAAGAGGTCGACAGACCACTCAATAGACAAGAAAGGAACAAGGACAGGAAGGAGTGAGCTTTTCAGATGGAAATTTCCCAGCACACTCTCATAAGGAGACATTGCTCCAGTGATTTTTATCCTGCACCATCAAAACATTGCTATGGTAATGTGTTTAACTAATTTAGGAGGATATTATTAGCTTAACTGAATTTAAGAGTAATTTTTAAGGGTCAAAATTTAATTAATATAGCTACGTTTGTAATTTATTTCTTTGCAGAGGAACTTGTTTAATTTAGGAAGATTTCATTCATTTGCGTATATTTGTGGGGTTCAAGTTTTAGCTTTTTATTTTTTCAGAATATCTGAGCTGCAAACTTTTATGCTCCAGGAATGATAAATGAGCTACTTCTGCACCTTTTCCAAGTCTTCTGAGTGAAAGAAGTAAGAGTCTGAAATATATATGTTTTACTTCCTGAAATACTTTGGGCTGAAATACTATTTTTGGGCTGAAATACTTCTTCGATATTTTATAATCTTCTCCTCAAGACACATTGAGTCAGGTTTGACATTTGTGATGTCAAATGACACTTGATCTTAAATGGTCTCGTGACCGACTTCGACATGTCAGTCTGAATCTTTCTGAATGACATTTGAGAGACACAGACTTTCAGCAAACTTGGACCTGAAAAGAAGGATTTTTGGAGTGATTTCTACCTTCCTCCTGAATAGTCTGTATGATCCCATCCTTGCAAGGGAATTCATATTCTAACATCTCAGAATGCCCGCTCGAGTAATCCATTCTGCTGAACCCTTTCCTTTTCATGGTAATGCCCTATTAGAGTTGACAGCAGCCCTTAATGTGCGGCTGAAGGTGTGAGATACCACGCTTTCTTTGTTTTATTTATGATGCATATTTTCAGGTTAGGTAACATATGGAGCTGTTCAACAGGAGGTTGAACACAATAAGGGCAAATGCAGCTGCAGGCTCTGGATAAGGTGCTAAATGATGCGTTTCCTGTTGAAGATGAAAACAGGACTTTATACGTGAGTTGGGCTTCTATTACTCTTGGAATTGTCGGTTGACTGGTGTGTGAGTTAATGAAGATTTATCAATATTTTACTAACTGATATTATACTTATTTATATAAGTTTTTTTTTTTTTTTTTTAATGAGATTACTATTTACTAGAAGATAAAGAAATAAGTAAACACTTTATAAGGAAATTAGTATTTAAAGAGTTAATTTTCATCTGCAATCAGTTTAAATTATGAGTCAGGCAGTGGATTTTTTTGTGTGTGTGTGTGTGTGTTTGTGTGTATTTAATATAATTCAGAATTTAATTGTTTAAATGAAAATTAAATACAAAAACAATTAAATTGCGTGTGTGTGTGTGTATTTAATATAATTCAGAATTGAATTGTTTAAATGAAAATTAAATAAAAAAACAATTAAATTGTGTGTGTGTGTGTGTGTGTGTGTGTGTGTTTAATATAATTCAGAATTGAATTGTTTAAATGAAAATTAAATACAAAAACAATTAAATTGTGTGTGTGTGTGTGTGTGTGTGTGTGTGTGTATAATATAATTCAGAATTTAACTGTTTAAATGAAAATTAAATTAGAAATAACAATAAATAAAATTGAACAAGTATCCATTTTATTAGTAACTATTAATTTTTTTGTTTATTATTTAATATTTATTTAAACAATTTGATATATGTGTGTGTGTGTGTGTGTGTGTGTGCGTGCGTGTGTGTGTGTGTGTGTGTGTGTGTGTGTGTGTGTGTGTGTGTGTGTGTGTGTTTGTGTGTGTGTGTGTATACATTTTAGTTCAACTTAATGCATTTGTTTAAATGTAGCTAAAATCAATTGTGTGCAACCACTTACCATAAAAATTTGTATTAAATTCAACGAATCATTTTTTCAGTGTACATAAACAATTAAATTAATATAATTCAGAACTTAATTGTTTAAATAAATATTAAATAAAACATCTGTAATAAATGAAATCAAACTTTTTTTTATAAAATTTTCTTAAAATTGTGAGTAATCTCCCAACTCATTGTGGTTTTCAGTTTGATATGGAAAAGAAGTGAATTTAATAAGGAAGTAACAGTCACAAGCCAAAATATTTTAATCGTTATTATAGATATACCTATGAAATGCCTTCTTCTCATGTTTTTCATGCGTTTGCCCGAGAGCATTCTGGAAATGTCACCAGGAAAGGTTTGTCAATTATATGTATGTCTGTGTAAACGGAATGTCAATCTATGCCAAGAATACATAATGTCATTTCCATTATGGGTCCTGTACATGTCAAATGTCATGCATCAACCTGCTGAATGGCTATTCCCGTCTGGAAAAGAAGTATCCTCAAATGTATTGCGAAATACCCACAGATCCAAAGTAGAGCATCTTGCAGATTTGAAGATGCAATGAAACAACAAAATGAGTTGACCTATCTAGGACAAGACTTGCATGCTCCCTCTAGTGGGAATTACTAACCTCTACAGCAGGTTTGCAAAATGACGCAAGGTGCTGGTCTGTAGCATTAGGATGAGGTTGAATTGGTCTGTTGTAATGATGTAGAAAGTCTACCTCACAAGTCTACACATATGACAAGAGTTCATGAGTTACACAACAGCCCTCCAGGAAACAAAGGCATTTCAGGCAACTGCACAATAACTTGCAGCTGTAAAGGACAAAAGGTCGCTCTGAGAGGAATACTGCGAATTTGCATGCAGACAGTGAAGCATTATAATGATATTTGAAAGTGAGCAATTGAACAGCTTGTGTGGATAAGCCATTTAATAACTCTGCTCCATGTCATTCCAACCATGGATTATTTTATTCACAAAAAGAGATGTTTGGGAGAATGACCACATTTGGTGATTTATACTGCCAAGCTCCAGAGATCTCGGATTTAGAGTCAAATATTTTATAAATTGCATGTTCATTTTATAATAATTAAATTATTCTTAAAGAGAGAATTCATTCCAAATGAAAATTCTGTCTTCAAAATATCTTAAGAATATCTGAAGAAATAAAGTCATACATACAGGATTTAGACCAATTTCAGGCTTGAGTAAATTAGCATTTTTCATTTTGGGGTGAACTATATTTTTAAGAGATGCAATTGTTATTGACTGATAATTTTCCCTCTATAGAAGTTCTCAGATTTTATTTGTGGTTGCATTTTTAAGTGTTGTGACTAGTCATATGAGAAATGAGTACCAATAACATCTGGCATCAGTGACATGTAACAGCACAATATAAAAGGAGAGGAAGAATATTGTTGCACAGCAGCTACGATTTTGCTACTATGCTTATGGTGCTTTTACAGAACAAAAAATCCTAATAAGTGGATCCAAACAACATCAGGGCGAGTAAATTAAGACAATTTCCATTTTTAGGCAATCAATTCTTTTAAGCGATCAACGCTAGTGCTATTTCTTGACCTATTATTGTCAATTATTGCATTTTAAAGTATGTATCTGTACTATATGTATCACTTTCTGGTATACTTCATTTTTTTCAGGCTAAAACTGATTCTCAGATTATTACAAGGCCATTAAACACATTTCATCGTAAATAGTTCCTAACCATTTTATAAGTCTTATTGAGTTCTTCTTGATTATGGTATCATTCAAATATGATTGCTAATGAACGGTAATTTATGATGATTGAGTACTGTTTGAGCCATTAGTGTCACTGTTGACTGTTTGCAGCACGACTCAGTATGTGGAAATCATATTGATGACCTCCATATGACAAATATCTAACGGAATTGACAAGATTTGTTTCATAGTTCGTGATGAGCTTCCCTTTAATGAGAATCTAAAGTTAGGATTTAGGTTTGTCAAGCTAGCTAACAGGGAATGTTCCACGAACTTTAGCTAATACTCGTGCAAGGTTCTCTCAAAGTTATTAACAAACCTTCTAGTAACGTTCAGACAACATTCAAAACTAACGTTCGCATAATGTTTGCGAAAAGGTTCTCTTAATATTCGTATAACCAAGAAAAAAAAATGTATGGCACGTTTATACGACAACGATGTACTAAAAACAGAAACTTTCCCGTTTTCCGTGTACAGACGACAACGTTGTCAAAATGATCCCTGTTCACATGGATCCGCGAAAACGACTGAAAACGCTTTATTCTGCTGCCAGGCCAGTAGATGGCGATGTCACTTTGTAAAGAAAATACACGTCTATATACTGAACACGTAATATGCATGAACGATTTTTGTAGTTTGCACGGAGACGATAATGGTATCGTTTTCAAAAACTTGCACTTTGAAACCCGTTTTTAAATTTTGCGTTTTCCGGCCCCCAAAACGCTGTTGTTGTGTAAATGAATGGAAAAAGTTTTCAGTTTTTATTTGAAAATGGTGTTGTGTACGGACTCTTAAAACTTTTTAAAAATCTGGCCATTTTGAACGTTCAGAAATAATAATTTCATAACTTAGGGGCCATTTACGCAACACCGTTGTGTAAAGCTTTTCTTCCTGCAACTAATGAAAGACAGATGTAGATATGTTTTTCTACTCGCATACTATCACCAAAACTATTAAAGAAGCAGTGTATGAGCAGTGGAATGGAATTAATGAGGATGGTTGGGTTCTGAGGCATCCCTGAAGAGCGTCTATTGTTGGAGATTACGGCCGACCCAAAAACTCAAAGTTTAAAAGACGTGTTGCTTCCTTAGCTTCAAACACACAAATGTCCTGGGATCCAATTTAGTTTTCTTCTGCATCACTTTTACCGTAAACTCTTACATGTGTGAGCATGTGACTGAATACAATTCTGTGGAAAATATGAGATGTAACTAGCAACAGTGATGATTCACACACTTCACCTATTTAGTCTTCTCGTCTCAGCAAACTCTTTACAGTGTCTATTAAAAGATGAAAGGCAAAACCCATGTCTGCCAAGCTTTCAATGAAAACAAACAAATTTCCTTTTTCATACCAGCTACAGTACATGGTAGAATTCTTTTTAGTAATCTGTGATCAAATCTTCTGTGCTACACTTATCTATTATTTAATATGTATTTTTAAATAAACTATAAAAATCAAATAAGAAATATTTATATATTCATGATATATATACATATATTTGTTCATTTGTGTTGTGTTCATTTATACTTATGCTCACAACAGGGCTAAAGGCGCACCGGGGTAAAAAGCCGCATTTTACATTATTCTCTTTTAAACCTCTAGATGGGACATAAATTCAGCAAAACACTTTTCTTAACAACCGCTTTTGATGATGCACGTGGAAATTTGGCTGATCCCTGATGCAATCATGCAATTTATGCACTAATTCGATCTAATATTTAATTTTTTTTTTTTTTAATGTTGTAGCAAAGAATTGATGCAATTGTCTATAATTTGAGACAAAGGTCTTGTTAATGTTTTTCTGTTTTGTTTAAGGTAATTAAAGCAAATGTTTTTCAATAACAGAAGAATATGTAAAAGTGTGGTATTTGGCTGTTGGGGCGAAAGACACAATAATTTACATGATAATAAACAGCTGGCTGACTTTTCCATTTGTTGACATGACATGGTTAGATTAGATATCATATATCCAATTGGGTGTCCACCTAGAGATAATCACCATTTTTATAATGAAACCATCATATTTTAAAATAAATATGATATTAATCATATCATATAATAAAATATATGTATTTGTTACTACTGTAAAGCTCTATTAAATTGTGGGATCTAATTTAATGCTTTCAGAATCTTTTCTTTTTAAATAACTTACTTTTTTTTTTAAATGAGCAGTATTTTAATGACAGTATATTTATTGAACAAAAATGCTTTCTTAAATTTATCAAAACAAAGCAAAAATAGTACAAACTTTGCTAAAGGGATTGTTTTGTACAAGCATTAACTTAGACATTACTCTATTTAAAAACATATTATTTTAGCCAAAGTATTTGTATAAATAATGTGTGCCTTTTGCCCCATGCTGGTTTTACCCCGTGTGTGGGGTAAATAGCCCGCCTTGCCACCTCATAACATTTATAAAAAATTTAAACAAACAAACCACTTTTATGATTTATTTTCACAAAAAATCAGTATATCATATACTGTATGTATACATAAATTTTTTCATGTACATTAGGGTGGTCCTTATTTTTAAAGTCTCCAATTGTCATGCTCTTAACCCTTCAAATTGTTCCTTTATATAAGAAAATACAGCATGCCAATTTTTATGGCAGTAACATAATAATTACTGGTAGCTCAATAGCTTTAAACTTTCTGAGATTTTGATGATTTTCGTAAAAACAGATCATTTGAACTGGTATTGTACCTGGCTAGTAAAATTCCAAAAAAATCTCCATAAAAGCATCTAATGCACCATATATTCCTAAATATGTATTTTAGATACATATTTTAGATACATATCTCAGTTTACTTATTGTAGAAACTAAATCCAAATTAATCCATCCATGATTTAGCAGATTTACCTTTCCTGGTGGAATCAATACATATAGGCAACCATACATGCAATGAAAGTAGTCAATGATCACGCCGAGAGAGGAGTGACTCTGATTCAAGAATACAATGGCTCTCACACACTCTGAAGAACAATTGCAGTTTCTCCTTCATGTGGTGGAAGATCACAGACGGATCTATCCAGACTGCAAAAAGTCAACACTGGCTGCTGAGCATCAGAAATGAGGGATTGTTGGAAACTTTCTGCTTTTTTTAGATTGTTGTCATTGTTGTCATGTCAGTGTTGCTCTAATTTCAATAAAATGTAGTTCATTTGCAGCAACTTTTAATATTACTTGCATATCACAATAACGCCGCATGCATAGGCAATCTTCCACATGATTGAGCTACCTCTAAATATAATTTTTTTGTCAACATTTTTTCATATTTCTAATTTTGAAGTTAAAAGGAACAGTTTAAGAGGTTAAGACACTAACATTTTGCACAAAAAAAAAATTGGACTTGATAAGGACCACCCTAATGTACATATGTACAAATCATAGACTAAACTGTCTGCAAAGGCGAATGTGTACGAGCCACAAATTTGTTCGTTTGTTTTGCAACAAATTATCCCTGATTGTAGCTACTAATCACAGGATAGCGAGTGTCACTTACTAGCACACAGAACCATTCGATAATAGAGACACTGAGATTAATTATCTTTCTCTGTGCATGGTAGAAAGAAGGATGTTATGTTTGACTTGTTTGATGTGAATTTAAGTGGGAAAGGGGTTATGGCCCTGCGGGATGTCGAGAGAAGCTCACTAACTGGGGGCAAAGAGACTGACTGTGAGGCCGCTGGCAGGAAAAACAATTAGGATTTTGAAGTATAAGGTCATTGCTGCTGATTTACAGCTATGGATCCGAGGTGTATTCAGAAGCACTGCCACGGGCAGAGAAAATGGCTCTTCAATTAGTGTTTTTGTAATTTTCCACGTGTGACTTGGAGCAGAAATACGTAAATGTTAGTTTTGGTATTGTAAAAGGCCTCTTAAGTCATAACGTACTTTCATAAATCAGCATTTTCTAGGAATATTTTTTCTAAAATGAACAGATTGTTATAATTGCAAAGCAAACCCCTTCAGGTTCCATCTGCTTTTTGCTTTTAATGTGCTTTATTGCTATCTTTGTCATTGTAAAATATTTCACATATTTCAAACCAACTCTCCATCTTTCAGATTTTCAAAACTCCTTGAACTGCAAGCAAACCCTTAATTACAATCATAAGAAACCCAGATCTTGATCTTAAGGAGGCGGCTGCTGTTGTCAGATGGGTTAGAGCCCTGCCTCAGTGGCCAGTGGCCATTAAAAGATTTTGCCATTACTTATCATGTTTTAGCTACCAGAGGAGCTATCGGACAGAGCTATTGACACCCACCAAGCCACCCCATCCAGCTCACAGCCAGACGATTGATGGAAAATTTCAAGCTTCACTGTCTGCAAAGTAGCAAGTACACACACACACACACACACAAACCCACACACATTAATAGCCCACCTTGATACACTTGGCTGAACTATCCTTTTGAATTTCTTAGCAGGCTTCTAAATCGAGGTGTCACACACCAGCTCTGAGAGAAATGTGTTGCCATTCTAGACCTTCCTCTCTCTGGTCGAATCAGCTGTGATGAACCAAGATCTGCCTGGGCTTAACATTTGGAGATCTCCAAAAACATTCTCAGAAAGAAATGTGCAAAAACTTAAATATTTAACTTTATTAAACATATTTATCTTATTACTACTATAATGTAGTGTATGAACTTAGTTTTCCCTTTAAATAAACTTTTAAACATTGACACTGAACCAACATTTAATCTGAATTGAGCTGAATAATGACACCAGTGTCTACTAAAGTGCTGCTTTACAGCTGAAATTGATGAGTTTTGCAACATTAACTGTTATTTTCCTGTTTATAACTGTAAAGCTGTGACTTTATGTGAATTTATCAAGGGTGCTGCCCCAGAGGCAAGTTGTTGAACCCCTAAAGGTACAAATTTGCCCATTTTGTTTCTTGACACTAAATGTATCATTAAAGTAGTCCATGCAAACTGCCGCAAAATAATAAAAATCTTTTAATGTCATACAAACCTATTTGCATATTATTCAGTGAAAATCTTGATGTGCAACATTTTTATCCTTTTCTGTCGGTGCTGCTATCAAAGCCTTAACAACTTCATTGATCTTTATACATCTGTTGTATCACAGAGCAGGCATGAACATTTAGTTGTCTGGCGTCTCTGAGAGCCCAAAGATGAGTATTGTAATTTGCATGCATGTTATTAAGACAATACTTTTTAAGGTGTCATAGATGAGGAAGAGTAGAAAAAGTGGCCTATTAGTGGCCTTAGGGTCTCTCAGATGCCAAAAATAATATAAAGCTGAAAGCAGCAATTTCTCAGTAAATTAGGACCTTTTGGACATTCAGTGTTTAAGGATGTTTTTGTTTTTTTTACATAACATTTGGTTGAATAAACAAGACAGGAAGGAGCTGCCAAACATGCTCTGTACAAAATGTTCCTGTTGTGTATATGTAAGCTAACAGAAAAGTTGAAGCTTTTACTACATATAAAAAAAAAAAACTGTTTTATGCTGCCAAATGTGAGGTACAGCATTACTCCATAACCCTCTGAATTTTTATTATGCAACATAGCACATTATATATGCACAGTGAACTTTGACCCTTTTTATTTCCCCAATCCATTAGCAGAACAAAACTCTTAGCTAAAAGGAGAAAATGGAAACAGTACAAATAAACTTTGTTTATCAGACTTGTCTTTTTCCTCATGCCTGCCATTTACTAGTATACATTTTCTACTCAGTTCAGTGATTCTAAACACGTTTTGTGCAGCAGGAAATCTCACATTCAAAAGCAAATGTTCTTGATGTGAACAATAACAGCATGTCAATAAAGATACATTGATGCAACATCTCGAGCACATACAAGTAAGTATGTATAATAAGGCAGACTGAAGAGTGATAGTCAATATATTTTATTTTATTTTACTACATTCTAAAACATCTGACTTCTTATTTTGCTATGTTTCAAAAAACATATTGTTCCTCGTTATTTAGAACGTAAGTTGCGACAGCAATGCCTTTTAAAATTAATCTTTTTTTTCTGCAAACCTGTTGAATCCATCCCCAAATCGCACTGAACATGAACAATTCATTCACGAATTGGAATGATCCGTTTGCTTCGATGAACGACGGATTCAGTGATTCTGTTAACAAATAATTTAACTGATCATGTCTTAGCAAAGAATCGAGTGGTATGATTCTCAAAGCTTGAGTGTGCGGGAGATTTGACTGATGGCGTGAAAAGTTACTAATCCCGAATTTTAGCATGTTTTTGTAAATGAAAATCTTAAATGAAAAATATTAAGCAGGACTGACACCGACAGAAAAAAAGAGCAGGATGATATGAATCAAAGTCTCAGCTTTCAAATTCTGTTCATTTTATTAAGAAATTCAAACAATAAATACCGTTTTGGCGCTCTCAAATGTGACGTGACAGATCGCTGTAGCGCCTCAGTTCAAGCGGCTCGTGAAGATCATCTCCTCTCTTTACTACTACTGTAGTTAATAATAAATAAGCACGACTGAACATTAGAAGGTATGTTGAAAGATACAGTACAACTTACCGCAATCTCATGTCTCATGTAATCGATCAATCAGTGTTTAACCTCGGAAATGTCAATAAAACAAGTGGAAAACAATGTCGCGTAACATCACATTGGTAAGGAAAGCCATTTAATGACCATAGCATGTTATTAGCTAGAAAAATTAACAGTAGATAGGAGTATTTGGCTAATAGATGCACCATAATACATATTTATTATATTTTTTCTCATATCGTTAAAAATATAACGTTATTAAACCCAATTATATTCATTTGAGTTGTTAATTTAAATTTTTAATAATAATACTAGCTGACAGGGCTCACTGTATGTTTACAGCATTAGTTGAGAGATTTCTTTTTCTTGAGAAAAAATAAAGTAGGGACTGTACCTGATATTTATTCAAATGAATCGATATTGAATCAAGATCGGAATCAAATCGCAAGCTTATGAATTGAAATCTCAAACTAAACTCAAAAATTGGCAGCCCTGCGCTTATTTGTGAACTAAATCTGAAATGCTTAAAGGTACAATATGTAAGAATTTTGTATCAAAATATCAAAAAAACACTTGCACAGTGTTTTTACAGTGAATACAGTGTATTTCTTTCAATTATGTACTTACATTATCCTATATGTTTCCAAGAATTTGTAAATTCAGAGAAATTCACAATTTTTAATAGTGCCCGTCCCTTGTCACTTGGGACTTGGGCCTGTCAATTACGTAATATCCGCGTTATCCCTGGCTTCCGCTTGTATTGCCATAGTACCCATGGCGACATGGACAACTGCGTAATGTTTAGCGGCACGCTGTTGTTGTTTCGTTCAAACATTATGGATCATGGCAAGCAGACTTTGGGACAAAAGGAGAAATAAAACGAGGATCAATATCAGCGTGGCGTTTTCGAGATGCCGAGAGCTTCGCGGCAAACTTCGACTTGACAGAGATGCCGCTCTTGCATATTTATTAGACAGGTGAGCAAATGTACATAAATCGAATCAATGTTATATAGCTCAACATGATGAAATGTTAGAATATGATCAGTATGTTATTCTAATGTTGATCTAGCTTACCGCTAGTCTCATACAGCCAACAAACTAACACATAGAATAACATTATAACTTTCAACACACTCAAATGCAGTTTAGTGTGATAGTAGAGACCAAGTGAAACAGCGCTGCGTTACCTCACAAGTTTAATTCGTCAAATAAATTGACCTGTGCGAGTAGTAATTCAGCACTTGCGGGTAGTTCGGTAGAATGAAATGTCCTTATTCCTTTATATCCGTGGGACTCGCGTGTGGCGCTGATATCTGTCTCTTATTAGCAATCGCGCCCTGCTTCATACCACAGTCATGTTAAAAACATCAATGTATTCACTCATCCATAAACATTATTAGATCCATCAGCATGACGGCAAGCTCCATAATTCCGCTTATCACTGCGTCATCAACCTACGCCTTTATTATTGTAAGAGGTTAGGCACTCCTAGCGCACGAAAAAAAATACATATTGTAGCTTTAAAGTTGGCCATATTTGTACGTTTATTCAAGTAGCCTACTTTGTCAACACTCTCTGTAGGCCTCCTTGACATCAAATTTCACAGTACATAAATTTCATTATAGCAGACAAACATGACAATAGTATATTGTTGAAACTCTCTTTGGTCTCTGCTATAGGCTATGTACTGGTAATAAACTCTCCAAAACATTCCTGTGAATGATATTTCAATTACAGCCATTGTTTATCACGCTATGTTATCATGTTCTATAATATAGTTGCATGAAATTAGGCCATGTTTATCACAGATGAAAAAAAAATGAAAAAAAAAGGATTTCACACTCTAACGCATCATAAATGATCCTGTCTGCAATATAATGTGTATTATATAGATTTGGCAAGAACACTCTGAAGTCATCCACACCTGACACTGGTTATTTTCTGGATGTTCACTCTAAATGAGAGCTGAGTCTGTGGGAGGGTTGCAGCTGCCAGTCCTGTGCGACTTCAGACTACAGACACAGTGAGTCAGCACATCCTCACATTTTTCATGTTTAGTCAGACGAAGTCAGAACCCGTTCCGGCCTCTGACAACAACCATCACACATGCTGGAAAAAAAGTAGTATAAACAGTTTTGTGAAGTAAATTTCACAAACAATAACAAAGAAACAACAAGGAACATATTGAATTAAACATGAAATTTAGAAGAAGAAAGACTAGTATTTTCTTGTAAAATCTTTGTTTTATTAAAAAAAAAAAACTTTCACCGCTGACTGCACATGCTGCTCCCCAAATGGACGAGGCGTTTAGACCCAAGTCCCTCACTCGAGTTGCTGCACTCGGCGGCCATCTTTGAAACTACTCTTGGGCAGCTATTTCGGTCATACAAGTGCAGCTGCTGTCTCTTTGAATGGGGAAACATCAAATTCTCCAAATCTGTTCACCAAGCTGATGATTAAATTTCATATTTGAAATCACCTGTGAAATCTGACAACAGCTGTATCATAAATGTGGTTTCTTATGCTCAAATAGTGATAAAAAGGCTTATTTTTCAGGCTGGACCAACCAATGTGCACGTGCAGTCCTAAGCGTCAGTCAGTCTTCTAAGATCTAGAAGGTGTGACTTTCTCCCATTCATACGCTATGCATATTCATACTATGCATTCGGAAATACTACTCTGTTGGCATACTGTTTTCACATACTATAAAGTAGGGAAGTATTCGATTTCAGACGCAGCGATAGTAATACGAGTGCAGCGTCTTTCTATATATAAAGTAATTTGCTGTGTCCCAATTCTCATACAATCCATCCTACATAAAATTTTACTCTAATGGCTAATATTGCCCACAACCCATTGCGCGTTGGATGAGGATTCGTCCAATCTAAGTGTTCAAAACTACAAACATGGCGTATGTACTTCAAACATAAGTATGCACTTTTTCTTAAAGCTGCAGTCTGTAGCTTTTTTGGGTTAAAAATTATCCAAAATAAATGTTTGAGCAAGTACATAACCAGCCAGTGTTCAAAACTATCTGCTTGCCTTAGCTCGATTCAAAACGGTAAGCTTGTAATAATTTTTTTAATTCCAGTGGTACTGGTGGATTTCCGCGGGAAATTCGAGCATGTCTTTGCGAAACTGGAGATTCATCCGTTGTAAAACGCAAAAGACTTCGGAGACTGCAACCGGCCTAAGCGAAAACAAGGATAAATATCGGAAGGGCATTATATGTAGTCACGCAATGCTGATGTTCTTAACATTAACAATTTGAGAACAAAGTATAATTTGCACGGTCTGACATGATATGATAAGCGATCGTTAGATTTAATCGGCACTATTTACTGCAATGCTTTTTTTCCTTTAGTTGGTCAGAACAAAAGTGGATGTTACTTGTTCAGACGACATTTTCCGGTGAAAATTCTTCTACTTCCAAAAAGTAGAATCTGTGATTGCGATTGACAGTATCCACACCGGCGCGGTGACTGACAGCCACATTCTCCTCAAAACATTGGATTCATCCGCGCCGTGCCGTGCCGAGGCACAACGCAAGTAAAGTTGATAATTCCGCGAATAACTGCAATTGCAGATTTCGAAC
Source organism: Abramis brama (assembly GCF_963993115.1). Classification (NCBI taxonomy): domain Eukaryota; kingdom Metazoa; phylum Chordata; class Actinopteri; order Cypriniformes; family Leuciscidae; genus Abramis; species Abramis brama. The sequence goes on along the minus strand of NC_139964.1, from coordinate 30,403,768 downwards.
AGAGATGGCGACAAAGAGGAAAAATTACGGACTGCAGCTTTAACAAAAACAGTACATACTTTTACGGCATAGTATAAGTAGGCGAATGGGGATGCAGCATTTGCTCATACTTCGAGCACTGTAATGCTGCGTTCACACCAAACGCGAATATGCGTCAAAATTCGCGCCTGCCGCGTCTAGTAATACGCGTGACCACTTTGTGTGCATTCGCGCGTCAAGAGCGAAATTGACGTGCGTAAAATCAAAAGTTTGAAGCGAAATTTACGCGCGTCACGCGCGTCAGAGGCGAAAGTTTCGAAACCTGTTGGCGGCCATCTTTTTTTGGTTTATCGAGCATTAGCATTAATCGAGAGAATCACCGCTCGTATATGCTCTGGAGAGCAGAAACAGCTGCGTAGGGGACATCGTCGCTGTACTCGGGTCCACCAAACCCTCCGGAGGGTTTCAGGAGTTTCACAATTTGCTCCAGAAGGTAGGTTTGGTGGACCTAACGGTGAGGACGCTGACGAGGACAGCGTAGGCCGTATAAAGCCTCGGCCTCGAGTGGTCGCTGCCTGACGAGCCCGTGCTGTACAGCCCGGCGCGAGGTTCACCCACGCCCGCACTAATCTGTCATTTATTTTTGTTTTGATAATAAATGGAGCCAGCCTCCAAAAGTGAAACCTGTCCTGTGATTTTTTTTTAAAAGTTTTTATACACTAAATTGTGTTTGTTGTCTTTACATTAGATTAATAAAGTTTCATATAATCTAGAATAGATATGGAATAAATAGCATTCAATACAAAATGAGTAGCTCTCATATTGAAATCGAGTTTTTATGTTAAAGATTTGCTTTGTTGTGCATTTTAGTCATATTACAAAATAATGTATTGAGGCCAAACATAAAATAACATTATAAACTGTCAGTTCACCACGTGACAGCAGCATGCAAGCAGGCTCCTGATTGGTTAACGCGGCGCGAATTGACGCAGAAGTTCAGATTTTTCAACTCGGGCGGCAGACGCCAATTCGCGTCAAATGCGTGAATGCACAAATAGCACTAATAAAATCATTCGCGCGTAACGCGCTTAACGCGCCAGACGCTCAGTTCGCGTCATTCGCGCGAACGAGGCGAATTCGCGTCTACCGCGCCGCGCTAAACGCCTCATTCGCGCCGCAGGAATTTTTTACGCGCGTAACGCGTCTTTGCATTGACTTAACATTGAAATCACTCGCGCCTGACGCGCTATTCGCGTCCGGTGTGAACGCACCATAAAACCCAGTTAACTTTGAGAATATTACTTGTGAGGTTAAAACAAAATGTATGGATATGAGAACATCTGTAGCCTATATAAATAAATTAAACAACAATCTCTTAAATATTTTCTAATTTCATTAAACTTTAAATCCATGAACATTTGTTTATTAAACATGGACCTTTATTTTAATTAAAAAGGCTTATTTCTGCTATTGTAGGCTCGTTTTGTAATTGTAAGCAATTAATTTAGAAATGCGCAAACTCTTTGCCAGGTAAGATGGCGGTACAGACATACCTGCCTGACCAGAAACGACTCGGAAGTCATGCAAAAAAAAAAGTTTAAAAAAAATGCTGTGCTCAACGCCACTCAACGAACTTGCACGATCACCCACACCGCAATGACATCATTTTTGCCGCTCGCACCTTCGCGCTCATGCGGACACAGCAGAATCCAGGCTTAGTGCCAAAAGCAATTTTGCAGCCACAACGATTTTGTTTAAAGCCCTCAAAAGTAGGTTAACATCTATACAGCTCTAATAGAAACACATTCTTTAGTATGTCCATTGGGCTGTGAGAGCTATTATATTTATGTGTTTTAAAGTTGTGGAGTGTTTTAACTTCGGAGAATCTCTCTGTGGAAGCAGAAACTGATCTCCTCTGCTCTGTTGAAGTGCTCTTATATCTTTTATTATGCTACTGCCATTTTTATATCATAGGTCATTATTTCCCATCTGTTTAATCATCAAATCCCACGTTGTAAGTTTGTCATGAGTGGGAACTGATGTCAAATAGTCCAGGCTCCTTGTGAAACACTACCTGCCAAGAGAATCAGCTTTCTAAAATGAATGTCATAGATCAGATTTTTCCACCAGGTATGCATCAAGGATGAGAGTCTGAAAACCTGCTTTAGTACTTCTGTAAAGTTCTGATTTATGGGGATGGAAAGTGGAAAAGAGCAGCTTGGACATTCTGCTAAACATCTCCTTTTGTGCTCAAGTCATGCAGGTTTGGAACAATAATATGAGGGTGAGTAAAGGAGGACAATTTTTGTTTTGTTGGATGAATAATTCCATAAAATAAAACGTTAAAAATACATTATTGTTTCAACACCATATTCCACATTGCCTGTTCAAATAGCAAATGTTATTCGGCAGTTTCCTCAGGGAGAGATATATTTTTTATGTTGTGAATAACAGGTGCTTGAGCAGAAGTCATAGTTTTATTTTAAAAGAAGGTGTCTGCAAAATCTCCCGATGTTCTTGTTCTGTAGGCCTCTTGAATGTAAAATCAATGTTTTGGGCATAATAATTCTATTCATGTGCCATCTCATGTCTGCCAACCCTGCTTCTTATTCAGATCACTCCGCACTGCAATCTGCCCCATTGATTGAAACTTTACAGTAACGTTATTTGATTCTCTTGCCATTATTAGCGACAATCACACACTTTTGCGGGATTTTGTGGAAGTACATCTCAATCACTGATATTTGTGTACAAGTTGTGCACTTATGTCCACCGGATTCGCAACAATACATTGAACAATAAATGTAATAAAGACAAAAAAAATGATGAACCAAATATTTTGTATCACTTTGTAATAACTTTTTTATATATACTATTTGTAATAACTATTATATATATATATGTGTGTGTGCGTGTGTGTGTGTGTGTGTGTTCTAGATATAAATAAAATACGTATTATTGTTGTTGTTTATTATAATATTATATACTATAATTATATAATTTATATTTAGTATTTTGCACATATAAATACATTAATAATTATGTATTTATTTAAACAATAAATAATTGCATGTATTTGTACACCTAGTCCTGGTTTGGAAAGTTTGTATTATGAGGAGAAAAAAAGCTTAATATGTACAGTGAGAGGCTTTCGACGAGAGCGGGCGTTCTTTTGCATATAATAAAGATTCACAAATTATGCACTGATTCTTGAGAGTCGGGACAAAACATGTCCCACATAGAAAAGTCTAATTTATAGCAAAAATTAAGAAATTCATCATTATTGACATACTTACAAAGTTAAATCTAAAGGAATTGTATATACCTATCTGATTTTTAGAATAAACTTTATCTTTTTGTTGAAAATTTGTTTAAATGTATGGTCTGTGGTTAGAAGGTTCATGTTATTGCACTTGTCCTCAGCAAGAGGTCACAATATTAACCATCCCAAAAAACTTTAAAAAAGCTCTACAATTGTGAAAACATATATATCAAATAAAAAATAAGGGGTATAAATATAAAAAACAATGCATGAAGTGAACATCAAACAATATTTTCCATAAAAATCTGCCTATTAAAGTTGTGTCCTCAGTTTCTGTCAACTCCGTCAGATTTTTTCATAAAGCTCTTTAAATCAGGGAATAGTATGGTCAGCTATATCCCTGAGGACCCCTTTTCATCTCCCTGCCTGTGGTGAATGCAACAAGCTCTGGTACGTTTTACATGTTTTTATATTTTAGACAAACAATGTCAATATTCCTATGGTCACAGCTGCACCATGTCAATACCATCTTTCTGTTAAGATACTTTTTTTAAACCATAGTGGATTGAATTTAAGCATTTTAGTGAGGTTATTGGGACAGCTAGCAACTGAGGAAAAACTACCTAGCTGCAGTGTACAATACATGTTTTGGCGGGAAAATACATGGCCTTATGTCAACTCCGTCAGACGTCAACTCCGTCAGGTTCTATGTCTGACGGAGTTGACCTGTAAGCTGACGGAGTTGACAAATCCACCAATAACCTCTTAATGTGCGAATATAATATTATTTGTGAATATAATGAAGGGTTAAACTGTTATTTCAGGGTTTTATTTACACATAAATGCACATACATAGCATGCATTACATTATTTAACCATACGCATCTGACTTGTAGAGAATGGGCAGGCAGTGGTCTGCTTATTATTGTGTAACGTGTAACTTTGCCAGCACTTTAATATTTATATTTATATATGTAGAGACAGAGATAGAGAAATGAGAAGCCAGTGTAGGGCTGGGCGATATGGCCAAAAAAAATTATCACGATAATTAGGATATCACAATTATTTTTTTTTATATCAGTTGATATCGATAATTATCACGATAAATGTCAAATCTTTTAAAGGCAGATTTTTGCTCCTAAGTGAAAGTTGTAGAAAACAGAGCGTTAATTGTGGTTTTAAACTACTCTTTATTGTCAGAACATATCATGACAAACAGGTGAACATTTCACAAATCTGAGGTAAAACATTCAAACATTTGTCATTTTTCCTTAACAAAATAAACATCTTGATAGAAAAATGAATTTCTTAGTTTCTGCATAATGGGGGATATTGTTTCATGTTTTGAAACAGGTTTGTGTTGCCTGACTTTGATGGCACGTATCTTCAGCACAGTTTTCAGTGCAGGCTGCAATATTAATATTGCATGTTTTGTCTCAACTAATATTTGACACTTGACAATATTAGCTTGAGTTAGAATGCAGATTTACTATGGTAAATGTATGTTCATTAACAAAAACAGTAACATCTGTTAAACATTTTTTAACAACCGCATTTTTATTTGGTAAATGTAATATTCTGACTGTTTGAGTTTTATTAAAATTATCCATTGGTCATCCAGTGTCATGCATTTAGATCATGATAACCACAGATAAAACCAGGCATAGCCTATAGCCTTACTATCAAGGGCCCCTGGTTTCCCTTATTGTTTTTTTGTTTTGTTTTTGATAGTTGGAAACAGTGTAATTTATAATAGTTGGAAACGTTGTATGTGCAATATGTTTATTATAGTTTGCTTTACAGTAAGTTCAATACTCTAATAACAAGAAGTAGTTTTAGTAGTAGGGTTTAAAGAGCACATCTGTTCAATAATCAGCAATGCACACATATTTTTTGTCAACACCGTCAGTTTTTCGTCAACACCGTCAGATCTTCGTCAACAGCGTTGGATGTATGTTTTTGTTAATTTTTTGGAAAAAAAAAATATTCTTCCTTCAGTTTATGTTGTTTTTGTAATAAAGGACCATCTGATCTACATCCTCTTATGTTTTATTTATTTAAGGAATTTGTTTTTACAATATTGAAATTAAAATCAAAGTTTGAAAATGCAAATATTTAGAAATCTGAGTTTTCAGAATAGTGTGAAATCACAACTTAAGTTTATATATTGTATTTTTTTTTTTACATATCAGAGTAACTAAACACTATTACAATATACTTCAGAACTTTAGATTCTTGTTGGATTTGAAGAATTAAAATTGTATACTTTTTAGTGTGTCTGACGGAGTTGACACAAATCCAGTTCTGAAGGGAAACATGTTTATTTGTTAAAAATGTGTTTTTATTTAGAACCTGTTCCTTTACATGGTTAAATAGCTAAGACCTTTCTCTGCAGAAACATATAACTCTAATTGATATAGTGTGTATTTTAAAAAAAAGTTTTTTAAAATGTGTTTTGTCCCGACTCTCAAGAATCAGTGTATGACTTATATCTTTTAGTTCAGAATAAATAATAGCAAAAATCAGTCTGGCTTTCTCTCAAGACAACCTTTTTTTCTCTGACTTTCAAATTCAGGGTTCCTACGCAGTATGGAAAAGTATAGAATTTGATTTGAGTAATTTCCAGGTCTGAAAAAGTATGGAAAAAAGAAATCAGTATGGAAATATATTTGTTTTTCCAGACTATTGCCCCTGTTTAGTTTTCTAAAATATAAAATTAAGAATTTCTAAAAATAAATGTAATATACAGACTCGATTTTACTAATATCTATTATCTATTATTTACTCATATTTAGTATTTTAATATTTAATATGTACTAATATCTAATTATTACTTGACTCCCAAGAATCGATCTTTTAGTCAATGCTGTTTTCAGTTGATGAACAAACAAAACTTTGCAGCACCTCCAATCCAATAAATCGCAATAAGCTTTGAGCTTTGTTACTTTTGATATGAAACAAAGTCTCAGCTTTCAATTTCCGTCCATTTTATTATGAAATTCAAAAAATAAATACCGTTTTGGCACTCTTTAAAGCTACAATATGTCATTTTTTCGCCACCAGAGGTCGCATTTTCAAAACAATAACAAAGACGAAGCTTGATGACATGAAGGAGAGTGGAACTATGGGAGATGACGTTTTCACCATCCAGAGATGTATAGAATTCACAAATCATATAAATTACATATCAGTTAATAAATTAGTTTTTGTATTACCTGTACGTTTAATCACACTATGTTATGTCATCATAATGAATTAGCTGCCAGGAACATGAAATGTAATTGTTTCTTGGGATTTTCTGTACTCGCCAATCAATAATTGTGAACCATGATTACTGAAAGACACAACAGCGGTGTGCGAGATATTGTATCATATGCATAGATTCCTCATTAGCGGCTTACGTATAGCGGCCCATTGAAACGGCTATGGCTTCTACAGGCAGAAACCGAGGATAGCGCGGATGTTGCGTCATTGATAGGCAAGAATGACCAGGGATGAGCCATAACACTGGAATTTCTCTGGATTTACAAATCCTTGGGAACTTTTGGCATAATGTAAGTACACAACTGCATGAAATATGTCACACTGTGAAAGTGGTTTATGAATATTTTATTACAAAAATCTTACATATTGTACCTTTAATGTGGCGTGACAGATCGCTGTATCGAGTCAATTCTCCTTCGCTTTACTACTAGTTACAGAACTAAATAAACATGAATGAACATCAGAAGGAATGTTAAAAGATAAAGCACAGCTTACTGAAATCCGTATCATGTCTCATGTAATCACTCAATTAGTGTTTCAACCTTGGAAAGACGTCAATAAAACAGCTTGTGAACCAGGGGTGCCCAATCCTATTCCTCAAATGACATTTGGCATATAATGGCTTGATAATTTATAAATCCTCAATGTGATATAATGAGAAGTGTAGATTTATATGCATTAATTAATTAATTTTTATTTATTTTATTTTTTGTCATATGTTTGAAAAAAATTCAATACTTCAAGAAACATCTGTTCCAGATCACCTGTTTTATTGATTTTTAAGGTAATACTTTGTCCACATATCATTTCATTAGTTCTTTTTTCATAGCTTTTAATCCATACAATAAAAGATTATTGGCAACATTATTGTTAAAACTGTAGAAGTGGCCTCTACTGTTCATACTGTTCTTCCACTTCTTCATGAGCAAGTCAATTTTTTTTTATATGGTCAGTGACATTCTAACTCTATTAATATCATCGTCGTTGGGTTTTGATAAACTCATTGACTGAGGTCGTAAATTCATTTGGAGTTCTTAATGGCAACAAAGTGGAGACAGTGAGTGCGCATTGTACCAAGTAATTGTTGGAACGTAAATGTGGCTGGAGCTGACATTGGAATGCAATTATTACATTATTTAAAGCGTGAAGTGTTAAATGGAGTTGACCCCCAGGGAACAGGGAGTTGCTAACCAATTACTTCTTAATTGAACATGATCTTGCACATATTAAACACATCAGCCAAGTGAGTTTAATCAATTTCTATTATCCTGACTTTAGATCTCGTGATTCACGAGTAAGATTGTGTAAAACCCTAAATCCATCAAATTAAGGCACAACTTTGGCTATCCAGAGCACATCAGGAATGTGTAATATATAATTATATTCTACTGACTATAAGTAACTTTGCAACTACATGCCAACTAACTATCATTGGAGGTTTAGGGTTAAGGTTAGAATAAGTTGACGTAGTTGCAAAGTTACTTATAGAAAATCTGTTGAGGAGCATTAATATAAAGAAGTGTTAGCAGATATTAAGCAGACAGTCTAATACTCTAATGACTGGTAGATGACGTAGTTGCAAAGTCGCTTATTATTAGTAGAATGTCTAAAGTGGACTATTGAAATAAAGTGATGCTAGATATTATTATTTTTGTTTTGAGGTTGCAAAATCTTGATGTTGATGCATGCAAAATCAGTTTTTCTGGATCTGCAGAAGTGATCTGAAATAATTTACATGATGTATAGGATGTGTCATGACTTGTGAGATCATCTTGGCCACTCTGATCCATCAAAAGAGTTTGTGAATAAGAGTCAACAGATTCTTTGAAATAGAAGCCCTACTCATATATTTAAAGGCATTTTCAAAGGATTATCATTTTACTAATGCGTTTCAGTCAAGGAGTTACAATCTGCAGTTACAGAGCCGTGTGTCTGGTCTCCTGTGCGTCACACTAATTTGCTGCCGACAGCGATTAAAGCATACACCAATGAATGAGCCTGTGGCCATTAAGCTTAAAATGACCAATCACGCGGATATTATCAGGTAGAGTGTCTCTGACGAGTCAAAACAATGACTCATACATAGCCCAGGTGTCTCTTTGAAGTCATTTTTGCTTTTCTTACTTGAAGATGTTGTTTTTCACTTGAAGAAGCCAGTTTTCTGTGAAGTCTAGTTTGAATAAATTGGTTTAAAGTTAGACATTCACTTGAAATGAAATGGATATTAATTTGTGGTGGAATAGGTTTCATTTGGTTTTTCATTATTCATTATAAGTTTCTCCTTACCAGAGAGTCAGAACACGTTTATTGGGAATTCAAGAACGACGTGATCAGGAAGCGGTTCACAATATGCATTACTTTATGAACTGCTGCAACACTCATTCTCAGTTTAATTTTCATAGTTCAGTCTTCAAACATTAAGATGGAAATGGCCCAAACATACACAGATGGGTCAGAGCTATTCAAACATGGTCTCATATTTGTGTAGACCATGCAAAAACATTGACTTGGCTTCAGTGACCCATTTCAGCTTTAGGCTGAAGAAACGAAATCCACCTTTTGTCAGTCATTGATTGGCTTGGTTCTGCTTTTTGGCCCTTTTTGTTCAACCATGTGGCACAGAGCAACCTTTTGAGGTTCCTTTTGCATCTCCCTTGGTTGTAAACTAGAGGAAAAAAAGGAGCAAAGTAAGAAGGAACGGATTGGGTGAAGTTTTATATTGTGCCTTTTGTAAAAGTGCCAAAGCAGCCTCAGTTCTGAAAAGCCCAGCACAAAGCATATTCCTTTATAAACAATGCAAAGTATGGTGGGGTGAAGCAGAAAAGTGCTAAATCCTCTCAAAGAGGGGATGAATCTTTCATGAATGAGACACACTTCCCTTCTTAAAAGAGCAGAGTGGAACACGCTCTCACACGAACACACACATCTGCACACACTCGACACTTATAAATAAGACGCAGCCCGCGCTCAGACAACAAAATGCGAAGCTGTTTGGATTTCTCCCACTAACGATGTGAATTATAAATGAGACTCTGTAATTTGGAGGAACTTGTGAGCTGGTGATTCCTTATCAAGCTTCAGATTCTGCTGAACTCTGAAAGAAAATAAGAGACTGTTTTTGGGGAAAGAGTCATTTTTGATCTTTTATACTTTTGTATAAATCAATAATTCTGGTTCCATTAACCTGTAACATATACATTGAAACGTTTGGGGTCTTAATTTTAACCCAAAAAATATAGTATAAACAATAAAATTGTATTGAAATTTAATAATTGCAATTTATTTCTGTGAATTTTCAGCATCATTACTCCAGTCTTCAGTGTCACATGATCCTTCAGAAATCATTCTAATATGCTGATTTGCTTCTCAAGAAACATATCTCATTATAAATGTTGAAAACAGTTTAATATCCTTGTGGAAACTGATATTTTTTTCAGGATTCTTTAATGAATAGACAGTTCAAAAGAACTGCAGTATAAATATATTTACTGTCACTTTTGACACCAAACTTTTGAACAGTTAGCATGAATACACTCACACATATACACAAAAACTACTCAATTTGTACAGAAAGCACAAACAAATATAGAAAAAACACCAATGGTTGCCAACTTAGTTTTTTTTTTAAACTGAGGGTTAGTAAATTGCACTCTTTTCGTTTTGGGGTAAACAATCGCTCTAATGAACTTAAACTTTTCAAAAGAGTCCTTTATCATATTATTTCTATACAGTATGTACTATTAAAGCCATGATATGTTTCTTCAGGAAAGCTTTATTCATCTAATTTGTGGCACCTGCAGAAGCTTATTTGCTGTGCAAGACACCCACGTCCACTGGAGTCACGCAATTCTACGAGGTGCTATAGTAACCTTTTCTGTTTTCATTATTTTAGTATAGTGCACTTACAACTAATTTCACAGTTGCATGGATACAGGGAAATTTAATTTGAACAGGTAAATCAATTTTGAGTCTCTGATCCTCTGTATTTAAATGTAGGACAATGAAAAAACAAACTTTATTGGACTCATGTCTTGAGGGGTATGCAATGCTGTTATTATTATTTCTTGAGGTTGGGGGGGGGGGGGGGGGGAGCGTGTCTCACTTGGTGCCCTAGGCTAAATAACACATTTCCATCGATAATTGTAAACATTCAAACCCACCATTCCATTGACTAATGGAAATTCATCTTATTTTATTTTGTCTTTATATTAGTAGGCCCTTCCCGCAGCCCTCAGTTTAAGCAGGGAACGAGGAGCACATGGATTGCACGAGTGAAGGATTGAAGTATTGTTCCAACCTGAACGCCATTCCAGCAAGTTGGAAAAGATGAAGGAAAAATTCAGGGAGCAAAAACAACTCAAAATAAATGGCTGTCACAAGGTATTGTAGACACACAGCACCCACTAAGGAAACAAAATAAAGGCCCAAATTAATAAAGAAACACAAAAATAAATTCAGAAGACCTGAGGGATAAAAGTTCACATTTTATTACCATACCACATGGAGGAAAGACTAACAGTGAAATGTTTTTTTAGAGAACTATTGCACTCCATGGTTAGCCAAGCACTGCTGTGTTCTGAGTCTTCACACTGATCTTCCACAAGAGATTTAAACCGCATTCACTGCAGTATAGCTGCAAACAGAGAGTGCTGCACTCGGCATGGTGTTCTAGAGCAGTGTTTCCCAAGCACTGTGCCGTGACAGGTTGTCAGGTGTGCCATGGAAAATTAAAACATTCCAAAAAATAAGTAAAAAGAAATGCAACAAATAAGAATACCTGGCCGAAACCTTGTATCTCTATATAGAGTAGTGCAGGTGTGATGTAAATTTGTAGGCCAAAATGCGGAAACAAGTTTTAGCACTTCTGACTCCATCGTCCCAAAGTCAATGGGTTTTGGTTAAATGGCTGAATTAAGGTCTGTGACATTTTAAAAAAAAGTCCAAATGAGTGAGAGATCATTATCACACCGCAGCACACTTTGAAGCTGCACAGATGTCGCTGCTCATCTGGTGTTCCTCTGTCTTTGAACAACACTGCTGGAATACTCTATTCAACATAGAGCTATAGAGATCTTACAAAGTCTCATCAAAAACAATACAGTTGTGCTGAAGGATGAAACATTAAAACATAAGCCTAATCATCAGTTCAAGCCCTGTGGTGCTCTGATGTCCTTAAAGGTCCCATATTATGCCCCTTTTCACAAGATGTAAAATAAGTCTCTGATGTCCCCAGAGTGTGTATGTGAAGTTTCAGCTCAAAATACCCAACAGATCATTTTTTACAGCATGTTTAAATTGTCATTTTTTGTGGCTCAGAAAAACGCGCTGTTTTAGTGTGTGCCCTTTAAATGCAAATAAGCTGCTGCTGCACGGCACAGGGGGCGGAGCTTCATGAGCTCGCGCTCAGTCTCAGGACAATTTCATCTCACGGAATGATGATAATATCAGAAACTCTCAGTAACAGTGTTCATTTCGAGTCGGACAATAATGCCTACAGAGTCAGAGTGCTGTATAGAGATGTAACAGGTATAGTTTAGTAGTTTAATTACGGTTATAACGTATTTGTCATCTGCTTGTATGTATCCATTATTAATAGCCTACAAGTCTGCTGTTTCGGACCAGGTCCGAATGATGATCAAACATATACTGATGAGTTTAATAAACACAAAAGATGAAGCGTCAGTTTTACTTCAGAAGACCACCGTAAGAGCTGAGTAAACACAGTAAGTTATAAGAAGTGTGCAAGTACATAAACGAATTTCGGTAGAGTTGAGGGAGCATTTTCTTTAAAAACAAAATAATTCCACCTCGTCTTCAGCGGCTGCCTCAGATTTCGGGAGTAAATAGAGAGAGCTATGTGGATTAATACATCCAGCCACACAACACCTACAACGCTTGGGAGACATTCTCATGGCTGTGAACTCGATCATGGCGGGTCTATGTTGAAACGGCAGTGTCTGTCAACACTCGTGGGCGGGGCCTGTGCTTAGTGACGTCACTAAAAATGCATTCTGAAAACAGGTCGTTGGGAGACACTGCTGATGATTTATGGGGATTAATAAAAAAGGAGTGAGTGGATTTTTATCACTATTGGCTGGTTGTGTACACACACTGCCAACACACATTTATGTCCAAACAGCGTGCAAAAGTGAATTTTGCATAATAGGGGACCTTTAAATAGTGCATATTTGTTTCACAAAAGGACATTTCCTTGACTCGATATACAAAGTAAAAATAGTTATGTTTAACAAATACAGTATTTGATGTTAATTAGCACTTAATTTGATCTGTTTAATTTTGATTTATAAAAACCGACTGAGTCAGTGCATGAGTGCTCATAGGAGGAGAGAGAGATTGCTCAGCTGCAGAAGAGACATGTAAGAGGTGGAGCAGAATGTGGGCGCTCTTTCTTCTTTTATTTGTCCCTACATGCATTTTGTCTCCTAATTCCCACCTCTCTGGTTTGAAATTTACATTTCCCCTTCCCCACAGGGTAGCTGATGGATGCAAAATGGCATCTGAAGACACAGGCGGCTTAGAAACAAAGGCTGCTGAGTGCCGCCCAACTAGAGAGCATACAGCAGTGTATAGGGCACTGAGCCGTAGTCATCAGAACACCCTTGATGAAGAGAAACAGGTGAATGAATACAAACATATTATTAACAAAAACAATCTAGGTAATCTAGTCTTCTGAAGTCATATCATAGCTTTGTATGAGGAACTGATCGACATTCGAGATATTATTAAGAGGTAGTCTTCTCAGTGGTAGTCCTTAAATGTCATTTGCATGTCTGCAATCAGTGATGTGAGGGGGAAAAATATGTGTGTGTGTGTATATATTTATCTGTGTGTGTATATATATTTATCTGTGTGTGTATGTATGTATATATATGTGTATATATATATATATATATATATATATATATATATATATATATATATATATATATATATATATATATATATATATATGTGTATGTATATGTATGTATATGTTGGTAAGTATATGAAACAGTGTCACTCGCCAGTTGGCTGGTAATATTTTTATGTTTTAATGTTTTCAGATTAGCGGCCTAATGGTACAATTGATGTGGGCAAATAAACCCATTGCCACGTCTATCTGTTTGCAGCACTGTGAAGTTATCAAGCCTGGTGACACAGATACTTCATGTTGAAACTTCATGTTGCATAAGTAAATCCTTCATTAAAAAGGGAACACAAAAAGAGAATTGTTAATGAATATGTAGCTGTTTTATAAGACATAAGAGACATAATGACAATGACAGTGCCAAAAAACATAAAAGTAGTCATACAATACGAGCATATTCCAAGTTTTTCGAAGTATGTTATATATATTGTTTAAAAGTATTACATTTATATTTGTATAACATTGCAGTATATTTTGTTTAGTTGTCTGTTCAGAATAATGGGAGAATCACAATCTCTATTTGAAACACAATTTATGTAGAATTGTGCAGCTCTACTTTTGATGCATCTTTTTTCTTTTTTAGATAAAAATATTTTTTTTGCCATACCTGTCAATGGCCAGTGACTTCAGAAAATTTACCAGCCATAAATATTTTTTTAACAGGCATGAAACAGTGTTTGCAAAAACAGGCAGTAATGGCACAAACATTTTAGACCAGTAAAAATTCACAATTCTCTATTCCAATTTTGATACCACAGCTAAAACTACTAGCCAAACTAATACAGTATATACTGTATATATATTTTATTACCTGCTACCAATATAAAACAAAAAAGTTTAAAAAGTTTTTTGAACACCATCTTTCAAGAGCAAACGGTTTGCGAATCCTGCATTGAACTCCGAGATTTGAGAAGCAGTCGTCAGTGAAATAAATGAAACACAGCAGTTTAGGATTATACTGCTGTGATATCGTGGTAATGGTGAATTTTAACCACTGATTCTTCATATGCTCGTCCTTGGGCAGTGAAAAAAACTGGCTTTACCGTCATTGTCTACACTGTAGAGCACAGCGTCTTCTCGACATGATGCTATCCAGTCTCCACAGGAATCAGCTGCCAGCTTGAGGGCGTTCAAGTTTTCCCTGGTGTCTGTGCGTGCAATATGCTAATGTTTCGTCTTGACGTCACAACGAAACGGCTTATGACTCGTTTGAAAAATTATTCATTTTTTTGACTCCGAGTTGACTCTTACTTTTGAAAGATAATAACTTTATATACGGTGAACTTTCAAATTTAAAACTTTGCAGGATGTTTTCATTCACTACATGAAAAGGTCATTTTCAAAAATCCATAATAGGGGCACTTTAAGTCAATGTAAATAATGCATGTGTATCAGTATAATGGATCCGTGGATTCGCTCTTAAAGCGACAGCAGCCTAATAATCCTGCTGTGTTTTATAATGTTAATCAAACAACAAAGGACAAAGAAAAATAATCACTCACTGCTCTTGACTGAATAACTTTTGTAACTTTGATAAGGATTAATTAATAAGGATGTTAATATATACAGTGAAGACTATGCCGTGTTATTTTACATTTGCTTACTTTATTAAATTTATATACCTGAACACTACAGTCAGACCTACATGAAAAACCTGGAAAGCAGTTTATTTAATTTGTGTCTTTTGTTATATTGTATTTATTTGTGCTCTTGCTTGTAATTTAATTTTTGTTTTTATTTTACTACTCATCTTTAATATTTTAAAAAATAATAACAATAATAATAAAATATATATACAGTATATACTGTATATATTAGTTTGGCTAGTAGTTTTAGCTGTGGTATCAAAATTGGAATAGAGAATTGTGAATTTTTACTGGTGTCTAAAATGTTTGTGCCATTACTGCCTGTTTTTGCAAACACTGTTTCATGCCTGTTAAAAAAATATTTATGGCTGGTAAATTTTCTGAAGTCACTGGCCATTGACAGGTATGGCAAAAAAAATATTTTTATCTAAAAAAGAAAAAAGATGCATCAAAAGTAGAGCTGCACAATTCTACATAAATTGTGTTTCAAATAGAGATTGTGATTCTCCCATTATTCTGAACAGACAACTAAACAAAATATACTGCAATGTTATAAAAATATAAATGTAACACTTTTAAACAATATATATAACATACTTCGAAAAACTTGGAATATGCTCGTATTGTATGACTACTTTTATGTTTTTTGGCACTGTCATTGTCATTATGTCTCTTATGTCTTATAAAACAGCTACATATTCATTAACAATTCTCTTTTTGTGTTCCCTTTTTAATGAAGGATTTACTTATGCAACATGAAGTTTCAACATGAAGTATCTGGGCCCTATCTTGCACCCAGCGCAATTGACTTTGTACACTGACGCATGTATCATTCCTATTTTGCACCCGCGCAAAGCGCGCTTTTCCCTCCACAGAAGCACGTCGCTAAACTAGGGAATGAACTTGCGCTCCCTAGGCGGTTCAGCGCAAAAAAGGAGGCGTGTTCCGGCGCAAACGTTCCTTCATGCTATTTTGCAGGTTTAGAAAACAATTGCGCCACTAACCAGGAAAAAATAGTTTAAAGTCAGTGGCGCGTTGTGCATGTTATTCATATGCTAATTTAAGGGCGCATGCTTGGCCATAATCAATGTAGCGTGTGCACAACGCGCATACACTTTGATTCTCTAATCTACACAGAAGCAGCAGTTTTCATTTTTGCAAATCATACATTATTATGATAGATAGATAGATAGATAGATAGATAGATAGATAGATAGATAGATAGATAGATAGATAGATAGATAGATAGATAGATAGATAGATAGATAGATAGATAGATAGACAATTTATTATAAAAGCATACATCTAGCTTACACATTTACCCAAATTATCATACACCTTTTAAACCGAAGTTAATTTGGGTGGGTTTCTCCATCCCCAACGTCCCTGACGAGAGCGTTGCTCTCCTTGGCTGTGAACAGCTCCTGGCGCGCGTCTGGCAAATCCGCCGTTATAATAAGAATCCGCTTTAGAACAAAGCGCGTCTGCTCTTAAAGGGAATGTGAGATGACGCTCTGATTGGTTTATTTCACGTTACGCCCAAACCACACCTATGAATAATGAAGCTACTTCAGACCAACCCATTTTAGATTTGCGCCTGGCGCAAGAGTCATTTATCCCGCTGGGAAAATAGCAACAGCGCCAAGACCCGCCCACAAAGTTACTTGCGCTTTGCGCTTTGACACTTGCGTTTCAGATCGTTAAAATAGGGCCCTCTGTGTCACCAGGCTTGATAACTTCACAGTGCTGCAAACAGATAGACGTGGCAATGGGTTTATTTGCCCACATCAATTGTACCATTAGGCCGCTAATCTGAAAACATCCTTCATGCTCTTTCCCAGGTATACAATTAGCATTTAATGCCTGTTAGCAGTCCAACACATACGTTAGCACTCGGAGACTTTACCGTCTGATGAATTTGTGAATTTGTACTTGGCTGGACAAAATCAATGGCAGAAGGTACTGTATGTGGCTTTGTGGTCAAATACATAGTATCACCATTGTATTATACCCATTTCTGTGACTTTTTGGCTTCATTCTTTGAGACAGAATGAGGACGAGAAGGCCGTTTTATACACTGTTTTATCACTTTGAGAGCTTTCAGCCTTGACAAACTGTTCAGCCAGGCACTAGCAATGACTTCAGATGTATATGTGTAACATTTTACATAGAGCATATTTTAAAAGTCCCTTGAGACATTTTTAATGTCTTTAAAGTGGTGATGTTTGCTGCATTCTCTTGCCCCCTTCATTTTCTCCCCTCACATAGCCATAGTTTTCTCTGTTGTCGGCATAGCATCTTTAGCTGAGCCTTTCATGCTGTTGTCAGTGGAGCGTTACGAGTCGACAGCAGCGTTCAGCCGAAGCGGTTCAAGGCCATTATGTGACGATCTCTGCAACTCAGAGAAGAAAAAAAATATGAGCCAGTCCAACACTGCACCAAAATAAACTCAAAAAAGGGTTAGGTAATAAGCTACATCCCTTTCTTTTATGGTGGTGTTGCAAAACTGGAAATAAAAACCAAGCTGTGCTTAACAGCTGTACGCAATTCTTGTTTTATAGCAGTGTGGGGTTCATCCTGTTGGGGGGCACGGAGGCAGTGTTAAAAATCTTTAACGGTGAAAACAATTTGCAGTGAAAGAGTCACCGGGAATCATTTTGCGATGTGAGAAAGGTGAGCATGAGCAGAAAATTCATTTTGTTGTAGTTTTTCTTTCTTTCTTTCTTTCTTTCTTTCTTTCTTTCTTTCATTCAATTTTACATGTTAAATGTGACATTTTTTACAATAATGTCCCATTAGTTGCATTAACTAACATTATTGCACAGCTCTCTGAAATGCTTGATTCTGATTGGTCAGTCGTGATATTCCGAGGTCATTTAAAGGAATATATTTAAATATTTAAAATCTGTCATTAATTACTCTCCCTTATGTCGTAACAAACCCCTAAGACATTCGTTCATCTTCGGAGCACAAATGAAGATATTTTTTTATGAAATCTGAGAGCTTTCTGTTCCTCCATTGACAGTCTACCCGACTACCACTTTCAAGGCCCAGAAAGGTAGTAAAGACATCATTAAAATAATCCATGTGACTCCAGTGGTTTAACATCAATTTAATAAAGCAACGTGAGTGCATTGTTTGTGCAAAAAACAATTAATTTACCACAAATTTCATTAAAAGATTTCATTAAAAGATCTTCATCTGTGTTCCGAAGACTAACGAATGTCTTATGGATTTGGAACGACATGAGGGCGAGTTATTAATGACATAATTTTTATTTTTGGGTGAACTATCCCTTTAAAGTGCGTTCACGCCATGTCGGAATTACCGCAATTACGAGATTCTGACTTGTAAAAAGCGTTCACATCCTCATAGAACTTGTAATTACAACTTGAAAACTCTTGAGAGCTCCAACTTGTACCACATGATCGCTGTACCACCTGACCGCTGCAGATTCATTTTGATGTTGATTTTGTTGCCATAGAAATGTATAATTCCAATCAGAATCCATCCTGGTTTAAAAAGCTCCAGCATTTAAAGTGGCAGGCGACAAAACTGAAGTGTGCTTATAATTAACATAACATTATTGTGTATTGGTGTGGACGCTAATATAGTTACGTCCATCTTTTTTTAACTTGGTCATTCATCTAGGCTCAAAGCTGCATACTAGGAACTGTTTTTGTTCGGGGAAGCTTTGCATTTAAAAAGCAAATTATTTATTTAATTATGTGGCAAATAGCCATGTGATAAGTAGGATAATTACATCCAGCCGATTATTATAGCAAAATAAATATTATCCCATACTTGACTAACAATGAGCAATGCATTTGTTACAGTATTTATTGATCTGTTAACGTCAAAACAAAAGCAGCTGTTCATTGTTGGTTCATGTCAGCTCAAGTCAATTAGATAATATTATGTTAATGTTTTAATTATTTTAATAATGTATTAGTAAATGTTGAAATTAATATGAACTAATGTTAAAATATGCTTTTAGAAGTATTTTTTGTTGTGTTTATTGATGTAGTTAATTAGTGTTAAAAAAAATTAACCTTAAAGTGATACCAATATTTACATTAGATGTTAATTGTAATCATTTCAATTAAAAAAACTATTTACTGATAACAGTGACAAACAAATCAATGAGAAACACTGTTATAAAGCAACAATGCAATTGTGCTGTTCTATGTTATGGACCATTTTTGAGCTTTATCTTTTAGCCCAGCACAACAGTGTTGTTGCCAGATACTGTAATCAAGTACTTCACACTCACTTTGACCCGGTCATTCAGCAGATGCAGACAGTTTTCCACTTCAGAGCTCCCAACATTCAAGCCTTCAGTCTTGCCTCATTGGACAGCAGATCAATATTGAGATTGTAGACATTCAGTGATCAACCTGTAAGGACAGTCTGGACACAAGCCACTGTCCTGCTCGTGCACTTGTGAAACTTACTTTTATAGGACTCTTTCAAAAGACTTCTTCACAAACAGTTAACATTGCAACTTATTCTGGCCAAAAACCACCTTCTGTATTTAAACATGAAGAGAAGAAAGTAAAGGCCTGTTCACACCAAGAGGAATGTTTGATGTGAAAATACATTTCTTATTATTATCATCAATGTTGAAAACAGATTTTGCTGCTGAAAATGTATCTGGTAAATGTGATAACTATTAAAAAGTTTGTGGTAAGTAAGGTTTAAAAAATAAAATAATACTTTTATTTAGCAGGGATGCATAAAATTGATTTAAAAAATGACAGCAAAGAATTTATAATCTTACAAAAAATTTATATTTCAAATAAAAAGCTGTTCTTTTGAACTTTCTGTTCATCAGAGAACCCTGCTGTTCCCACAAAAAAATATTAAGCAGCATGTTTTCAACATTGATAATAAGAATCATTATTAATTACTGAGCACCAATAATAATTGATAACAATTTAGCAATAAATCAGCATATCAGAATGATTTCTGAAGGATCATGTGACAGTGAAGACTGGAGTAATGATGCTGACAATTCAGCTTTGATCACAGGAATAAATTACATTTTAAAATATAATAAAATAGAAAATGGTTATTTAAAATCGTAAAAAAAAAATAAAAAATATCTGGATATTAATATTTTAACAGTATTTTTGAGCAAATAAAGGCAGCCTTGATGAGCATATGAGACATCATTCAAAAAATATATTTATATTTTATATATTTATATTATACTTCACTTTATTTTACTACTATTTTGTCATTAATTGTTACATTGTATATTATTTTTCTAGTCATAACTTGTTTTCAATCATGCCATTGATCAGTTGATACTTTAAGTTGATATAGAAATTACACATACTGTTTGACTTCGCATGTGAAAATTGGACAGTATTTTTAAATGCTAACTAGCAATCCAGCTCTTCTAATGTTTCTCTTTTCAATAGCTAATGTGTTTTTGGTGGGCATATCACGCCTCATTCAACATTCACCTCGCTCTGACCTGGTGTTTACCTTAGCTACCCTGGGGCTGATCCACACAAGTTGCTGTAGAGAAAGTCACTGGCTGTCAAAGCTCAGGTCTAACTCTGTTGCTGTTTGAACCCCTGTCGACGGAGGTCTGCACGCTCAACGATGAGGGCAAAGCTAAATGTGCATCATTCAGGGATTTATGAAACGTCTTTTGGACATGTCGCCCATGCATTTAACGCTGGACTAACCAGCTTCACGTCAGTTCTGCTTTGATCTTTTTTTTTTTTTTTTCTGGAGGAGCCCCAAGGTAAAGCCATGTTAGCAGAAACTTTCAGGGTCAATAATAAAGCTACAATAGCTTCAGGTGAGGTCTGACGTCCTGCTGGTGTTGAACACTACGGTCAGCCGTCCTTTGACGTCAGTGGTGATTTTTATTCTCCTGAGACTGAAAATACCCTTCAGAGGTTCATGTCTGAACAATAATGTTGGTGCATCGCTGCCCACGATGAACAGGACCACATAGTTGAAAACATTTTTTTTACATTTATGTAAGGTTCATTTTCTGACTCTTAGAATTAATAATGGAATATTTTTGCTGCTGTTCCTTTAAGGCGTTTTTAGCACAAACTTGTGAGTTGTGGCTTTGCTGACTATAGTTTTGCACTGCACCATCCTTCATTAGCATTAGCATTCATTAGCATTGCTTGCAATTTACAAAGCCTGTATCGCATTCAGGGCTCCCGTAGATATGGGAAACTTGGAAATATATATTTTAAAGTTGCGATTTTCATAGATTTCTGTGGTTGTTATTTATGTGTACATAAGTTGTAATTTAATTTGGCCAAAAGGTGTAGGAACCCTGCACAATGTTTCAGGTTCACAAAAAAAAAGAAATCTATCTGTATATATACAAAGCTCTGTCATGAAACTCTAGATGGCACTGGCTAATAGGTCCTTAACTCAATCTGCTTGCAATCACATCATTCTCTATAGGGCACAGCTGATTGGTTCCTGCTGTATCAGCAGCCAATGAGCTCTCTGCTCAACATTCAAATACTTGGTCAGCGTTTGCTGTAGCAGTTTGCAGTGCACTTCAGAAACCCTCCACCTTCCCCAGTTCCACCTGTATAGATCTGCTACGGGTAATTCTATCTATCTATCTGTCTATTGTCTGTCTATCATCTAACTGTCTATATATCTGTTTTTCTGTCTTCCTATCTGTCTATCATTCAATTTATCTGTCATTTTCATTGTTGCACGCTAAGGAATATCCAGAACAGCATGTATTTCACTCTTATCATTTGTTGTACAATGGTTGTACAATTTGTTGTACAAATGTTGTACAGTGCTGTCCTGCAGGCTACATTTATGAAAACCAGATGGTTGATTCGTAAATGTGGACATCATTTGTTCAAATATGTTCAGTTTTCCGTTGCAGCTTAGTTTCAATAAATGTTCTCTTTGAACTGTGGAGGAAGTTTTGAGTTCTGAAAGACACAGAACGTGTTCATAGTCCTCTTTTATTTGAAAAGATCAAGGCAAATTTGATTCCTCACAATATGACCCCTTTAAGCTACTAAAACCCAGAAGGTTGAGATGTACTATATAACTTTACACGGAGTTCCTCTCAGGTTGTACCTTGACATTTATCCTCCAAAGCTATTTAGCGCTCTCCAGGCACACACCCCATCTCAGTTCTCCTTATAAAAGTCGATTTCATTCCGTCTCTCAGTGACCATAAATCTCTGATCCAATGCCTTGGGTCGTGTAGGTACATTCTCATTTTCACTGACCCTTTCTTACCTTCGTCCGTTGCTTCCTTCCTCATTAGGAGCTTTCCATCTGCTGAAACAGGGCTTTGAGATCTCTGCTCTACTCTCTCTCTAATCTCTATTCCCTATCATGATGTTCAATCTCCCTCGGAGTCTAGAGAAGGTCTTCCTCCATCTCCCTTTTTTGCCCTTTTAATTCTCCTTGATCTGCGATATCTCTGCTTTTAATAAGCGTGATCATTCTCTTTCTTCCAGTGGAAAAACCTTGGGAGTCATTTAAGAGTCACTCGAAACTGGTGGGAGTATGTCACGGTTTGGCAGCGTTCGGCTCGTCATGTAGCGTTTCATTTCTGTTCTTTTTGTTGTGGTGGCTTGTGTCTTGTTTTCTGTCTCTTTTGAATCATCAGAGCGCTTATACTCTAGAATTCTTTATGTTTGCTGGGGAGAAAGACAGGGGAGGGCTGCTTTCTAAAGGATGCATGTTTTAACTTTAACTTTAACACAAAAAACATTCTTGGTCGTCTTTGGTGTATTTCCGTGCTTGACAAAAGGTGTCAAAAGTCTGCGCCCGACAAAAGATCGTCAAACATCACCAGGAACAAAGATGTTGCTTTTGAAACCTGAAAGTCATTTGGGAATCAAAGCAACGCTCCAGGTTGAGTTGGACAGAATTTTGTTTACAGTCTAAAAACACATATATCGTTTTAGTAAAATGAGGGAATGGATAATTAAACTGTGCACATGATTGACTTAAAACGAAGGAATTAGTAAAATATGCTGACATATAAGTCGTGGGAACAAATTGTTAATTCATGGCCACAATACCAACTAGCAGTTAAACAAGTGGTAATCTTTCTTAATTATCCAATTCAAAATTTAGACTAATCTACCATGACTTTAAAAAGTTAGAACCAGCCTTGAAGAAAAACAAATAGATGACTAACTTTTAAGACTAGACTAAGCAGCTTATGCAACCCGCTACAGGCTACAAGGTTTTGCGTTCCAGACCATTTTAAAAGTCAGCAAAACATCGGGTTGAGGCTTCGTCCTCCATTGGGCCATTGAAAAGAGTCATGTGATCGTGGTTGGTGTCATTCGCCACCGTCGCTTATTTAATGGCGTACGACTCACATTGACTGGAATATCCGATCTGTCCGCTTACATGGCAGACGCAAATGCTTGTTTGTTAAATGCAGATTTATTCTATTTAGGCTTGTAACCAATCTGAGAATAATAGGAATCCATTTTTTCCTGGTTATAGTTCATATCCGATCTGAGCCACATGGGAGGAAAAAAATGGGTCACATGAACCATGTAATGTAAACGCGGCCTAACATACCAAACACCTCGTGTTCTCCAACATTGCTCATTTATGACAGTCGGCTTTGACGCAAATTGCCTCTGAAAACTTACTTACAAGTGATAGAAAGCTATCAGAGACTTCTGCACCACATTATTGTCGCCATGCTCAAAACTTTTATACAATTTGTCGCCTGTCCGGAGCTGGCATATCAGTTTCAGGGTCACACCACAACAGGGTGCAGCGCTTAGGCTCTGAGTGGGCCTGTGAATAACTAAGAGTCTGATTGGGGATGACACTTCTTAGATGGGGACAAATGGCGGGCTGGGCCCTCGGCTTGCTTCCGCTGACCCTGACACAACTCCTTTTGTGATGCTGCAAGGGGTGGGTCACCTGTGTGTTTTTTTTAAGAGAACCAGATTAAAAGGTTAATGGATTCAGTTCAGAAGACCTGCCAATCCTTTACAGTGGGCACACCAGTGTGAGGATAGATTTGTTCGGCATATTGATGCAGGATGAGGATGTTTTTGAAGGTGCCTCTGCTGCCCCCTTTGGGCAAATATGTGACATTACAAGCTCAATACATAGAGACGGGAGCAAACAACAAATATACTACTCAATAAACCAGTGTATAATACTTTGCTGGAAGTAAGAAGCAACATACTTATCACTTGCAAAAATAGTTTATTCTTTAAAGGTACCATTTCAACCTTAGCTACAGCCAAAATGCCACATTTTCTACTTGTATTGTTACTGCTGTCAAATTTTAATGAATTAATGTGGGATCTTAACAATGAACTTGGTGTGTGTGTGTGTGTGTGTGTGTGTGTGTGTGTGTGTGTGTGTGTGTGTGTGTGTGTGTGTGTGTGTGTGTGTGTGTGTGTGTGTGTGTGTGTGTGTGTGTGTGTGTGTGTGTGTGTGTGTGTGTGTGTGTGTGTGTGTGTGTGGCCCCTTCCCTTTGTTATGGGGACAGAATGATGGGGGAAAAATGATCGCAATATCCAAAATCGTTATCCTTGCAAAGTTTTCCGTGATGGCTAGTGATTGCATTGTGTCAGTGAATGTCCTCACAAAGATAGATGTACAAAAATTGGCCGCTTGGATAAAAGAACCAGAGTCAGTGACCAGAAACAATGTTCAGACTGTTCCAGTTTATGTCCAGCTGGCAACCGTCACCGCAGCGCATGGCTGACTGCAGTGCTGTGCTTTAGAAGTCAACATTTTATTAAAGGTCTGTATCTTCATTTAAATGCAATGTAATAGTAGTAGTAGTAGTAGTAGTAGTATTGTTGTATTTAAAAGTTGTTATAAGTGATATAAAGATATTCACAATTAATATGTTTTTATTTCTGTAGTGTAATGATTAATTTGCATGATGACTGGGTGTGAACTTCAAAGCAATGATTTAAAAAGAGTAACATGGCTATTTAATGCATAATCTGAAAAGTTATATAATGTTAATTAAATATTTTAAGTATAGAAATTATATCATCAGATATTTTTAAAAGGATACTGCCCACTTTAATGTAGCTAGTTAAGTTTTGCTAATTGGTAATCGCAAACTAAACAGCACGTACACCGGACAATGAAGGAAACAAACTGAGGGACTTAAATACACAATGATAATGAACTCAATGCAGACAGCTGTGCTCATTAAATAAATCACCATGACAACACATAGTGGCGGGAAACTAGGGCTGAATTCGAAATCGCCCCCTACACCCGCAATCACTAGTCCCTACGTTAGTCCACTAATACAGTTCAATTGAAGGAGTGAATGAAAACGAGTGAGTGAATTCGGACAGCCGTTGAGCGTACATCGGCCGTACACTCGTTATTGCGGTGCATTGTGGGATTGAATGAGTGCACTCGATAAAGTCCACTATGGTTTCGGACACCACTACAAATGGCTGTCCCCTCAAATAATTGACCATTTGACCATTAAACCCCATTTGAGGGTATAGGGGGCAATTTCGGATTCAGCCTAGAACAAAGGAAACTAGAGATAAACAAACTAAAAGTCCATGAAAATGAAACCAACTAAACATAAAGGTTACAGAACGCGTTATGTGAAGCGTTTGTGGTCCGACAACGAGCAGTGTAGCCGAAAGGTATGTAGATCCTGGTAGAGCCAAAAAACTGAAGGGACCGGGTGACAACAAAGGCCCTGGAGGGCAGTGCAGAGGTGTAACCTCAAAAGTCTGCGGCACAGGCAGGGCAATTTCCAGCCAAGCTGGAGCCGGTGGGACGAGAAAGCATGGTGGTGCCGATGGGACGATGGTCCCGGGTGGAGCCGAGGGAGGGAGGAGCGAAGTCGGAGTTGGAGTTAAGGCCCTGGAGGTCTGAGGTGGAATACAGGAGTTGACAGACCTTGGCTGAGCTGGCGAACTAGAAGTCCACAGTGGATACTAACAGGTAAGAGCCAATAGAGGAGCCGAGGGACTGAAGGGCACCATCGTAGGCGGGGTCGAGGGACCGACTTGTCTGGGCAGAGGAGGTGAGAACAGAGGCAAGTTGGGTGTATTCTTAACGGCATAGCAGTCTCTGAGCTGGGTTTGGCCAGCGGACTGGGTGGAATTAACAGAGGGAGGCTGTCATCCTCATCCAGCTCTTCCCTATTTCCCACCGGCTCATAGGTAGAAGTCAGCAAACACACCTGATCAGACTGGGCGACTACTCTCAGCTCCGGGAAAGACGTGGTCATTAACTTTGGCATCAGCTGAGGGTAGAAACACTGCAGACATCGGAGGATCTCTCCACATTCCTTCACTCATGTCAGGTACGTCAAGGGGGGGATAATAATTGGCTCCAGTCCAATACAGAGACTTTAGTGTCTCATCGTTAAGGTCCGTTTTCACAGCCAGTTGACAGAATCGGGCACTGTACTCCAATATCCATTTTCTTCTCTTTTGGGTCCAGTATTCTGTCACAATTAGTTCCAAGGAAGATGAAGAAGGATTAAGTAGCAACAGTCATTAATAAAGTAAAGCAAACTACTTAAACCGTTAGACTAGTATCCTGTAGTGTAGCTAACTACTTTTTCAAAAGTCGCTTGACTGTCATTGAACTACTTTTTATCATGAGTAGCTTGTAGCTTGACAAGCTACATTTTCAAAGTAGCTTCCTAACATTGGTCCATGAGAGTGTGATTGGCAAGATAGGACATTAGATCTCGCTTTGACCCAAGAGAATGTGTGAAACATAAAAAATCATAGTCCTTCACTCTGAAATAAATCGCAGAGAGGTGTCACTGTCCAACATGATCTCAGATCCAACCAGCTGATTGATGCAGCGTGTTTTCAGCCTTGTCATCAGCTGCTTTAATTGAAGTCCAGCATTATTTACAGCCTGACTGACCCGGCAATCTGTCCAGTGTGTGAAAGCCGTTTTGAACTGCGACACATGAATATTGCATACAAGTCGGCGTTATACGATTTACACTTTCCTTTGTTCTGATGGTGGCATCAACAACACCTGGGTTGTATTTCATCATCATAGATAAAATATTTGCAGATCTAACGAACCGTTTGATGGACTGCATAGATGCATGTGACAAAGTTTGTGTATGGGAGAGATGTTCAATGAGAATTTTTTTAGAAACAATACATCAAATCACCAGGAGCATCATATAAGGCAAATGCACTACGAATGAGCCGCGTTCTCTGATAGCATGGTTATAGCACTTGGGTCTTTGATTTATATTAGAAATTATATTTATATTAGAAAATTGTTATATGGATATTATTGAGCTCCAAACCTAAAGGAGTTATGCAAACATTTAACAGTACTCTACTGGTAGGCAGACAAAAGTATATACATTTTCCAGATTATATATTTTTTATATATGGGTCTTTGTACAGTAATATATTGCAAGGGGATCATCAAATTTGGGGTCTGTGGAATAAAAAATTAAATAAATAAATATACAAGTATGATGTAATGTAGTTTTTTTTTTTTTTTTTGCAAGGGGATCATCAAATTTGGAGTCTGTGGAATCCAAAAATATATATATAAATATGATGTCATATATTATATTTTATTTTATTGGGTGGAATTATTCAAACATATAACAGTACTATAATAATAGGCAGGAAAAACATATAGATTTTTGTTTTAATTTTTAAAATTTATATAGGATTATAGGGTTGTAAGTATTTTTATTTTTGTATAAATGGGTCTTTATACATGAAAATATTATATTTATATTTTAGGAACAAGCTTCCTTGCAAGGGGAGTGTCATATTGAGGGTTTGTGACATCAAAAACTTAATTATGGATTTAATGAATGGAAGAGAGGGTTTATGAATGGCAGTGAAGTGATGCAACTGGCATTGGTAGGTCACTAGACATGGCGGTTGTAGTATGTCCGAATTTCATACTTTTTTAATGATCCCGAAGTAAATTCAAATATAGCACCTACTCAGACAATATGTGATTTCAGACGCAACCCCGGTCTTTGATCTTAGCGCGTGGGTGGGAATATCCCAGAATGCTCCCGGTTTTCAGATAAAAAGTCACTTCAGATAAAAGCATCTGCCAAGTAACCACAAATTTTAATATACCATCATTGAATTTCAGTAATCTGGTCAGTCTTGGAAACTGAAAAAAAAAATGGAAACTGTCCCCGGTGGCCTGTTTGGGAGTGCTATTACATTTTTGAAAGGGATTTTGTGTCATATCGCCAATAACAGTCCTTGGCTGGAATTGCAGATTGCACTTTTGAAGAATTGAATTGAGTCCGTTTTTGTTTTTTTTGACAAAACACTGGAGGACCAGTACTGCAAGGCCTCAAGAGATTCTTGATTACACTATTAATTTTCATTATTTTGGGACTCTCCATATGTGGAAGTTACTAGAAAACCTTGAGCCTTCATTGAATGGACACACTAAGGTGAATCTGAGTTTTGCTGATTTAAATTAAATTATATACATTTTTAAAAACACATTTTTATAGTCACTTTTTGTATGATAGTTTTTACGTTAGAAAAAACGTAATATCACCTGTATAGGCCTACAACTGAAACAGACAGAGTAGCATAATATTTATTTGTTTGCCTGCTTGCCTGCCTGCTTGCTTGCTTGCTTGCTTGAGTTTGAAGAACTTTATATTTATTCAACTCTATAATTGAGCCCACCACTGTTTTGAGTTCAGGCCCAAAATTTGATTTTGCAGTATATCTTGGGAGTTATGAGTGGAAGGATAGAGAGACAGAAAGACTGACAGTGTGGAAGTTTATTGAGGATCTATTCTTCTCTCCACTCCCTCTTAGTTAAACCCAGAGAAAAGCTTTGATTTCCCCTGAGAGAAGAGAAAGTAGAACACACACACACACACACACACCCTTCTGTCCAAGTTTATGTCCTCCGTGCAAGATGTGGTCCGCTGCCCTTTACGACAGTATTGACACTTTGACAGTGACTATGAATGATCGCATAACGGGCTGGAAGAAGTAACACAAAATGTCTTTAAAAATAATTATTGCTTACATGTATTTTCACATGGATGACTTTTATTTTAAAATATAATAAATAGGTTACTATATCAGCCTCCACACCAGGACGAAATAATTCTGTTTATTCTAAGCACGCGCTTCAGTTTTGGCGTCTGCCGCTTTAAATGCTCGTGCTCTTTAAAGCAGGATTCTGATTGGCTCTCAGTGTTTTTAACATTCATCACCTGGGGGAAAAATCGTTCTGAAAGTGATTCACGATATGCTATCTTTTCTTTCTCTGTGCTGTTATCGTTATAATTGTTCTGGACTCCGCTATTCTTTTATACCCAAAATACTTTTTTAGAACTATGTCCTTATCGTTATATTTATCATCCTCCTTGGTTTGAACGGGTCTTTAGTCCACCCTGTTATCGAACATGCTAGACCATTACAGGGTGTAAATATAAAATCTAAATAGCTGTAGATTTGTGATGGGAAAGTGTAGGTCATTCATTGGCTTACCTTGAATTTTTAATGAATATCTATTTGTAATATATTTTAAATTTAATTACTTTCCTATTACATTGTCCATGCAGGCAATGACATGGGATTAAGTAGGCTATATGTTTTTCAGATGTATTCCAAGTTTTAGTGTCAGTCTGCAAACACTGAAAATGCATGCATGAATGAATTAATGATAATAATAATTAATGAATTCATGCTTTTTTTTCCCTCATTGACAAAAATCTGCATGCAGAAAATGAACCAATGACTTAATAGTGGAGTGGCATAATGGTTAAAGGTTTGAAGCACACACTTTTGAGCAAGGCACTTGGATAAAAGCATCTGCCAAATTATTATTTTGTCATTCTTCAAACTTTGAAGCGTTTTGAGTGTACATTTTTAGACATGACCAGCAGATGGAGCTCATGTAAAATCTAAGTTACTTCAGCAGGACAGTACCTTTCTCCACGTCTCGTATTCATTACTGCTAACTAACATGTTCCTATATAATTAGTCACATGCTTATTCTCATATCAAGAGGGAAATATAATGGATGTGGAAAATAAATATGCAAAATAACTTGAAATTTGCTTTATGCAATTTATTAAAAAAAAAAATGTACAAAAGAGCACTGGAAAAAAATTATTTTGTTAGGTAGCCAAAAAAAATACTTCATGTTTTGACACACGTCATGTACAAAAAAAAAAAAAAAAGATGTAATATGACTGAATCAATTTTAATACACTACACATATAACATTAAAGGGTCTGATCAGACAGAAATTGTGTAACTGCACGTTAACAATACACATTGTACAATAATTTAAATAGACTCATTATAAAACCTTTTAAATATAGTTTAAATACTGCTTGGAGTAATGATACATTCAGTGTTTTAGTCATACAGCAAGTGAATTCTGTAACAAAACCTCTTTTGTCGACAACATCTGTGTCTGCGGTTACTGGCAGCCGGCCTGCTGTTTTCAGCTCTTCTGTGATTTCCCTGCATGAGGCCAGCTCTCAAATCCCAGGATTTTGATTGGGCAGTGCCAGGTCATGTGACCGGATTGAATTCCACTTGCAGGGTCTCTGGAGTTTCCAAATCCCCCGTTCTGTTCTCCCTTGCTCTTCCGTACTTTCCTTTCTGGCTTTAGGCATTTTGTGTCATTGGGCAATTGGACATCTTAAAAGTGAAGGTGTTATTGGTGTTCTTGCTGTTGCAAAACAAACAAAAAAAGTCACATTAATATAATGCATATATGAAGTGTACTATATGTGAACATTAGCCTGAGAATTGTCTTAGAGAGCATTAAGGACATTAACTTTTTAATGCTTAACTTTGGTATAATCTCTAGATATTCTTAAGTATACCGTCATGTTTAGGGTATATATGATAACACTTTACAAGAAGTTTTCATTAGGTAACGACTTTAGTGAACATGAACTAAGAACAATCCATCTACATATAGATGAAATTAAATGATAATTTCAACATGTACTAAAAAATGATTAAAATCAAAAGTTACATTTGTTAACATTAGTTAATGCACTCTGAACAAACAATGAACAGCTGGATTTGTATTAACTAACATTAACGATGATTAATAACAATTGTACTGCTCATTGTTAGTTCATGTTAGTTAATACATTAACTAATGATAACAAATAAGACCTTATTGCAAAGTGTTACAGAGTATATTTGGTCCCATTAGATTAGTGTGGCAAATATTGCCTGCTATTATTTGATTACTACAGATTAAAAACAGTGACATAATAAAAATGTCGGTACCTCTTCCAGCAAGACTGCAGGTTCTTTCCTTGCAACGTGTTTGGATCCAAGCAGCGCTCGATGCCTTTACTTGAATTATTCGCATTTTTTAGTGTCAGTCTGCAAACATTGAAAACACATCAAATTAATTTGATTCAGTCTACAAAGCTGATATGTGTATCCCTATTTGTGTCTACTTAGCAACTGTGTGAAATGCAAGGTAATTTATAGCATTATAATGAATCTGATTGGAGCTTTTTGCCAATATAATATCAACAACAAACAAAAAGATAGATTTACTTGATAAGCAACAATGCATAAGAGAGTAAGACTTGTTTTAAGAGCATGCATCTTTAATTCAAGTGTATTTTGCACTTGTTTTCAATATAAGCCTGTTAAAAACACATTATGCATTAAGCAAAATACATTGCATATACCTACACTGCATATAATAGGCTATGTTTAATATCACATGCATATATTATGTTTTATCACATGCAGGTTAACAGATTGACACTTACATGATTTCTACTTTGTTGCAGTATGGTCTACTGGGTAAAATGGAGAACTCTTCAATAGTGTCCTTTCGGAGACCTTTCTTCAAATTTTCCACACACCAGCATCTGTCCCGTACGTCAGCTAGAACTGTTAGGGAACAACATTGAAAGATTAACTTAAAATGCATGATTCTGATTCTGCACAAAAAACAGCAAGACGTCCAAAATAAATAACAAGGTAATTGAGGTAATTGTCTTACCTCCACTAAGCTGAACACAAACTACTGCGAGCAGCAGCAGAGGAAGGACTTTGGGTAAAAATGCCATGACTTGTTTGCTAGAGGAAAAAATAGATAAGAAATGCTCCAATGGTTTGATGAGCTTTCAAAGAAAGTAGAAAGTGCTGCTGGAGCTTGAAGTGAAAGTGTGAGGAGTGAAGCCTCTCCTCTGGGTTTTTATAGGCCATTGAGAGGGAATCCCACTCCTACATCATTTCCCAGCAGTCATTCAGTTTACTATACACGGGAATTTCCAAAGTTCTGCCTCTTGGAGCTAAAGTGAGGGAGTCAGTGCAAGTGATAGAAAGGGGGGGAGGTGGATATTGAGTGAAAACACAGTTCCAAATAAATGTAGGATAGAAGTAAAATGACAAATTTTTTATTTGCAAAGTAAGATTAAACAAAATTGATTATATATTTACAGAATGTATATATACTTCTTAATGCTGCATTATTTATTTTTTTAGTCAGAAAAGTAATATTTCTTCAACCGGAATACATTTGGTCACGCCAGTAAAAGTTTCAAAAAAAGCAATGATTCAACATTCTATAGCGGATAACATTCAGCGGCATAATGACGCATATCAGTGTCAGATTATGTGAACGCTGCTGCCGTCTGACATGTTGAGGCCGATACCTCGTAATCATGATGTCTGAGTCTGACAGAAGCAAAATGCCTTTGGGATTTTTGGGAGATTTTGGGGTCATCTCCCCAATTACATTAAATGCAAACTGCACATACCATATGGGAATACATTTAGTCCAGAACCTTATCTCACTCCATATAGAAGCTTAAAGGGTTCTGTCAGATGCTTCATATCTTGAACCTTTTAGGGGTTTCCATCTTGGGATCATTTTATGGATTGTTTTAATCAGTGTTGATAAATGCATTAAAAGTAACATGAGTTGCGTAATCAGATTACTTTTTCAAAGTAACTAAAGTAATGAACTCATTGCTTTTAAATTTACAACAAAATATCTGAGTTACTTTTTCAATTAAGTAATGCAAGTTGCTTTGTTTTCCCATGTATTGAGTGACAGCTCCTCATGTTGAGAGAAATCGTGAGTAAGTGCAGAGATGTTGTGTGCGCTGGGTAAACATGATGCTATTGTAGTTCTAGACTAAATGTGAGCATGCATTTACTCAACTTCAACAAAAACAGATTCAAGTTCCTCAAATGAATAAAAACCTACACAACCCTGCAATAATTAAATATGTTAAATAATACAAATATATTTTGTGTATTTAGTCTCACTTTAGTCTCATACCTTTGACAATCCAATTCAACTACTAGTAAGTAAAGATGTCTTAAAGGTATAGCGGAGGATTTTTTAATTCCGGGTGGATCACCTATACTATTGGTCCTCCTAATTGTCAATCATTCTGGTGAATCAATCAAACTTATTCAAAAAGTGGAGAGGGCGGGTCTTATCTAAAATTCGGAAAGATCCTCCACTATACCTTTAAGATAAACATCACATTGTCGCATTTGCTGTGTATATAATCCACAAGACGAAAGGAATTAAAGCAAAATGAGTTTTAATGCACAGTAACACACTAGCATAACACTATCAACATCAACGCAAGACCAAGGACTGAAGAAACTGAGGTCTTAAATACACAGGAATGGCAATCAACAGAACAACGAACAGGTGGGGAATAATAATAAGGACTAAGGAACCATAATAACAAAGAAGTGGTGGGAAAACTAGGTCAAACCTACTAAAGCAACAAGAACTAAAGCAAAACAGAATCTACATGTGACACACATGTGTTTTAATTTAAAGTAGGTTGAGCTGAACTTTGTTCTCCTGCATCTTATTCTTCTGTCATCCAGAACGGCAGCACAGCTGAAAGGTTTGTTTGAGCGGCGCCCTCTACTGTACAGGCGTGGATGTGCATTTCCTTCAGTCTGAGGCTTATTCATTTAAATTTTTGTTACATTTACAAAAACATATAACTTGTTTAAACAAAAAAAACAAGCCCAGCCTAGATGAGAAAAAGTGACACAAAAGTAAAGCAACGTATTATTTTGCACAAAAAGTAATGCAATTAGTTACTTTTTTAGGGAGTAATGCGATATTGTAACGCATTACTTTTTAAAGTAACTTTCCCCAATACTGGTATTAATAATTGTATGAATTCATTAATTAAATTAAACGACTGCATAATTCTTTCATGTATTATGCAATCATTTTAAGACATTTCTCCTTATAAAGAACCTTTCCGGCATAAACGCAGTTTATGTCAGAACCACACAGTTTTGGACACTACTGACTTCCATTATATGGACTAAAACATATTTATCAAAATATCTTCTGTATGATTAAAATTTTTCTGTGGAAAATAAAAGGTTTGGAATGACATGAGGGTGAGTAAATAATGACATGGGTTAATGTTAATTTTTAGGAACTATCCCAACATTTTGCCAAAACAAACAATCATAAACTGCCTGTACTAACCTCTCTGAAGAATAATGTTTTGTTTCTGCAATGCTATGTGCTATCTACAATACTTTAAAAAAATATTACACATGATATTTTTGAGTAGTTTGATTTCTTTGAATGAACCCTACAATATTTAGTTTATGACACAATGAATTTAATATTTCTACTGAAATATGCTTTTTTATTTTAAGTTGACTCTCAAATGTGTGTGACGTTGAGTGGACTGAAATGACCTGTTCGTATGTGACTTTGATTCATGTTGCACGATTAAAAGATTATATGCTGCCATAGCACAGCACAACTTGTTACTGCACCGGCATTAGCAAACGCTCATTAAACAAAGCAACATGCTTCATAATATACTGAGTACTGGCAGTTATCTACAACATGACCCTGAGCTCTGCTCTTCTGCACAATACTTCAAAACGACAGAAACTCTTTCACATGTCAAACATAACTCATCATTAAACATTAACAGATGTTTCCCTTCACTCAATAACACATAAAATAACACTCAATTTCAATGTTTACTCTCCATTTACAAAGCATGCTGGGAACTAACAATGGTGTCACTAAATAAAACTGCATAATTGAACTAATTCTTTTAAAATAAATAGGTAGCCTTCTTTCCTTCATTTTATCAGCTTAATCGGTTCCTCGCTTTTTAAAAAAAAAATAGGAAAATGTCTCACTGAACAAATTTTTTTTTTAATTAAAATTACAAGACCCATGATTAATTTTTTACACTGGAGCAAAGAATGTCCACCAGTGAATGTCCACCGCTAATGCAAGGTTTAAACCATGCTTTGAGAAACCGTGATGAGTAAGTTGTTTTTGACCTATTTTTAATGGATGAGGCAAGAGACAGGAATGCAGGGAGAGAAAGCACATGTACTCTTAAATTACTGTAATTTTCCTTTACACCGTTTACCATTTTTCACTTGTCAGTTGTTATTTATGTATATCCTATGTATTTAGTGGTTTATATATTTGTATCAATTGAATGCTTTCTTGCCGAATATAGGCAATTCAACAACAAAACAAAAAAAGACCCCAAACTTTTGAACGTTAGTGGAATGAATCTAAACTGAACCAAGCTAAACCTGATTTATCTCTCGTCCCATCATGCATCATTGCAATAATACACATATACCTGTTCATGAAAGAATTTCCCATGGCAGCATTGAAACTGTTTCCCATAGGATGTGGAAGTGTGGTGAAAGGATCTGAGTTGGTACGAGAAAGGTTTTAAGTTCAAACACATTAAGTGATGGTTTTATTTAGGGTTAGATAAGTGCCTGTTGAATGAGGACTTGTTTATTAGGGGAAAAACCTACATAGCTCACTTTTTAATTGCATAGAGAGACTTGTTGCAGACCAGTCAACTTTTGCAGAGTCACTCTGAAATAAGCAAAAACTTCAAATTGTTCATATGTTAATAAAATCAAGATTCCCAGAACTTAAGGAGGAGGATATGCCATTGCCACAAAAAATAAAAAATAAATTAGGAACTGGGAAGAACACCATTCTCAGGAAGTCATGATCAACTCATTCGCCCAGTATGCAGACTGACTATCATTGTGTGGCACAAAAATCCCCTTACCAGTGAAGCAGAGAAAAAGCAAAAGAGAGACATACAAAAAAAAAGAAGAAGACATGTTTGAAGATTGTGAAATAGCTTCGCTGTATAACTCTCTCTGACCATTGAACTCTAAGATAGCAATCTTATGTTTACATTGTCGGTAACTTCATCCACACTAAGAGTTCTCCACTTGTGTGTTGCAGTGATTCAGTCCAGAATGGTTGTGCAAGTTTTATAAATCTGCCTGGCAGCAACACCACATTCTTTTTGGGTTAAATAAATCATGGCTAGTGTGTCTGAGAACTACAGTGACTTAGGGGAAATCGAAACCTAACTAGTTTGTGTTTAGTAGAACATGCTGACTGTAATTGCTTTCTTCTGTTGCTCTTTTTTGTGCATAGTCATTTAATGCAAAATGATCATATTATTTGCATTATCATTATTTTGCATTCATTAATATAGTCTACAGTTCATTTAACTGCACATTTGTGATTTTGCATAATGCTTCGAGAGTTGTCACAATGGAAACCTGCTATTAAATGGCAAAATCTAAACAGTAAAATTACCGTACATATCTTTTAAAATGTCATTTATTCCTTTGATGCAAAACTGAATTTTCAGCATTATTACTCCAGTCTTCAGTGTCACATGATCCTACAGAAATCATTCTAATATGATGATTTGATGCTCAAGAAACATTTCTGATTATTATCAATGCTGAAAACAGTTGTGCTGCTTAATATTTTTGTGAATATATATATATATATAAAGGATTCTTTGATATCAGAGATATTAAAAATATAGACTTTAATGTATCAAAATGTTATGCAATAAAAATATGAATTTCTTCAAATCTTACTAATCAAACTTTGAATGGTAGTGTATATATATATACAACACGCGATATTTAAATGTAAAATAGCTACTGAAGATAATTCATGAAACAACAAAAATGGAAAATGTTCAACCATTTGGCTAACAGAATGGTATTTAATTTACAACCTGATATTAATTAAACCTATTCTATATAATATAAAAATGTAGGGATGTCCCTGAAGCCAAATACTATGTTCGGAAAAGGTATGACACATTCTACGGAGCCCCTAAAGGGACATGGTGATGGAAAAAAATATATATTTCAGGGCTTTTGCGTTCTCTCGCAATTTTATAGTTGGGTAATTATATTGTAAATAATTTGCAGGAATCATGAAGCCGCAATCAATATGCGGGGTATTGAAATCGCTTTTGAATGCCCGCTTGCTTTTTACTTTCACTTTCTAATTCGCAATCTCATGTACTCTGTGTATAGTAGCGGTAGTGGCCACTCATTTCACAAGACGTCAATGTCAATGATGCTCAGGATCTGTTGTGCACCAAATCCTCCGCCATCGTCCTGTCAGTCATCTCTCCTTACTATCTTCATAACTGAAATCTGATGTAATGTAATGTAACCGACTACCGCAGCAAGCCGAACCATGTCCCTTTAGGGCCTCCGTAGAATGCATTATTCATTTTCCGTGCCTTTCCAAAACTGGATTTAAGCTTCGGGCACATCCCTATTAAAATTAAAATAATTCATTGCAACCGTTATGATTATTGCGATATATTCATGAGGCTGTGACTACTAGCTACTCATCATATCACGCACACGTGTTCCGGTCTGGCCTGAGCGAGTGTCGCCCCGCCGTGTTGCGGGTATTTGGCCATGCGTAGCGGTGGCAGACGGGAGCCCTGGAGGGGCCCGCTGAGAGGGTAGGTCGGTTGGGACAGCTCTCGTATGGAGTCCATGTACTCATCCAGACTCTGCTGAAGCTCGCTTTCCTGGAGCTCTGCGATCGTAGGGAGGAGATCCACAGAGGTCAGGCTCCTCCTGGGCTTCATGCTGGAACTGAGAGAGCGTGTCAAATAAACACTGGATTCAAGCCTGGTTTGTTATAATTTCATTACTATAACTAAACCATGAGAAGAATGTGTTAATAACATTCCTCTAACATTAGTATTTTGTTTCCTGAGCTTGATCAGCTGTGAATCTATCTGCATCTCCAGGCTGTTATGATTTCCAGGCCTGTTGTCATTGTGTTTGTTTTTGTGTAATTTTGATTTTGCCACATTAGCCGCGTTTCCATCGAAATTACCCAGAATAATTTTTCCATGCAGGAACTTTTTTTCCCCCAGACCTGTTGTTGTCTGCGTTTCCACCGCGGACTAAAGTACCGTGAAGATTATGCAGATTAGTCTGGTGACGTAGGCCTGCACGCTACTAGCTTAATAAAGCCTGAACCTACGTCCATCGGTCGTATTTTTTAAACTCCATTGTTGATTAGAATAGCAAACAACTGTTACTGAACGCACCGCAACAGACTTTTAAAAATGGTGGTTGAAATAAAATGCTGCGTGGAGTCAACCAATCAAAATGCAGCATGAACTCAACCAATCAGCATGTTCAGCATGCCCGAGTCCCACCCCTGAAGATTCCTGAACTTTGAAAAAGTACTACCTCATGAGCAGGGACTTACTGAGGGGGAGATATTTACCCGGGCCGGAACTTCATTTAGACCCTGGTTCCTGCGGTGGAAACACACAAAGTACCACCCCAAAGTCCCTTGATCCTGGGGGAAGTTCCTGCGGTGGAAATGCGGCTATTGTTTCTCTTTAATCAACTGCTAACAATAGGGGAGACCAGGAGCGACTGTAACAGACTGAATTCATTTAATCCCAAACCAGCCTGAGTCATTATAACATTTAATCAGAACATGCTCACTAAAGTAAAGTCTTTATGCATGAAAACAAAGCATTATTTTTATGGAAATGTTATGACATTTTATGGATTTGTTTTGGAATAAAAATTGTATGGCATCTGAATCTTTAAAATTGGTAGTGAAATATTTAATATTGTCTAGTTTAAGACTGTTTAAGTTGATCATCTATACTGCTAATTGTATAATGTGTGTGTGTGTGCGTGTGTGTGTGTGTGTGTGTGTGTTTAGATATGTATATACACATTTATAACACAATACATATATTATAGTTACATATGTTTTTAAATACATGTAAATACTTTTTATATTTATAAAATAATTACTATTTGTATAAATCAATATATATTCTGTGTCTGGTTCTTCTCTATTGTCAAAATAATAACACTAACAAAATATATATGATCAATAAGTTATGACAACATATGTTTTTACATTGCTTTAACTCATCAAAATAAGTTAAGCAATTTAAAAAATAAATTATAAGTTACAAGATTCAACTCATTGTTTTAAGTCAATTTCATGTCATTGTGTTGCAATGACTTAAACATTCAAGTTGATTGTACTTAAAAAAAATTATTTGGTCAAAAATACAGAAAAAAAACACAGTAATATTGTGAAATACTATTACAATTTAAAATAATGAAATATTTTAATATACTTTAAAATTCAATTTATTTCTGTGATGCAAAGCTGAATTTTCAGCATCATTACTCCAGTCTTCAGTGTCACATGATCCATAAGAAATTATTCTAATATGCAGTATATTAAAATATATCTTAAAATGTATAATCTTACACTTCAACAATAAAAAATGTGTGTGTGTGTGTATATATATATATATATATATATATATATATATATATATATATATATATATATATATATATATATATATATATATATATATATAACTAGAGGTTAGGTTGTCTAGAGGAGAATAATTCCCTGTAAAGACTCACCTGTATAAATGTATATCTTGAGTGTTTATATCCAGATCTCTGCCCAGAGGAGCAGCTTCACGAGCAGGTAAGTGTGTCTTGTGTTCTGCTGAGGATTTTACACATAGTTAGTGACTTTAAATCCTCTGGCATCAAGAGCAAATGTACTAAAAATAAGCAAAGGAAACCCATGGCTTAAGCAAAGGAAACCCATGGCTTTAGTGTGTGTGTGTGTGTGTGTGTGTGTGTGTGTGTGTGTGTGTGTGTGTGTGTGTGTGTGTGTGTTGTTTGTTACCTGCATTGTACCTGCATGTTATACAACCCTCTGATCCGTATTTTACATTATAGCACTTATATAATTTGTTTTTGTATGATATTCACTTTTGTATGATTTGCATTTCACTCAACTTCATACACACGTCTCAGCACAAGAAGTGTTGTGCAGTATTTGTTGAGTCTTTAATCTTTAGTTTTGAATAGTAATGCATGTTTTTTTCTTCATTGACATTTGACTGAGCTTCTCTGGACTCCTAGTTAGTATAGTTTTAACAAGAAAGATGGAATATTTTCATTCTTCTTCATGATTCACTGAAGATGATTGCGAAACTCACTCCTGAATTTGTGCCATCTCTGTTTCATAATCTGGACATATTCCCACAGAGCAAACAACAGATCCTTGGTACGGATAATTAAAAGACACATGACTGTTATCTGTTTGAGATGCTGCTATATTCCTTCAGGGTTTCAATAATACATGTTATAACGTGTAGTTCAGGTTACTGTGTGAATTAAAAGATTTCTCACACCTACGACTCAGAGAAAACATTTTAGTAATGAGCATTTGATCCTTGCATATGTTGTGACAAGCAATTACAATATGAGAGACATAATCAAAATGAAAGGGACTATATGCATATAATTCCGTAATAATCGCCTTGTATTGCCAATATGTGGAAAATAACAAAACTAGACTGATTTTTTATGTGAAGGACTAGGGATGTTTTTGTCTGGAAAACCAAAAGAGTCTGACAGTTATGTGTTATCGTCTGAGTCTCTTCCGTTCCACGACCTTTATTTGGGCTATCTCATCTGCCAACATGATGAAGGTGAATTACAGAGCTGGTGCAAACATACCCACATCGCCATGATCAGGTGCTTTCTTTGTTTTCCCACAGCAGCCATTGTTGTTGTATGTTTATTTTTTATTATGTATTTATTTATTTAGAGCATGCAGGACATACACATTCAACGTCAGCAGCGTGAACGGGGTCGGGATGTTTGTTAACAGTAGACGAAAAGGTATTTCAAACTACTTTTTACTTTTAAGCAAAGAACGGAAAAAAAATTCGCTGTGATTATAACGAGGCATTGAATCACGTTCAATCTCTTGTAAAGGCCAATTTATATTTCTGCGTCAAGTGTACGCCGTAGTGTACATCGTAGGCTACGCATGTAGGCGACGCCGTCGTGAGTATTTATACTTCTGCGTTATGTCTGTGTTGCTCTGTAGTTACACCGCCGAAACGCTAGTTGGCGGGGGCGGGTTTTAATGTTCCACTGTGTTAAGATTCCTCGCGGCGGTTTTGAGTTTAGGCTACTAAGCGACTGAAAGAGAGCGGATCATGTTGGAGTTGGAGCTTATCGAGGTGGAAAAACAGTTAATTTTAGTGAAATTACTAAAACTAAAAGGCAGAAACGAGAGAAGGCGTCGGAGGAGATGGTACGTGCGACCCGTGAACCTGTTGACGGTTGAACCGAATTTAAAAATGACGGGCGGTGCAGAAGAACACGCCGGAAACGCGTAGGAGGAAATGCGATGCTACCAAGCCGAACAATCACAGATCTTGCGGTCCGCGTCGTCGCGACGTGTAGTTACATTTTTGACGACGCAGAAGTATAAATTGGCAAGCACATGCTGGCTGCAGTTCACTTAACGGCCACTGGTGTCACTAATAACAAGGGTTTCTGAATTCTCGTGGTCTTCAGGAAAATGTGAATGAAATTACTATAGCCTCAAAACTCATGATCATTTTTATCCAGTGTGTCTTTGTATTGATATTATATTGACTTATAATATAACAAATTCAACTACATTTTACTTATAGTTTTATATTTTAAATCTGGGATCATATAGGGTTGTCATTTGACTAAAAAAATTAATTGAATGAATTAAATTATTATTGTTTTTTTTTTAAACAGTTCAACTCTTGAAAACACATCTATACCGTTTCATTTTTAAATGCTAGAATGCATTTGGGTGGAATTTATTTTGTTATTTTTATATAATTAATTGTAAATTAACACTTTTAACCAGAGAGTGTTAATTTAATATACTTGCATTCATATTTAATTTTTCTGTTATATTTATTTATTATTTTAATAATTATTACTGAGTATTATATTTGTAGCTCATTTGCAAGCTTTTTAAATTCATTCTGTTGAACTGGAAGTTATTTAACTGGATAATTCACATAGCACATCTATGTAAAGGAATAAACTCAATAGTGCTCAGTCATTACAAACATGACAACAGGGACTTCTGCTCTTATCTCTGAGTCAGAAATGATGCCGGAAAAGAAACCAAGTTCTTGATTAGACCATTCATGAAGAAAACTCTCGAAGTACTTTGGTTATCATGTGGAGAAATATTCCGCAACAGGACAGGAAGCAGCCCGATGATTAATTCATGACACCCGCATTGACATATCTCAAGACATGACGTCACTCGACATGCTTAGACCACATTAAGACCTTTTACTATGACTGTGTCTTGGTTCTGGTAAAGGATCACGAGACATGGGAGGAATTAGAATTACTGAAATTCTTTGGAAATGCACTGACCTCATGTCTCTGGACACACTACTTCTC
The DNA here is from genome assembly GCF_963993115.1 of Abramis brama. Lineage (NCBI taxonomy): Eukaryota > Metazoa > Chordata > Actinopteri > Cypriniformes > Leuciscidae > Abramis > Abramis brama. Next base: position 30,361,153 of record NC_139964.1, on the reverse strand, counting down.
CATAAATGTAGATTATGAAGATGCAGTCAGCGGGTGCGCAGACATTTCCCGACTGAATACTTCTGATGATTTACAGCTGACCACCATGCTCATATAGCTTCTCTTTATTATAATCATGCACAAAGGAAGTGTAAAAATGTTCCGGGGAAAGTATACACACAAGGAAAGATTTAGTCAGGCTTTACTTATCACAGTTATAGTATGCTTAGATTTGGTTTCGTTTCTATCAGTCTGTTTAGCCTGTTTTCTCGTTTTCCTTAGTTCTCCTTTTCCCGCCGCTAATCAGTTCCCATAGATATTCATTTGTAAATCTCAGCTGTTCATCATTTAGTTAAAGTCATAATTTAGTCCAACCCCGTAAGACCTTCGTTCATCTTCGGAACACAAATTAAGATATTTTTGATTAAATCTGAGAGCTGGATCACTCCTACATAGGCTTCTAAGACATTATAACTTGCTGGCCCAGAAAATGTATTAAAGACATCGTTAAGTTTTTTCACGTAGTGTTTTAGCGCAGCGCATCTGTGTTGCACATCACACGCATCACACACATGACCAGCGTCGGCCAATAGTGAGCCTACGTGGTGACGTGCAACACAGACGCGCTGCGCTAAAACACTATGTGAAAAAACTAAAGGCCCAGAGAGAAGGAAATGAATAGTGGAATAAAAGTTGTTATTTTTTTATTTATTTTTTTGCGCACAAAAAGTATTCTCGTCGCTTTATAAACTAAAGATTGAGCCACTGTAGTCACTTGGACTATATTAACGATGTCTTTAATACATTTTCTGGGCCAGCAAGTTATAATGTCTTAGAAGCCTATGGAGGAGTGATCCAGCTCTCAGATTCAAAAATACCTTAATTTGTGTTCCGAAGATGAACGAAGGTCTTACGGGGTTGGAACAACGTGGGTGAGTAATTACTGACAGAATTTTCATTTTTGGGTGAACTAACCCTTTAAATCACCATGTGTATTAAGTTCTTCACCTTGTTGGTGTTTGTGCATTGCACACTGTTTCGAATTGTTGGCTTATGTTTAATAAAGAAAAGTCGTTAAAGTCGGCATGAAACAGAAGTTGTGATAGTGTTTTCTTCGCTATTGTGACGGATATCCAAATGAAACGGCTTCTCAAGCAAGAAAAAATGTGATACGGGAATTGATTTTGTCCATTGGGAATTGATTGGATGGTTGTTGTTTGCTATTGGTGTGATGTCATGTGAGTGACAGGTTGATCCCGCCCTCGTGCCAGTAAACACATCATCAGAGAAGAGATGTCGCAAAAGGGGAAGCTGTTTTGATTAAAGATTACGAGGGCACATGAATTAAAAATAAATAAATAATAATTCATAATAAATGCTGCAATATTCCATAAAAAAAATAACAAGAATTGTTAATGCTGTAATTGATTTCATGGTGACTTTAACCATGTAAACGGACGAGCAGAATGATACAAACAGTGAAAAGTCCCAGTGATCTCAGAAAGCTTCTCATCAGATTTGAGGACCGGAAGTAATCTTTCTATTAAATATAATAGTAGCCTATATCCCATTCAAATTCTGACATATTAAACATAAACATGCTATTCGCATTTAAACAGTAGGCTATGCATGTAAAATATGATTGCTGATTTAAAGAAGGCAAGAACAGAACCCGAGGGAGGAGAAGAAAATGGAGTTGGAGGGAAAGCCTTTTATCTTCACCACATGGAATTGTATAAACCTGGAACATTCAAATGGACAAATCAGTAGAGCAGAGAATACATGTAGGCCTACCAATGCAGAATATAAATATTACATGAAGCAGCCAGCAACATATGAACACCTCAATCCACATGCTTTGATCTCCATCTGCAGCGAACAGAGATACCAAACGCTTTTGCTTAGACAGATTAATCTGCGACCAAAGGAAGGAGTACTTCTGATTGTATTCCAGCCACACGGTCCAGACTCCAACTGCGCAGAAAGAGATTTGGTTTCTGAGACACCATTAAGCATGAAACAACTGCTGCTGTAACTGCGTGTTTATGTGTTTCCTCCACAGGCGTTTGATGCGCGGATGAGTCGAACTCGCTCTTTGTTTACCTTAACATTAATCACAGACAAACAACATGGCTGCTGCTGCAATGGATACTTTCACGTGAGTGAAAGGAAAAGAGTGAAAAGTTCAGCCTACCGTAACTTAAGAACAATGATACTGTACTTAAAAATAAAACTTTAGGTAGCTATCAAATCCACGCTGAGATGTAGACCGGATATTGGTGTGATTTTTTTTTTTTTTTTTTTTTGACGATTTTTTCTCATGCTCACCAAGGCTGCGTTTATTTGATCCAAAATACATTAAAAACAGAAATATTGTGAAATATTTTTGCAGTTTCAAATAACTGTTTTCTATTTGAATATATTTTAAAATGTAATTTATTCCTGTGATCAAAGCTGAATTTTCAGCATCATTACTCCAGTCTTCAGTGTCACATGATCCTTCAGAAATCAATTTAACATTCTGATTTTCTGCTCGAGAAACATTTTTGTTTATTAATGTTAAAAACAGTTGTTTTGATTAATATTTTTCAGGATTCTTAAATATAATGTTCAAAAGAATAGCATTCGTTTGAAATATAAATATTTTGTAACAGGCCTAAGACTTTACAATAAGGTTCTATTTGTTAAATTAGTAAACTACTTCATTAACATGAACTAGCAATTAAAAGTACTTCTACAGCATTTATTAAGCTTAATTAATATTAGTTCAAACATTTACTAATACATTATTAAAATCAAAAGGTGTGTCTGTTAATACTACAGAACTTAATGGAACTGAGCTAACATGGACAGTGCAAAGTTCATACAGTAAATACAGTAAATGTATTGCTTATTATTTGTTAAGTTAGTTGATGCATTAATACTTAATGGGATCTTATTGTAAAGTGTTACCTTGTCTCATAACTATACACTTTTTATAATTAGTAATATTTATACTATTATATAAATTATTTTTAATATTATTAATGAATTTTCAATTATTAATTTTTTATTCTCTTTGACTTGAGAAACATTACTATTATCATAAAGACATCATGAAGAAATAATATAAAGAGATTAAGAACATCTCCCCCTCGTCCAGATGTTCACGGTCTCTTCCATGGAACTGAATTAGAGCTCAAGTATGTTTGGACTGGACAGTTTTGGAGGAGTCGTATTATGATTCATAACTCATTTCCCCAAGAGAAGCATTATTTTTTCAGCTGCCAGGCGTGTCGTAAATAAGCAAGTTTAGGCTGTTACATGATTTCTTGGATCAAGTTCAGGGTGCATCTGTCCATTACAACTGCTGGGGTTTTGTTTAATCTTAAAACTTTTAATAGATAATTGTATAACAGTAGAGTATGTATCAAAATCCTTTACCAACTCAATATGTTTAGCAACTGTATACTTTTCAGGCCTGTTTGAAGATATGTATAAAATGTAGTTTAGTCTATAAAACATCCCGTGCCTGGCGTTTCCCGGCATTCCCTTAGATTAGGCTATTTGTGGAGATAAAGCAGTCACCAGCGGAAAGATTAGGGTTATGTCTAATTCAGGAGTCCTAGTTACTGTAAATAAGGTCTGGAAAGTTATCCAGGGCTGACCTGGGATTATCCTCAGTTCTGTGATAAATCTGGAAAGGGCAGTTCAAAAGATTGGCGTGTGACCTTTCACTTTGTTTGCAATCGGATGTTGTGTAAATGACAACAAAGGGTTTTTACTCCTCTCACTTCAGTCAAGTTGGAAAGTCGTGTTTAAAAACCAAATAATTATTTTAAATGCCACACTGCCATCTAGTGACAACAGGGAAGTCCTGAACACATCAAATGCCTTTATGTTCAGACTATTAAACACCATGTTCAACTACCTTACAGTCAAGACAAATATGGTCAGTTGACCTTTGACATCTATTGGGATTTAGAACTGATTAAACTGCTAAAGGCTACACTCGGAATGTATTAAAGGTCTAGTTCACTGTTAATGCCTTTACTAACCCCCTGGAGTCGTATGGATTACTTTTAGGATGGATGGATGGATGGATGGATGGATGGATGCGCTTTTTTGGGCTTCAAAATCCAGGGTACCATTCACTCCCATTATAAAGCTTGGAAGAGCCTGGATATTTTTAAATATAACTCTAATTGTGTTAATCTGAAAGAAGAAAGTCATATACACCTAGGATGGCTTGAGTGTGAGGAAATGATGGGATTTTTGGGTGAACTAACCCTTTAAATAGAGCAGTGGTTCTTCTCAACCTTTTTGACTAGAAGATCAGAGAGAACGAGAGAGAGAGAGTTCATATTTATTATTAATACATTTTTGTATAGGTACATTAATTAACCACAATTTATTTTATGATTCCAGAAGTTTCCAGAAATGTTTTTATCAATAAAATAAAATCTTAAAGTAACGTTTAAAATGCTGTTTAAGCCATACTTAAGTTTTTTAAAATACTGACACTAGGTGGCAATGTTGCTTATTATTAATGTATATGATTTTGATTCAAGAAGTACAGAAAAAAATACAGTCTTCATTGGGAACGATTTAATAAAGTATGCATACTGAAATATAATTGACTCAAAATTATGACTAAGCTAAAAAAAAAAAAAGTAAAAAAAAGACTAACTAAATTTCGAAGATTCCAGTTAACTGAAGGTGAGAAAAAGAAATGTAAACTGGCACGATGGACTAGATGAGAGAGTTGGCATGATAAATTCATAACGTTTGGTAAATCCAAAGCATACTCGAGTCGAGATAATAAAATGTCCATAAGCTGAGACAGGGCTGACGGTGATACTATTCAGTCTTTCCGTTCAGTGTGTTACTTACGCAATCACAATTACCAAAATTCCAATAATGAAAAATGTCTCAGGATAAAAAATCTATTCTCAGCTAAATTCTATAGGCTATGGAGGACAAGGATTGAAAGTATAGGCTATTCTTGTTACAGTTTTATTCTTCTTCTTTTTTTCTTTCTTTTTTTCTCACAGTGCAATTTCTAGATCTTCACATTCATATGATCACGCAGCCTACAGTAAACTATTACTTTGGCCAACAAATATTGTAATGTAAAATAAAAAATAAAATAAAAATAAAACGCTTGTCCTGAGAATACAGTTTTGGTTAAAAGCTTGATTATTTAGTGCACTTATGTAATTGTTTTTGTCACAGTAAAACTTTTGACTCAAAAAGAACACACTGGAAAACTTTCCGAACTAGCCTTCATATGTATGGTTAACTAATTTGCCTAGTTTAACAAAGAACAAATAAGAGAATAGCCTACATTTAAAATATTGAATATAATGAAAAAAAATTATCATGTTCTAGATGAGATATTGTAATAATAATATAATTGTAAATGATACTTGACAAATAATTGTAGTCTACAAAACGATTCCATCTTTCGAGTCAAACGTATTTTATACATATTAGTAGCTATATTTAAGAATTTAATTGAAATGTCACTTGCTTTAAAACCACATGTTTTATCCGCGTAAAGCGCAAGCACTCTTTTTGCAACACACCTGAAAATATACCGCAGGCTACTACCATTGCCATTTACATAGATCACCCCCACAGATGCTCAACGTAAATGTGAATATCATGTGTAATAGGAATTTGTCACATTGATCAGCCAGTTATGTGCTGCGATGCGGCTGACATCATACAGCGGCGACGGCCGCGGGTGCGCTTCAGTGATTCACGCGCGCACGCGCGCGCACCCACACACCGCCATAATAACAGCTAAAGCTCCGTCAGCATCAGCACCATCAAGACAACCGCAGGGAAACCAGTGAGTATCTGTATTTCATTTCATAATTAATTTCCGACGAAAGACAGATGGTAGGCTAGGCTTATTCGATGTCCATCGTTTCGCCTTTGTCGTTTCTAATCGGCTGATATTAGAAAACAGAGAATTTATTCCGTTAATTAAAAAATTTCCAATCGAAATTCTTTCAGTGCATCGTAAGAATCAAAAACATCCATCATTATCCTGAGGAATAATATCTCAGTGAATGCGCAGCTGTTGCGTATGGTCTATTGTGAGCGCATAATGTGTGTGATGAATTAGGCCTACAAATCTCGTTTTTAGCTTCCGTTTGTGCTGAATGTGTGCTAGATCGTCGATTATAACGTTGTTTATGGTTTGACGAGCTTTCAGTGCTGCTGGTCTGTGCCAGTTTGGACACACACACACACACACGTATGCTGATGTGCGGTAGGCATGTTGGGCATCTCGGATAACCTTGATAAGGTGCTCGTGTGGAAGAGCCAATCAAATCCGCCTATTCCGTGTCCTGCTTCACGTGCAGTGTTTGCGTCAGAACAGCAAACATCAGTTTACTTATTTGAATACAGTTTCAAATGTAGTGCGTTTATAAAGAACATTATTGGGTGTTAACAATGATGAAAACCAACGGATGTTTTTTCAGCAATCCATACTTATATTTTAAATATGATAAATTATACATTTAAAATGCATTCTAACATAAAGTAGGCTACTAGGGCAAAACACATTGATTGATTGATCTATGGAATATGTTTGGTCCCCATTTGCAAAGTATGGTTTACATATAAACAGGGTATATTTGATGTATAGTCTATTCTTCCCCACTAAATGTCATAAAAAAGTGAATCGTGATTGTTTTATTTTTTTTAGACTATGTCAGTCATATGGCCCTTTTCATATCAACATTTTTGGCTTGATTAATCTCTAATATGAACCACATTAAAGAGCTAAATCTGAGCTAATATACAATCTTTACTTAATTCACTCCAAAATATTTTTAAATTAATTGAAATTCTGGGAATGGCATATAGGGGCTACTATGCCTGATCACAGCTAGCTTTTTATTGGCCAATGTGGGAAATCGCTAAAATGGCTTAATATGGACTGACATTTCCATCTATCACTAGTGGTTATTGTGTTTATGTGTTTTGTATTCTGAAGAGAGCTCTATAATAGCCTATTAGGATGGAAGAAGATAATGAGAGAGGTAGTTTTCCTCAGCTAATGAGTAAGACATGAGTGTGTGTGTGTGTGTGTGTGTGTTGGTGAATTATCACAGTCGTAAGTGTGTGTGCATGCGCACTGAGTCATAATGAGATGAAGAGAGATTCACAGTAACTGAGTAACAGCATCAGAGCTCCAACAGCAGGCCCCTAAGACACAGACTTAATGGAGAGGTATTATTTACTCACTAACGTGCTAAATGGAGAATATCCACCGACAACAGATGCAGGAAATTATGCTTTGGAAGGAAAAATGGTGCAGTAGCATCAATACGTTATTGCATCCTAACTCTAAATATATATATTACACTACCGAGTGTCCAAAACCAGGTGCAAAGTAATGTAATGAAAAATATAACACTAATGCCAACAAAATAGTGTGCTTTAACCGAAAGGAAATTGTGTAAGTATTCGGAAATTGTGATATTTTACTGTAAATACTGGGTTCATTTGCATTTTTTATTTTTTTTAAATATAATATCTAATTGTGTGTGTTTGTTTCAGATATGGTGAAACTAGGCAGTAACCTGGCGGAAAAGGTGACGAGACAGCCGTCGGTTGAGGACGGTTTCGACAACATCCCCCTCATCACCCCACTGGAGGTCGGACAGTTACAGCAGCCGTTCCCTGATAAGGTAATTACCATTCATGCATTAGAGAGCAGAACCCACACATAGAGCCATATGAAAGACAGCAACGCACCTCTGTTATTCATTACAGAGGAAGAATGTCATAGGAAGCCGGAGGTGGACCGTTAGACATCCAGTATCGCTGATACCATCAAAGACGAGCTAGAAACCACCATGTTAGATCCTAGCGGATAGCCTGGCATGAAAGAAAGAATTCATGTGGCACCATCAAGATTCATTGTCACCGAGTATGATACGCTTTGTCACTGAAAGGCTTTGCAAACGCACACACGCTCATGTCAGGACTCTCACAGATGGCTTGTATCTATTCTTAGCTCTGTGGGAGGCTAGTGCAACGGGTGGAAACGCACAGCGGAGTTTGGGTTTAACTTTGCAATGACTCATCTAAAAGATGACAAATGATATAGTAGCAGGAGCTCTCTGCATCTGTAATGTGCTGAAGTAACATCCTGCGCATCCTACAACACGGGCTCGCTGGGAAAAATGTGCCTCTGCCTACATTTTTGTGAAATTCCAAAAAATGAACAGTACATATACATACAATTCACTTCAGTTTCCAGCTGAATTGAAAAGTAGTGGCAGTAAAACACAGATGACTTTTATTCACACAAATCATAATTATTGATTGATGAATACTTATTTTCACATGGTTTCTTGCACAATACTATGTTAAAGGATTAGTTCACTTTTAAAAAAACTTTTGCTGATAATTTACTCACCCCCATGTCATCCAAGATATCCATGTCTTTCTTTCTTCAGTCGAAAAGAAATGAAGGTTTTTGATGAAAACATTCCTCCATATAATGGACTTCAATGGGCCCCAAACGGTTCAAGGTCCAAATAACAGTTTCAGTGCAGCTTCAAAGGGCTTTAAACGATACCAGACGATGAATAAGGGTCTTATCTAGCGAAACGATCGGTCATTTCAAAAATAAATAAAAAAGTTTAAGTTTTATAAGCACAAATGCTCGCCTTGCTCTGTTCTGTGATGCGCGTTCGTGATGTCACGTAATACGCAATTACGTTGAAAAGGTCACGCTTTTCTGTCCTGACGAAAATTTTCTTTTAGGCTTTTTAATATTAAAACACCCAGGATACGCACACAAAATGGGCATTTTAAACGATAAACTGACACAAAGACATTTGAATATGCGTATATGGTCCTCCTTCCGCACATTTGTAAACACTGACTCGGTACTTCCGCCTACGTCAAGCGTGACCTTTTCAACGTAATTGCGTATTACGTGACATCACGAACGCGCATCACAGAACAGAGCAAGGCGAGCATTTGTGCTTATAAAACTTAAACTTTTTTATTTATTTTTGAAATGACCGATCGTTTCGCTAGATAAGACCCTTATTCATCGTCTGGTATCGTTTAAAGCCCTTTGAAGCTGCACTGAAACTGTCATTTGGACCTTGAACCGTTTGGGGCCCATTGAAGTCCATTATATGGAGAAAAATCCTGGAATGTTTTCATCAAAAACCTTAATTTCTTTTCGACTGAAGAAAGAAAGACATGGGCATCTTGGATGACATGGGGGTGAGTAAATTATCAGCAATTTTTTTTTTTTTTAAGTGAACTAATCGTTTAAGATCTCAAAACTCTTGCATAAACTAATGCATTTTGATTCTTGCATCACATAACCAGCTCCATATTAATGGCCTTTCTGATGTACAGTAGTAGATTTGCTCGGTAGCTCAACTGGTACAGCATGGCACTTGTGACGCTGGAGAACGAACCACTTGTAGAATCAAGCTAAAATGGCATGGTAGCTTCAGCAAATGCGCTTTATCTCACGTTTGCTTTTGTTAAAGTCCCCCTGTATTCAATAATTTTATCCCTTAAAACTCATCTTTGATCACCAAAATGACATATTTAAATGTTTTTTCCTTGAAAAAAACGTCTTCATGCCTTAAAATACCTGTGCCTCATTTAGTATACGTGGTTCTATGAATATGCAAATTAGCCCCGCCTCCACTCACTCACTCCAGCTCAGAGATCCACTCGTTGACGATCACACATTGACATGATTGGTTACAAGGTAGTTTCAAAGTTTCCAGCGATTTCAAAGTGCGTTTTTGAGACTGTCTTTGGTTCAATGCAGTTTTAAGGAGAAAATACTCAGCAATGTTGTTGACTTATGAATTTACTAAAAAAATTGTCTAAAAGCATATTAAAAACACCACATAGACATATAAACAACATTAAAAACTTGATTTTCACCACACAGGGACTCTAACACTATCGGTTAAATTTAGAGTAGAGGGTTTAGTGTATAAGGCGTTAACTAATAGAGAAAGAAAACCACGTAAAATTGAACTCATCCACTCAAATGAATCATAAATTCGGCTTCATTTGGAGCACACAAGGCTTGGTTGGGATGTAATGTTGACTCTACTTTGGCTTCGACTCATTCTGTGCCAGTCACAAGCTGGTAGATAATCTCAATCCACCTTAACACAGTCAAGAACATGATCGCTGGTTGACAAGCTAGAAACCAGCGATGACATTCGAAAACACTGCTATACGCTTCAGCTGGTTCTCCATTAGGGTTTCAGTGCTTACTATGAAAGCAGCGAACCCATTCTTGTGGTTTCTGCCCAGCCCCCTCTCCTTTTGTTCATTATGTGGACTTTTAATAGTTCATTCTTTCTCTCTGACTCTATAGGTGATTGTGAAAACCACAACAGAGTATCAGCTGAAGGAGAAGAAGAGGAAGATGTATGTGCCCAGCATCAAGAAGCTAAACATAAACCTTTACGATGAGATGTCAGAGAAGCTCAAGGTAAAGCAGTTTTACACATTTGTCTCGTTGTTTTGTGAGGGTAATACAAAAATGCTGATGTGTGAGTGTCTGTTTTCCAGCTGACTGGGTTGATCATTATTACCTTGGCGTTCCTGGCGTGTCTGCTGCTGTTGGTCATGTATAAAGCGCTGTGGTACGATCAGCTCGGCTGCCCCGATGGCTTCGTCCTCCAGGTAAACGCACTAGCTCTGTCCCATGCTGATAGAGATCATCTGTGCTCTACTTTAGAAACCATTTTTGGTCTCAAAATGGAGATGACCGATCACACACTTCATTGAGCTAATGTCTTGCACTTGAAAACTAGCCTGTGGTCGCCTCCCATGTGACATCTCAACCTTAGATACTGAACGCATCCTACTTTTTCAGAATGGTGTTATTCTATAGCTACCAGTAACACAGAAAATTCACTAGGCGGCCTATAGGTTTTGGAGCAGAGCGATTAAGTATTAACTGAATCTTTAGTTCGTGTGATATTCGTTTAACATATTATTTTGTTCACAGCTCAGTAAAGCTTAGTCTTCTTCAGACAGCATCTAAAGCTTTGTCGGAGTGTGAGAATGTCTTTAATTAGTCTGAAGCATGACTAAACTGTGATTAAGGCCTGCAGGGGTTTCCACCTCTCCCCCTTTGATGCAGATACCACTGCTGTAATTAGCGTGCCACACTAATGTAGCGTTGCTAACTTGAAGAGCGGGAAAATTGCCTCTTGTTAAGATGGAATGAGGTTTTTGGAAGCTTTGGCATGTTGACGTCTCTTGATTGACGCCTTTCAGTCACAAATATTTTCTTTTCAGTCACAAAAAACACTTATTTTTTATTATTTTGTCGTGGGATGGATGAGTAACTGAGCACTCTTTGCTCAACTGTCACTTTATGCTTCTAAGCATCTGTTTGACAAATTGGAAATGTAATAAACCTTTCATAGTTCGCATTCCATAGAAATAGTCAGTCAGAGCCACATTGAGAGTTTTTTAATAGTTTCTCTTTAGTTCTGGTATTAGTATATATATATATATACTTGAACATATTTATGTGAAAATGTATTACATGGTAAATTAGTTGTTTTTTCAACATTGACAAAAAAAGGTAGGTTGAAGACATGCTCTGTTCGAAATATTATACTGGCAAACTTCTCTTTAATTTTATAGAATGTACATTTTGCACTGTATGCAAATTTTCTGTATTACAGAAAGCCCAGATGATCAACAATTTTCTCAAATGAGTATTTTACACCAGGCCACACTGCGTGGAGGACAGTGTATCCCACAATGCAATGTACATTTTCGAGATAATAGATGAAAATAATATGTAATTTTAGCTGCAGTTTTTAAAATATATTTTTACTCTTTTTTTTTATCTTAATGACGAGAAACTGGAAAAAAATGGATAAATAATTTGATTAAAAATGCACAGTATGCACAAATGCGATGATAATTGGCCACTCATTGAATTAAACATGCAATATAATGAGACTGACTTAATGTTGCATACTATTATTTGAAATGCTTGTATAATAATGTTTTACTTGCTGTTTTTGCATACATTATATATATATATATATATATATATATATATATATATATATATATATATATATAATTGTGCTGTCAAATCGATTAATCGCATCTAACACAAAGGTTTTTGTTTATATATATATGTGTGTGTATGTGTACACACATGTATAATTTATATATATATATATACACACACACACACAAAAAAAATGTTTGTTAGATGCGATTAATCGATTTTACAGCACATTATATATGTTTATATATATATATATATATACACACACACACAATACAGTATATACTATGCAGTATTCAGTATGCTGAAAGCTAGTATTCCATTAAGAACAATATTTTTAGCATTATAGATAGTTAATGTACAGAAATGTAGTTTTTTTCTTGTTGTTGGATAATGTGCTAAGACAGTTGTATGTTCAGGGCTTCATGTCAACTCGGCGCTCTTGGAAAAGATGGAGATAGAAAGACTTTGTCCACTTACACAATATCGATTTCCCCAAATATATTCATGTGTGTAAAAGGAAGTGTTTCAGCGGTCTGTCCGCTGTACCGATGCTACATCGACAGGAATGCAGAGCTCCGTGACATTCACCTTTATGTTTGATTTATTAGAGAACCTGCCTGACCTTCTCCGCACTAGTTAATGTATTCCCGTCTAACCTTTTATTTGCAAACATCCACTTTCTAATCCAGCACAGACACTGCACCCCGGCGGCTCTGGAGATGTACTACCCTGAGCAGAGCTCCAGGGGCAGCTTGTACACCGCCATGACCCACCTCAACCAGGCCAAGAAGAACATCCCAGAGCTGTCCCCTCCCTGGCTCCCGGTCATGAAGGACGACGTCAACCACCCTGAGAAGTAACCGTCTTTCATTCATCTGAAAGGGACACAATCCAAAAATGTTAATGGTGAAGTCAATCGGAAAGGGGTTTATGTGCGTGTTTTGTGTTTAATATGGGGAATATGACGCGAATAACTATTTAGATTAACTGTGACGCACACAAATGTCTGAAGTGAAGCCTGTGGGGGGTTCCCAGGTTTCTACTTTCTCACTCTTTTGCAATACAAATGCTTTCAGCCACTCGGAATTCTACTCCCGACGCTCCATTCCTGTTTAGAGGAAATCTAGGGCGATCCGTTTTAAATGTCACCACGCCACTTTTTTTGATGGCACGTCTCATTGTAGGTTTAGTCGTGCTGCTTGTAATTCTGCGACGTTTGTTAGGCGTTAGTTCTCGCTTATGGTTTCATTTGGAGTCATTTAGCTTAGTGTAATGAACTGTGCATTGGCTGTGAATCGTGCTCTAATGAACCGCAGTGCAACTGAGAAACAAGTGCATTGGCAAGAAAAAGCATTCCAGAAACTCTAAAATCAACTCAAACTACTGATTGTTGTCTTCGAGCAATGTGTCTTTAAACTTACACTTGAGTTTTGGTTTCTTTTTTGTACATTTTACTAAATGAGATCTGACTTTTGATCGCAAGGACGAAATGATTGGTGCAAACGGTCGATTTTATACACATTTGCATGCTTAACGTACCTTGTTCCATCCTAGAATTTGAAAATGAATGTAAATTGGAACCATTTTTAGGTCTTACAAAAATGTAACATTTTTTCTGTTTGTTTGTTTGTTTGTGTGCTGAAACATTTACACACTAAGCACCAGCAGCTATTTAAATGTTTAATTAATGTTATACATTTTTCAAGAGAAAGTTCAAGAATGTGATGACGCCTCTTGAGGATGAGTGACCTTTGAATTGTTTTTGTGTACTAAAGCAAATGAATCCCATCTGAATGTATAAACTTACAATATGTTTCCCCCTTCTTTGTTTATTTATTGTGCTTTATATTTATCTATGGTGATCTGTATTATTTTTTCAATTGCTATAAACATGTAAAGTTCTAATGTGTATTTATTTATGTATTTATCTTAGTCATTTGCAGGAGAGATGAATTGAGGTTATTGGAAGGGTCCGCAGGTGAAATCATAAACCCTGCAGTATTACTCATTTCTGTGTGCGACAAAAATTCATCCATCCTCAATGGATAATAACAGAATAAAGGTTTCAGTATTCACCAGCGCTGTGTCCTGTCATTGCATACGAGTTTCTGTGCAGTTTTACTTCTAATGCTGTATAGGTTGCTATTCTGAAAATCCAGACCCTTGATTCTAAAACAGTGGTGCTGTAAATGAACAGGAAGGCATAACACATAATTTATTAGTAGTAGTCAAGTACACAACTTCCTTACTGGAGTTAAAGTAGAGATACTACTGGACAAATATTACTCATTACAAGTAAAGTTTGTAAAGACTGATTTTTACTTAAGTAAAAGCACAGAAGTACTTGTTTTTAAAAGTACTTAAGTATCAAAAGTAAATGTCAATGCATTGTTTTTATTATTGTTGTATGTAATACTTACTGTATCCTCTGAAGCAACCTAGTGAATACACCCACCAGTTAGTAGTATCTGTGGTACAGATACTGAAAAAGTGTACTTAAGTACTCAAGTAAATGTACTTTGTAACTGTCCACCTCTGATGACAGTTGTCCCCTACAAGTAAAAAAAAATAATAATAATAATGACATCTAGTCGAGAAGACTAGTAATAATATTCACGTTAATCAGATATTGGTTGTGTCAGAAATCGCTCCCTTACACTCAAATCAATATCAATATCAAACACCGTTCCAGTGGGATTGAATGTGAGATTGAATAAGTGCACAATGGTTTCGGTCATTGGTTCTGACGTCAACCCGACTTTCATTTCCAACCAAAATCTTGACAGAAATTAAGGGGAGTAAAAAGTACAATATTTGTCTTTCAAATGAAGTGACATTAAAGTAAAAAGTTTCCAGAAAAAAAGAATACTCAAGTAAAGCACAGATACTCAAAAAGTGTACTTAAGTACTCAAGTAAATGTACTTTGTTACTGTCCACCTCTGGTAGTAGTATTATATTTACAGTAAGATTTAATTTGTTAACATTAGTTAACTGCATTCGTTAATTCTCATTCTCAGTGCATTTTTTAATCTCAATAAATAATTTCAACATTTACTAATACATTTGTATCTGTTAACATTAGTTAATGCAGTGTGAACTGACATGAACAGATTTTTTTTTATTAACTAACATTAACAAAGGTTAATAAATGCTGTAAGAATGTATTGCTCGTTGTTAGTTCATGAATTTACTAATGTTAACAAGTTAGACCTTATTGTAAAGTGGTACCAGTAGTATTTAACAATGGTGATGGTAAAAATAATAAATGATGATTATTATTATTAAAGATCATAAGTTACCTAAAAAGATTGAAGTTAATAAAAATGTAATTAAATTGAATTAACAAATTATATCAAAGGGAAAAACAAAAGTCAAACTGTAAATTATGCATACTAAATTTGTCAAAATATAAAAACATGACTTATTCATATTTTAATTTTTAAAAGGTCTTACATTTTTATAGACATGAATTTTCAACATTTACTAATACATATTTAAAATCCAAAGTTATATTTGTTAACATTAGTTAATGCAATGTGAACTAACATGAACAAACAATGAACAACTGTATTTTTTATTAACTAAGGTTAACAAAGATGAATAAATACTGTAACATTACTGTAACAATGTATTGCTCATTGTTAGTTCATGTTAATTAATACATTGATTAATGTTAATAATTTAGACCTTATTGTAAAGTGTTACCAATTCATGTGCCCTCATAATCTATAACTTGCAGCTCTTCTATTCTCTGATGACCTGTTTACTGGCGTGAGGGCGGGATCAACCTGTCACTCACATGAGATCAACCAATAGCAAACCACAACCGTCCAATCAATTCCCTATGGTCAAAATCAAGTCCCGCTCTAAATGTTTTTCTTTCCGTTTCACTCTAAAGACTATCACAACTTCCGTTTCATGCTGGCTTTTAAATGTAAAAATAATGCATTTAAAAAGTTTCCCACACATAACTTTCCATATAAGACACACATGATTTCACACGATGTTCCTTACAGTCCCCAGTGTAATTTACATTTTCATTACTTTTGCTGTACTGTTGTGCAGCCGCTGAACCCAATAAATTGTTCAAAAGTAATTATATGAGAATTGCATAGTCAGCACACAGCTGGTGTTGCCAGGGGAAAGGGCGTTCATTTGAGTGAGGGTGTAAAGTGGTTGTAGGTCAAGCCCTGTTTGAGGAGTGTGTGTGTGTGTGTGTTTCTCAGTAGGATCTCCCCAATACTGGCGCCAGCAGAGAATGCCTTCTCTCTCTCTCTCTCTCTCTCTCTCTCTCTCTCTCTCTCTCTCTCTCTCTCTCTCTCTCTCTCTCTCTCGCTCACTGTATCTCTTTAACTCCTCTCTCACACACACACTTGCAGATTAAATGAAGTGTCAAAATACTCAACTCAGAATGACAGCCTACCCAGTGAACTGTCCAAACTCATTTTCTGCGGAATCCTCCACAAAAACCTCACAATGAAAATAAGACAAATACACTACCAGTGAAAAATAAAAATAAAAATGTTACACAGCTCAGAAAGATTCTCACTGTGAAAACTCATTTGGTGATATACAGTGCCACCTACAGGACTTTTTTTTACAGTCACTTAATGTGGCACTGTATGTTTGCTTGTTTGTTTTGCTTTGCTTTGTTGTTTTGTTGTGCTTTGCTTTGTTGTTTTGCTTTGCTTTGCTTTGTTTTGCTTTGCTTTGTTTTGTTGTTTTGCTTTGTTGTTTTGTTTTGCTTTGCTTTGTTTTGTTGTTTTGCTTTGTTGTTTTGCTTTGATTTGTTTTGTTTTGTTTTGTTTTGTTGTTTTGCTTTGTTCTATTTTGACCATGACAGTTTCTTCAAGTTAGGTTTTTACCTAATAGTTTAACTACAAAAATAGTTTGTTTGTTTTTTTCATGTTTTAAAAACAGTCTTCTTTTTAATTTTGTTAGATTTATGCTTAAAAAAAGAAACTAAGTGCAGGTAGACTGATATAAAATATACTTACATATACTTATATAATATATACTAAGTAAAATAAATATACTTAATTCTAAATATAATCTTAAGTCACCATGGAATCAAAGATGACACTTCTTATTTCATTATAAAACTATACAATTCTTAGTTTTATGGAATATTGCAATAGTATATTATATGCATGTTCTGGAAAAGAAGACTAAAAAAACTGCTTACATTTTTTATTTTTCTGCACTGCACATCAATTCTTCAGAAGCAGTATAGTCCATTGATGTATGATAATAATCATGTGGCTTTGGAAGAGTTATTCAAATGAACCAATTACATTAGTTTTAGCTTCTAAGGAGTGTATAAATGTGCCCGTACTGTGTGTAGCATCTGTGATTTACTGAGGCGGTAAAACTACCTTAAATTGAGAAGTGTTGACAGCCTCTGGTTTTTCCGTTGACTTTCTGTTTCTATAAATGTTCAAACTGCGTAAAAAGTGTGTTCTTGTTTTAGCACTATGACAGGGAGTTTATTGCCGTAACAAGAGAACCTCCTGACCCTCACAGGCCGAGCAAAAAAGCCCTTTCATACGTCATGCGCGAACCGAGTCTCTCCGTTTGATCGTTTGCCCTTCAAGTAAAGGCCATATTGCAGTCATAAAGGGATCAATGAGAAATCAAGTGACTTACAACTGTCAAAGCATAATAACAGCTGGCAGGCCTGTCGTGACACTGGGCAACTGCCAGTGTACAGTGTGTGCGCTCTGTGTTTTTATTGAATGTGGGATCTGTTTTGAATGACTGTCTGAATGAATGTCTTTAAGCTGCTTAAGGGCAGCATTTAGTCCTTGATTTATTCGTTTAGGATTGGCTTGGCGTGGAATCCTTTCCCAAACTCTGCAGTTTGCAGCAATTTATGCTTCAATGAGGGAGAAACCCACAGAAACAAATATTTGAGTGTGCTCCATAATGAAATGGCCATATTTGTACTGATTAAATTGAGTCATAAGCCCGTTTAAACAAAGCCTGGCTACACAGGCAACCATTTAAGATCCTTATATTAAACAGCAGACTAGGACTGTCCTAAGGCCATGAAGAGTAAGAGAAGTATGCAGTAATTGTGCCGGCCGTCTAACCTGCGTTTAGTGATCTTTGTTTGATCTTTACTTTGTGATGCTTATATTCAATGTAATAAATGTATGATTTAGTATAAAGAGGCAGAGAGGCTTTGAGCACTGTGGCAAAGCATCTCTTTTTGCTTTATTTGCATATTCAAGTTTATTATTTTTTTATTTATTATTATTTTGTGGTATTTAATTGATTTAATTTAATTTAATTCGGTTCCTAAACCAATTAAAGGCAGAATTATAGTGTTGCCCAGAATCGCTGGAGCCATAACGTCATTTTCCTGTTGAAAAAATGCAGTATTCGATGGCAAAATTAGAGGGTAAAAATGTTAATGACTTACAAATGGGTATGTATCAGGACTTCACATCCACTTACAACCTGTCCCCGATCTCTAATCCAAATTTATGGCAATTACACACGTGGAGCAAATTCTTAGACAAGTAAATTAGAGGCAGTCTGAGGTCCGGGAATCGTGTGTAGTTACCGCATTTGCTCTTTTTACGTTGTGAGTAATAGATGCCAATTTACAGTCTCACAGACAGAGGAAGTTGTTGTTATTTTATCAACGTCTTAATTGTATGAGCATGGACCATGTGCCTCAGCTTGGACAGAATATTTGAACAAAACTGTGTATGCGATATGAGTCAGAAGACTTTTATTGTACTTTTATGGTACAATTATGACCTTTTTCATCTCACATAATTAATGTTGCCCTTTTTAAAAACAAAGCCAGTCAGAGTGAAAGCAGTACACTGCAATTTAGACATTATGAAATTATGGTATAACTTTGAGAAAGATATGGCATACTCAAGGTATTTGCTTGTTAAATGATCACTGCTCAAACATAAAAGACACTGGGGCTAGTTGTCAAATGTGATCAGTTGACTTAACTTAAAGTCCCCCTGTGGTGAAACTCAAGCTTTTAATGTTGTTTATATGTCTATGTGGTGTTTTTAATATGCTTTAAGACAAACCATGTGTAAATTCATAAGTCAACACCATTGCTGAGCATTTTCTCCTTAAAACTGCAGTGAACAAAGACAGTCTCATGTTAATCATGTCAACGTGTGATCGTCAACCAGTGGATCTCTGAGCTGGTGTGAGTATGTGGAGGTGGGGCTAATTTGCATATTCATAGAATCGCGTATACTAAATGAGGCACATTCAAGCTATTTTAGAAAAAGCTATTAAGAAAAAAACGTTTAAAATGTCATTTTGGTGATCAAAGATGGGTTTTAAGGGATAAAATGATTGACTACAGGGGGACTTTAAAAAAGTGAGGAAACCCATTGCCTTTAAATGATTAAGTAAATTAACGTCATGTATAATTTAACAAATTAAGTTAAGAGGAATTGTCAAGGTCACATAACTTAATTTTTTTCAATTACATGAGGTTTATTGTCTTAATCATTTTAAGACAAGGGGTTTCCTCACTTTAGGTTAAGTCCACTGATTACTTTTTTTTTTTTTTTTTGTCAATTTCTGCCTAAAAAGTTATGGGTCATTTTCAGTTTGTTTAACATACATTTCTGGTCAATTGATTTTTTTATGTTTTTAAAAGAAGTCTCATGCACATTAAATCTGCATTTATTTGAATAACAAGTAAAAAGTAAAAAGAGCAAACATTGTAAAAAGTGAAAAGCTGACTTAACTTAAAAAAGTGAGGAAACCTGTTGCCTTAAAATGATTAAGTAAATAAATGTCATGTGTAATTGAAAAAATTAAGTTATGTAAACTTCCACTAACTTAATTTTTTCAATTATACATGAAGTTATACATGAAGTCAACTGATCAATTGTGAAATATATTAGAATTAAAATAACTGTTTTCTAATTTAACACATTTTCAAATGTAATTTATTACTGTAATGCAAAGCTATTTTCAGCATCATTACTCCAGACTTTAGTGTCGCATGATCATACAGAAATCGTTCTAATATGATGATTTGCTGCTCAAGAAACATTTCTGATTATTATCAATGTTGAAAGCAGTTGTGCTGCTTAATATTTCTGAGGAAACCGTGATACAAAGTATTATCAAACTTTTACATTTTGTCCATTATGTAGCTAATTTTTAGTCTGCATGAAGACCTGCAATTTCATAACTAGCCCAGAGATTAAGGTTACAAAGGCTCGTATAACTCTCACGATACCTCGCTTGGCCTCCGTCATATCACTTCCCAGACTCTCGCTCTTTCTCCTCCTCATATCATCACACACACAGTTCTTCTCTCTCACTCTCTCTATTATGTCAGTGTCGCCGCAGTCATTGTGGAAGCTGAAGAAAGCTCGGGTGAGTGTTTCTGATGCTGGCACCAGCTCTTGCCTACTCTGCGAGTTTGTGTGTATGTGTGATCTGCCTCTCCCGCTAAGAAATGCTGAGTACTCACTGACAGCTCTATCACTCGTCTTCAATGGGGTGTAATTTGTGAGAGCCTGGCTGTGCAGGGGATGATGGGTAATTAAGAAGGTGAGTCAGGCCACTGAGTCCGAGTGTTGACAGCATTTAGCCCACTGCTGTATAGTCCACTGTGTTCAGAGTGTCTCCAAGGGTCTGGCATACACAGATCGCTCTAACTGTCCCAAAACAAGAAGTTTTAATGGACGCAAAAGAGATCAGGAGGTCAGAAGAGAGTAACATGAATAACAATCTCAGCATTATTTGGGTTATGCAGCCTGGGAACTATATACGACTATTCAGATATTGCAATGATGATATGATGTGCACTCAAGTGATTTTGATTATATGTGTGTGTGATATATGTATATATAAACAGACTCACAGTCACCGGCCACTTTAGGTACACCTTGCTAGTACCGGATTGGACCCACTTTTGCCTTCAGAACTGCTTTAATTCTTCATGGCACAGATTCAACAAGGTGCTGGAAACATTCCTCTTTGATTTTGGTCCATATTGACATGATATCATCACGCAGTCGCTGCAGATTTGTCGTCTGCACATCTATGATGCAAAGTTCCACCACATCCCAAAGCTGCTTGATTGGATTGAGATCTGGTGACTCATTTGAGTTTAGTGAACTCATTGTCATGTTTGAGATGATTTGAGCTTTGTGACTCCGTGTTATCCTGCTGAAAGTAACCATCAGAAGATGATACACTGTGATCATAAAGGGATGGAAATGGTCAGCAACAATACTTAGGTAGGCTGTGACGTTTAATCAATGCTCAATTGGTACTAAAGGGCCCAAAGTGTGCCTAGAAAATCTCCTCCACACCATTATTAGCCTGAACCGATGATACAAGACAGGATGGATCCATGCTTTCATGTTGTTTACACCAAATTCTGACCCGACCATCTGAATGTCAGAAATCAAGACTCATCAGACCAGGCAACGTTTGATTTTCGTGAGCCCGTGTGAATTGTAGCCTCAGCTTCCTGTTCTCATCTCACAGGAGAGTCACCGGTGTGTGTGTGTTCTGCTGCTGAAGCTCTTCTGCTTCAAGGTTCAACATGTTCAGAGACGCTCTTCTGCAGAACTCGGTTGTAACGAGTGTGTTTGAGTTACTGTTGCCCTCAGCTCAATCCAGTCTGGTCATTCTCCTCTGACCTCAGGCATCAGCAAGGCGTTTTCTCCCGCAGAACTGCAGCTCACTGGATATTTTCTCTGTAAACCCTAAAAAATTGTGAAAATTGTTTTGAAATTCTGGCACAAACAACCATGGCACATTCAAAGTCACTTAAATCACCTTTCTTCCCCGTTCTGATGCTCAGTTTGAACTTCAGCAGATCGTCTTGACCATGTCTACATGCCTAAACGCATTGAGTGGCTGTCATGTTATTGGCTGATTACTAAGCTTTTAATAGTCTTAACCACAAATTATTGGTCAGGAAAATGCATTACTTAAAAAGCCATTGCTGTCTCAGAAAAACGTCAAAGACAGAATTAAGTTTTTGTCAGAATATGGGAAGTTGTGTGTGAAGTGATGAATCACAATGAAACACGAGTTGCATAATGAAGCTCCAAAGCGGTGTCTTCAGAAATCTGATGAGAAATATAATAATAAATGCATTTCTAGCACAGTGAAGCGTGAGGAAGAGACTGTGTCATTGTGTGAGGAGCCTTTTTATCTGCTGCTATTGGTGAGTTTCTTCACTGTGAAAAGTCATTTAATGCTTTAGAGTGCAGGAGAATAATGCAGAATGTCTTGCTTTTCACAAATAAAAAGTTGTTTTCTAAAGACGAGTGATCAGATGTTATTCTTCAACAAGACAACACTCCTGTCCAAAGTGCAAAGACAACCAAGAAAGTCCATCAGGCTCATGTTTTGGCATCGGTCAGAGTCCAGATTTGAAGCCTATAGTTAATATTTGGTCTCGCATTAAAGTCAAACAAACTGGGAGACATTTTCCAACTTCTCATGAACTGTTTGAATCCATTAACATTGAGTGGAACAACACTGACTCTTCTTCCTGTAAAAAGCTGTCTGCAAGAAAGATTATTCTGTGCTGAGTCACTTTATCTACAGTATTTGTGCAATTCTTACAGTGGTTTGTGATTAAAATGGTAAGTTTAATAAAATACCTCTAAATATTTTGCCATTTTGGCTTGGCCCAAAATATATGCCATAAATATTTTACACAGCTAATACTCATTATGAATGTCTGGTGTCAATGAAGAAGGATTTGGGTCCAGAGGTGTGGTTATAATATCTACCAGAAAAAGATAATGAGGCATGTTAACTTGCATTACCAGCTTATATTGAGTACTAATTTCTATGAAGTTTAGTCATAATCAACAGTAGTAATCAACAGTATAATCAAGTTTTTTTTGCTATGACATTCATTGACACTTCAGACTCAGAACATCTGGATTTAAAGAAAATGTTAGTAGTTTCTCTTATTATTCTCTACTAATGTTTCTCTCTGGGTCTTTTAACTTTCTCTTCAATGGGCTCACAATTTCATTTCATCTTTTGATTGTGACATCTGGTTGTCACTTTGAAAGTGTCAGATTTGTTTGTTAAACAAACCAGTGTCAAGTTATATTTTGAATGCTTGAGATGCCTTGTAAATTAAGTGCACAGATGACTCCAATAAAATACAACATATTTTCAACAATCATTTAAAAGCAACTTTCATGTTCATCCTCTTGCCAACAGACAGTACATTTCTGCAAGGTTTACCAAGAGGCTAAATGTTATCACCTCTTATCTCAGAAGTCAGATGCAAGAACATCTTAATGCAAAACATCTGTTTTATATTCACTCATTTACAAGACAATTTTGTTCATGAGTTCTCTGGTGATGCTTATATAGGCTATCATTTTGATTCAATCAGGGATAGATTAAGGAATTTTTGGGATGTAAGCCTTTATTTTTTTCTTAGCATGACCTCATGTTTTTATCTTGTAGTATCCTACTGAAGCGACTGTCACTCTGCCATCCTCCCAACAATAGACCATTCCTGTATTAGTAAAAATAATAATAATAATAATAATAAAAAGAAATTTATTCATTTATTCAGGCTAGGCCTACACCATCTTGTCAATGATTCAGAGACCTCAACTGTCATAACACTGTCAGGTTTTCTCATAGTTGTCGAAGATACATGAATCTAATCGTGGTGCGAGTTAATCCGTGAAAAATTATTTTTAAAAGCCCTCAAAAGGTCAAAAAGTTGCGAGATAAAAACATTGCTTTAATTGCAAACGTTCCTGTCACATTTAATGCCAAGTTCACTTATTTGAATCATTTCCCTTGGATTTTTTTTTTGGTCTATACACAAATCCGCCGCGAACTCTATGGGCACCGCCATCTTGCCTGCCGCCATTACTGCGTGCCTGCGAAGTGTGAGGGTGTGACACTTGCCGGTGTCCTCTAATGATATTTCAATGAAAGCGGATCCTGGGGCTTAAATATTGTGATTGTCAAAACATTTTAGTTACTAAACTGAATTTTATTAGGTTTAGTGACATGTTGCAATGTTTATATTATATGGTACAATTTCTGGTACGTTTTTTTTATTATTGCTTGAAACAATTTCAGGATTTCAATTCAGTTCAATTCTTGTGATTTGTTTTAATATTGACTAATTTGGATAAAAATTAGGTACACAAGATAGGCGTTATTTTTTCTCAAGAAAAAAAATTCTCACCTAATGCTGTAAGTTAAACATACAGAGAGCCTTATCAGCTGGCAGTATTATTTAAGGTTAAAAATAACTCAAATTAAATATAATGCGCTTTTTTTTTATTATAATAACAACTTTATTTAATGATATAAGAAAACATATAATAAATATGTAATATAGTACACATATTTAGCAAAATACTCTCTATAGCTTTTTTTCTTTCCTGAGGTAGCCTAAATGTTATGTGACATAATTGTTCTCCAGCTGTTTTATTGACCCTTTCCGTGGTTAAAAAAACACTGATTGATCGATATTATGATGTATATACATTTCGGTAGGTTATGCTACTGTTTCTTTTAACATTGTTCATTCCTGTTTATTTACTATTAAGTTATGATCGGTTCACGTGACATAGGGATCTGTCACGTCACATTTACAAACGCCAAAATATTTATTGTTTGAATTTCATAATAAAATTGACAGAATCTGAGAGCTGAGCTTTTTTTTTAATATCATAACTAACCTGCTCTGTCTAGTCTGTCGGTCTCCGTGTCCTCTTTGCTTCTCGATTTTTATGTGCGTGAGAAAATGGATGTGTGGCGTGAGAGCGTGTGAAAAGTGTCAATTGAAAGCGTGAGAGTTGGCAGCTTACAGGTATTCAACATTATTTTATTAATCATCTGGCATGCGAGCTTCAGAACCTAAAGTACAGGGCATTGATTGAAGGTCAGAAATACATGAGCTCCGGAGGGATTGGCCAGATACTGCATACCTTCGCAGATGAGCTCACATTAAGGTGTCGTGCGGTTTTCACAGACAGTGAACTCGTACCATAATGTGTCAGTATAGAGAGAAAACTGCAAAGTTCTCGAAGTAGTGTGTGTGACTGCATGGCCGGCCGAGGGAAGTGTTGTAGCCATACAGCAGGGCGACTGTACAAAATTAAAGATGAATAGATAAAAATAACATTTCGTACAGCTATGCTACAGCCGCCAACGGGACCAACGCTACTTCCTTAGCAGCAAGGCACGCAGTAATGGCGGCGCTGCTTTAACTTCCGTGTTTCGCCGGATTTGTCTATGCACCTCATATGGATAATTATAAAGGCGCGGTGAGTTTTGACTATTTTGCGAGTTAATCCGTTAAATTTGAATTAACCGTCAGCGACTTAAAGTGGAGACCGGAGCAGTCGCGCGGCGCGCGCAGAACACAGAATTGGCGGGAGCGGCTCCGAAGACTGGATCTAAAACCATCAGGTGACACGAGACGTGCGTTCCTGAATTATAGGCTATAACGTGACAAACAACTTGCTCAGTACAATCCCGTTCACGTAGCAGAGGTAAGAGGTTCGTCAAAAATGAGGATGTGATAGGCTATAGCCTACGCTAAAATATAGGCTAGTTTTCACTCTGGTTCGGCTGTGTGTGAACAAACGAGTAGGCCTATTAATCCCCCAAAACAGGACCAACAGCCTTATTCTGTTGCTGTATGAACATGGCTACATTTGATTTTAGACCTGCAGTGGAATATAAATATTTACATATAAATTACTTATATTAAAGTTTGTTCCTCACACAAAGTTATTGTATGGCTTGACAGACAAGGGTCATTCATGTTGATGTAAGATAAAGAGCTGAATGAAATCTATTTTTGAGTTTTTTGAGTCAAAAAACTGACCAGCTATGGGTTGAAATGTCATGATGAGAGTGAGTAAATAATGACAGAAATTTCCCCACATAAGATAATGATCTTTTGTCACGTGTGCCATCAACGTCTGTAGATTGAAAAGCATCAGGAAAAAAATAACAAAACGTAGCCTACCTCTTCCATGGTGAACTAATTTATTTGCATTAAATCTGAAGCAGCGGTTCTCTTCCAATATGCCTTTCCTTCTCTCAGTTCATCTATCTATGCCACCACGCTCACGGGCCGACAGCAAGAGAAAGAGAGAGAGATATGAATGTCTCTCTCTAATTGATAAAGCCATAATAGGAGCCATTTCTCCACCATCTGCTAATTAGAACCATGAAGGGGAAGAGATTGGATGTCTGGAGAAGGGGTCTGCCGTCTGAGGGGGTCTTTGATCTTCTGACTTGTCTGCCATGCTGTTTTCCTTCAAGCTTTCCTGCGCGGCTTGAGCAGACCGCGGCCTCCACTCTTGGGGATAGGAACACTAATGGATCGCTTGAAGAGACCTTTTGCTTTAGGACTGGGGCTAAGCAGTATCAGCTGGTCTGAGGCAAGTGGCTGCACAGTTCATGAAGTGCTTTGTCAGATAACCCCGTCGGGAATAACAGTCGGCCTTCTCCTGGACCAGGCATGCCAGGGTAGATGTCTACAAAAAAAACACACAAAAAAAAAAAAGAGACCATCAAGCTTTTGAGGTCTGAAATTCCAGAACACACCATGGAATTTCAGAAGTCAGGGAGAATGTATCCAAAAATCACAATTTTGAAGCAAATCAATTGACTGAAATGCTAGTTAATTGGCGTTACCGGGTCTCTTCGCATTACATTCTCATGATTAAGTGTGATTGTTGATGACGTGTGACCGAAACAGCGTTCCGTCGGATCATTCTGATGAGGATAATCAAAGAATAACAGCCCAGCTGTTTTTAATAGAAAGCCTAATCCTCTCGTCCTCAACGATCTAATGCAATCATGTTGCCTCGAATGAGCCTAATAATAAAAATTGATTTGAAAGTTGTTTAGACACAAGTCATGTAAATTATGAAGCATTTGCTTTATGTGACATTTCGAGAAGGAAATACAATGAGCCATTTGTCTTCAAAGAAGAAACGGTGGAGGTCATCAGCGCACTCTTTTGACTGAGTTGTAAATATATCCAATAGCATGTGTTTCAAATTGCCCATTGGTTATGGATTGCTTTACGAGCTGCTTGTTAGTGGCCCAATGGCTTTAGCCTCTGTTGATTTACCCCCAGGGAACCAGGGGTCAATTAGTCGGACACACAGAGGATCCTGTTCTTCAGAAGCTTGCTTTTACACTCTGATCTGAGAGCAGTTTTGATGGAGGACAGCAGGGCTTGTGCTGGAGACATTGGTTCCAGAGCAGCTCTTAGAGTTGGCATTGCTGATAAGAGTCCATTATTTTTTCTTGAATTTTGCTGCTGTTTTAAGTGAGAGTGAGTTTGTCATGACGTTCTTTATGGAAGCCAGAAGAGTTGGATTTTTCATCGCTGAAACAGTTCTACATTATAGAAGAGAGATTGTGGTTATAGTTGTCTATGGACTATGTTATCAAACTCAATAATTGTAGGGTAAAAAGTCCAGTTAGTTCTATGGAAAAATCTCACATGAGTAAATGATGACTGAATTTTTATTTTTGAGCAAACTATTTTCCCTTTCCGCTTGCTGGAGAACCCTGTTTCTGCCTCTGTAGAAAATAAATACATACATAATGAAAAAAGAGATATGAAATGAAATTTCACAATTGCGAAATATAGTCACAAATTCACAATAGGGAGATATAAAGTTTAGAAAAAGAAAAAAAGATTGTGAGATTGTAATTGTGAGATAAAGTTAAAAAATAAAGTCACTTTGTGATAAAAATCCCAGTTATGAAAAAACTAAGGGGCCATTTACACAACACCGTTTTCAACTAAAAACGGAAAAAAAATTATGCGTTTTGGCAGTTCATTTACACGACAACCGCATTGTGGGGGTCTGAAAACGCAAACACTTGAAAATGGGTTTCAAAGTGCACGTTTTTAAAAACGATAATGTACTAATA
The DNA here is from genome assembly GCF_963993115.1 of Abramis brama. NCBI lineage: Eukaryota > Metazoa > Chordata > Actinopteri > Cypriniformes > Leuciscidae > Abramis > Abramis brama. The sequence continues at coordinate 30,333,197 of NC_139964.1, read as the reverse complement.
ATGTTCATAAAACATGAATTTGTGAAATCGATGATGTCATGCTCGTGTATTATGTGTTCAGTCTATAGGTGCTTAGTGTTTCTTTACAAAGTGACATCGCCATCTACTGGCCTGGCATGAATAATACAGCGTTTTTAGTCGTTTACACAGATGAGTGAATGTGGATTGTTTTGTCTATGTTGTCGTCTGTGCGCAACGGAAAAGCTTTTCCATTTTTTTGCTCATCGTACAAAAGCCACACTGTGAGATATAAAGTTTAAAGTGAGTAAAATATAAGGTAAGAGTTTAAAATAATAACAGTGACAAAATAAATCATATTGTGAGACAAAAAGTCACAATGTGCAGTTATGAGAAATAGTCTCCTTTTTTTTTGTTTAACTCTGGGACAGAAACGGCACCCATAACAAGCTGATTTAAAACGTTTTGTACTTTTTTGAAGTTCAAGCGCTCAAAAGTTCCCTCGATGGCTCCTCTGCAGACCCAGCTAGAGCCTCATCTTGCTTTGATTTGGCTCACAAAAAGTGTGTTTATCTGGCTGTGCATTGTTATTTATGCCTTTACAACCTCATCAGTGCTCATTGCACTCACATCTGGCAGTTCATTTTACTTTAACACCTCTGTTTACAAGTCATTGCTGTCTAGCTGTAATGGGGGACATTAAAAACTTGTGATGAATGGGAAAAAATGTTACCCCTACTGTCTAAGCTGCCTCCACTTGTCTGAATGGGGATTCACATATCAAGTATGGATCTGTGGTCTTGTTGTTGTTTTTTAATGCTATTATTATTTTCTGCTCTTGTAATTGCATGCTCTGTCTACTGCAAACCAGGAAATGAATGCTTTAATATGATAGAATTCATTTAACTGTATTAAATTACAGTTGTACTAGCATATATAATCACATTAGAAACATAACCTATAGCTCAAATTGTTTCTTTGTTGTTGAATCCATGTTTTATTTCCACAGAGATACAGCAATAAGAATTTTTGCAACAAATACCATTGGCATAAATTATTGTGTTAAATTACTGTGACAATCTACAGAGAAATTCCATAACAGCATGTTTATACTGAAAATAATTGAGGTTTTTCTGCTTGCCAACCACACTGAAAACGTAATTTCCTATATTGATCAGGAATATCTGGCAGAACATTTAAAATTTGCTGATTTATACATGCAATACAGTCAGAATAATTGATATTTCAAAACAAACAAAAATAGCAGAACTGACTGCACATGCAGTATTACTGAACTATATTTCCGAGCCATATCCCTGTGTTTGAGACAAATTTCGAGAGAATGAAAGTAGGATGAGCTCCGTATAACCTCAAACAACATGATTATAGGCCTTCAGAAGCCACAGACAATAGAATAGACCAAACATCCCAACTCCTATTGTTCTGTGTGTTTATATTGTTTTCAGGCCCAAGAGAAGCAATTACTTCTACTAAAGAAAAACTGTGTTCTATGGAGAAACAGGGAATGAGAGAAAGTATTTTAAACGTCTCAGGAAATCCCCCACTGGAGAGAATCAAATCTAGTTTTTATTCAAAAAATGGGTTTTTCAAGTAGTTTACATGAAGATGAAAATTCTGTCATTTTCTTTACAGAATTAAAATATAACTTTCTTTCATGTTTAAACTTGGTGCATTATTATAATGGCATCATTGATGTAAAATCTGTATAGCAGCGGAATAAGCGCAAATGATATTTTCATAGCCTTGACGTACTTCATTTCTTTTAATCCCCTGAATTGTAAGGAAAAGCTTTGCGTAAATATTCAGCTTAACATCTCTTTTGTTTTCCAGGGAAAAAGAAAGTCATACATGTTTGGAACTAACCAGATGATAACAGAAATTTCTTTTTTTTATGTGAATTATCCCTTTAAGACCTTTGATGTCCTCTGACATCAAGAATTGAATTTACTTCCCTCATTATTGCAAAGCTTTTCTGGGGTCTTATTTCAGTCATAAATCATTATCAGGCTTTCCCAAAAATCATCATGCCCCCTTCATTGTTCTTCTCCCAGGGATTCTTTCAGTTTTATTCTGGGTAAATCCTATGGACTTAAAAGCTTCTTCAGTGAATTACAAAGACATACCACCAAAAAAAGCACTGACAGGGTCAAAGGAGGAGGCATGTTCCTGGATTTTGCCCTACTCCATCCAGGATTTTGAGGGATGAAGACTGATTGGTTAACTTAAGTCTAATGCACACAGTCAGGAAAAAGAAGAAAGATTGGCTTTATAAACCCCATGAAAACAGAACCAGACACGACTGTGAGTTTGTGTGTGCTGAAATGCTCCGTATTTCCTGTTGTACCATCATGTTCTGTTTGTCATCTGTGAAACGTCTGTAATAAGAATCAGCATGATGAAGAAGAGCAATGGATGCACATCTAAATTACTTTTATTTCAACATCCTGTAGTCTTTTGAGAGCTGTACCATAATCAGACTTAAAACATTGTTTGTTTACTATATAGTACTTGTAGTATCTGTGAACTGAATGTCAGATCAATTGCATACAAACTAAATAAGTTTGTTGACATAGATATACGCGCGCACACACACAAATTGCAGTCTTGATCTTGTGGTTTTAGGATGTTCTGTGTTGAATAATGTTTTCAAGCTTCAAAACGATCAAAAGGACTTTAAAAAAGTATCATATTCCACATCTTCTGAAGTCACACAACAGCTTTGTGTGAGAAATATATTCACTGAGCAGATGCTTTTCTCCAAAGCAACTTACAAATGAGGATCATCATATTGTTAGCATTTCTAATAAAATGTTTCATGTCCCATTATTCACTTTTGAATGTTCCTGTTAACCACTGCAAATGAATCACTGGGTCTGTGAGTCGTTTGAAAATCAGAACTGAATGAACTGATTCATTAAAAAGATCCGATTGACTTTTTTTACAGTTTACGACTTTTCTTTTGAGATTATCAATCATGAGGTTAAACATTTGTATGGTGCATTTAAAAAGAGTGAACAGGATGCTCTTCAAAAATTCACTTTTTTTCCAACAGATCAATTTGGATATATTCTTCTTGATTTCTGTTCACGTGGACCTACAGGTCTTGGTCTGACGCACATTTAAACACACTGAATGCACAAATTACTCCTATCAAATGGCTTGTTTAGCAGCACACCTTACACATAAAACTAGTCCTCCTCAGCACTGCAACAGTTTCATTAGGGTCGCTAGGTTCTTTAATTTACAATAATTGGGGCTCTGAGGGTATTTTGAGTTTATATTTGTAGGGATAATAGCAACGAGTCAACTGCTCGAGGGGAGTCTGTTGTTTTATTGAACGAGGACTAGTTTCCAAATCCCAGTCCTAATCATCAAAACTCAAACAGCAACCGTGGTGAGCTTTAAACAGCAACTTCTTCAACAAGTTTATCCAGTTCCATTTAATTGTGCAATTACTTTTCAGTACAATCATTTGGCTCATATCAGGAGTATTTGTTTCCAAGTTCTGCGGTTGCTCTTGTTAATGTTTGCGACTGAGAATCCGGTTCCAAATCAGCGTGGAAGAGCAACTTCTCCTGGAGCTAATTACGCAGGGGGAGGAGGCCGTTTTCTCATTTATTTGACCCAACATCATGATGCAATTTGGTTTTATCACCGACGGAATACTTATAGAGCGGCTGTGCGATTTCCTGTAACAAACACGTCTGTTGTGCCATTAGAGTGAGTGATTTCACACAGCAGGTTGCCAGTCGTGCACAAGTTCCCTCATCACTTGGGAAAAAAACGACCGCTAATGGAAATGTTGAGCTAAAAATGCTCAGTCATTCAGCCTTGTTGTAGGTTTATTGCTTTTCCATCTTGTACTTAAGTTACTAATAGGAAGGATGACACGTAACGCAGATGATTTGTAGAAAGTAAAAGAAACCTGTGTTTACATAACCCAGGCGTATATACATGAAGCAGCCTGAACTGATGACTGATAACAGGCTGTTTACGTTCATAGACATTCGCATGGACAGATCATGGTTGCTCGAGTCAAAGCGGAGCCACCACATCATATCCAAAAGGAGCCAAGTTGGCCATATACACTCTTAAAAAATATTGTCATTTATGGTCCTATGAAGAAGTATTGGTGTTTTGGCCATTCATTTACACGTCAACAGCGTTTTGGGGGCCTGAAAACGCAAACTTTTTAAAAAACGATACCGCTATCGTCTCAGTGTAAACTACAAAACATGAATTGGTGAAATCGGTGATGTCATGCGCATGTGCATTACGTGTTCAGTCTATAGGCACGTAGTGTTTCTTTACACAGCGACATCGCCAACTACTGGCCTGGCAGCAGAATACAGCGTCTTACGGATACAGATCCGTGTAAACGGAGATCGTTTTGACTACATTGTCGTCTGTACTCAAATAACACAAAGGAAAAACGTTTCTATTTTTTGTACATTGTTGTCGTGTAAACGTACCCTAACGGTTCTTTATTGACATTGATGGTTCCAAGAAGAACCATTAACATCCATGGAACCTTTCCGTTCCACAAAAGTTCTTTATAGTGGAAAAAGGTTGTCTGGATTATTAAAATGTTTGTCACACTAAGAAGAAAAATGGTTGTTTTAAGAACTGTTCACTGAAAGGTTCTTTGGGGAATCAAATATGTTTTTTTGATACCGACTTTTGGAACGTTCTTTTTTAAGAGTGTGGAATCTTTTGATTGCACAAAAGGTGGAAAAAGCTTCATCAGATTATTATAATGTTCTTATTAATGAACTGTTCACTGAGAGGTTCTTCGGGGAACAGAAAATTGTTCTTCGATGGGCGACGGCATCACTACAAGAACTTTTATTTTCAAGAGTGCGGAATCTTTAGAATGCTCAAAATGTTCTTTATAGTGGAATAAGGTTCATTAGAAAGTTTTTCACACTAGGAAAACCATGGGTCTTTTAAGAACTGTTCACTGAGAGGTTCTTTGGGTAACCAAAAATGGCTCTCTTGTGGCATCGTTGCGAAATCCCCCATTTGGAACCTTTATTTTTAAGAGTGTAGTTTATTATGAAACCCAGATTCACTCTTGTAACGTTCAAGTAAGTCCACCGAGTTCTTCGGGCTTCATTACTAGGCACGCAAGCATAGAAGTCTACCTCTATGGAGAAGCATATTATTGTTAAATCCCAAGAGCCCAGAGACATCCATTAAGTAAATTCAAAGCTAACCCACCACGACTCCAGCCAGCTTGACCCTCTTTGGATCCTCCGAGTTAAATAATACAAGCTATTTCAACACAGGAGATCAAGAAGATATGTGCCCAGCGAGAAGCCGAGTTTCACGTAAAGTACCCTGTGCTGGAGTGATATTAGATAAATGAGATCAAAATTACATTACTGAGCTCTTTATGGAGCTGTGAAAAAAACATCGCCCACAGGTATGTTGCTTGGCCTCGTAATTCGCTCCAGAATCGTTACCATCTGGACTGACATTGGGGAATGCTTCTCTCTTAAAAACCTCAAAGCAAATGATACAAGGAAAATGCCATGTTCATAACCTGGTTTAGTGCTGCTGGACGCTTACGCACACACACACAAGCGCTCACAGGCTCTCAGGAATAGCTAGGCTGAGATAATGCCGCTTTCTGGCATCTGGGTCGTAGGGATCTTTGTGGAGCCAGGACTCTTTTCTGCATTAGATGTTGCTACTCATAATTAGAGCTTGTAATTACAGTAAATCCTCTTGAAATCTTCAAGATACCCACAGACCCAAAGTATGGCTAAAAAGTGAATAAAGGTTATTAATAAAAGAGTTAATGAATCAATCCTAAAATGAATCAATCAATCAGCAAAACAGCTGAAAATGCAAAAAATAATATATATATATATATAATATATATTATTATATATATCTCCCATAATGCATTGCAATGAGCACCAAGATGGTGACCAAAGTGAGAAAAACATTGTTTATAATTGTATTTCATTTAATAAAGAAAATTACAGATTAAAAAAACAATATGTATATATTTATGTATATATATGTACATATGTGTGTATATATATATATATATATATATACATATGTACATATATATATATATACATACATTTTTTTTTTTTTCCAAATTATTATTTGATTAATCTTTTCGATTATAAATTTGAAATACATACATGAACTGGCATATTAAACCTATTATTAAGTGTTATTTAATTATCACTTTTTACAATACAAATTGTTCGAAGTAGATTTATAGAAAATTCAATAAAAAAAAAGAAATATTAAAATAGTGCCTTATAACCGCCTATAGTGAAACATTTTCAAAATTTAGATTAAAAATTAACATTTAATATCATTTAAAAAATGTATTAATAATTAAATTAATGGTAACTATTTGCAAATAGTTCTTGATAGCAGTTGTTGTTGTGGTCACATCTCAAGAATAATGGCTGAATTACGCACATTCCTGAACACGGGGTTTTCACTAAAGAGCATCGCTGACCTGCCAGCACACATGAGGAGCCATTGAGGGACCAGTGAGAGCACCTGAGGGTTCGGCAGGAGCCGCCCGCCGTCCCGTCGCCCCCGCACCCCGCCACCGTACGAGAAAAAGCTGTTGTTAATAAAACTTTAAAAGAAGAGGATGAAAAGGAGGAGAAATTGAGCAGCCCGGGCTGTATTATTTCTTCTCAGTGAGGGAGCTGCCCTCTCGCTGGGCAGGCCGGCAGTGTCAACCCTTCGGGGAGGGAGGCGTGAGGAAGGGACAGGGATGGGATGGGTATTTGACCATGGACGCCCCCGGGGCAAAGCAAATCATTTGCTTCTCAGAGGCTTCAAAGAGAGGCAATTACACTTAAGTAACCGTATGAATAGATTGTCTTGCCGGGGAGCATTCTGGGAGGAAAAACAGAATTGCTTTGAGGGAGATATACCACACTTCATCCAAACATCTTCCACCAAACCAACCCAGCCAACCAACTGTCTGTAATTTCCCAACCAATGGAATAATGATCTATTAAGCAATTTGCATTATAATTTCTGGAGACTCTATTCTTGAATGTTATGCATAATTAAGCCAGGCACTTTTAAATATTTACTGTTGTAAGAAAAAAGGTTTCAGAGGGGTTCTAGACTTCATTTTAAAGAACGCTTTATGCCAGAAAGGTTCTAGATAAGGAGAAATGGCTCAAATGATTGCATAGTATTTTCAAGTTTAACTGGTTATTTAAATTTTTCTAGTGATAAATTATATTTACGTTCTGCTTCATTCATAAAATTGAATTAAAATTTAAATGAATTAAAACAAAATTAATTTTAAAAAAAGTTGCTGCCTTAAATTTTTAAGTACAATCAACTTGGATGTTCAAGTCATTTTAACTTAAATTACATTAAACTTACTTAAACAATGAGTTGAATCTTGTATAACTTGTTAAAAAAAAGTTGAAAATTGCTTAACTTATTTTGATGAGTTAAAGCAATGTAAAAACACATGTTGTCATAACTTATTGATTATATAATTATTTCACATCGCAGTAAACACCGTCAAATGTTTGACTCTCAAGAGTTTAAAAAGCATGTCCAAAAAGTAATTCAGTAATAAAATCACACTTTCTGAAGGTGATGAAACTGCTTAGTAGGCCCATATACAATTTTGATTTGTATTTATTTGGATATTTGATTTAAAAATATCATGCAAGGTCATGCAAATATATAGGTTTGGTGATAAATTGAGCTTTAATCATGTTAAAAAAAAAACAGCATTTTCAGTTTCAACTGACTGTAGAAATTCGATTTCTTTAAACTCAATTTTTTTAAGATGAGCAAAAGTAATCCGATTACTTGTAACAAGTCAAAGTATTTTTTTTACTTTGATCCAACGACACATTTTTTCAGTGTACACCCGGCTATTGAGAGAGAACGGTACCCACAAAGTCAGCAACCGCTGAGTTTGAGAGAGAGAGAGATTATTAGAGAGTCCTTTGAGTCCAACCTCACCTGTGGAGAGAGGACTATAGGGCTCAGTGGGCAAATAGAGATCACAGCAGCTGCCAGAGCTGTTAGCCAAAGCGCCCTACGGAGAAGAAGAAAAGAGGATGCGAGGCCTTTCAGTTCACCGCCACTTAGTAACAGCAGCCTTGTGGAAAAGCTTGCGGAATGGGAAAGACAAATCCCCGTGCAACTAAATATTAGAGGTCTCTTTCTTACTGCGTTATATATGGGTCTAATAGCAAACGTCAAACGGGACAAAACAAGCGCAGCGGCTAAAATATAGCCGTAGAGAGACGTGCAGACGGACGTGTGGACAGACAGGGCACACACATGAATGTCTCAGCAGGGTGAGATCTATTAGAATGCAGATATCAGCATAAAGGGTCATACATGGCAGATGCTGAGTGGAAAAACTTTAGAAATGCTTGCGGACAAAGGAAATTTGTAGTGTGAGAACAGTCTGACAAACCACTTCGGCACAATGAGCTAATTATGTTTGTTTGGAATCTGAAGGTGAATGGTAGGTTTGTTATGAATAATAATTACCTAATAAAATAGAAAAAAAGTTATGTTATAACAACATAAGAACATGGCAGAACAAGTCATTGTGTGTCATTGGATGTACTCGTTGGCTCTGGTTCAAAACTTTTTTCTTTTCCTTTTTTTTTTTAAAGAAATTAAAACTCAGCAAAGACATTAAATTGATCAAAAATCAAGACATTTATAATGTTACAAAAGATTTTTGTTTCAAATAAATGCTGTTCTTTTGAACATTCTATTCATCAAAGAATTCAGAAAAATATATGTAAAGCAGGACAACTGTTTTCAACATTGATAATAATAATCAGAAATGTTTCTTGAGCATCAAATCATCATATCAGAATGATTTCTGAAGGATCATGTGACACTGAAGACTGGAGTAATGATGCTGAAAATTCAGCTTTAAAATCACAGGAATAAATTACATTTTAAAATATATTCACATAGAAAACTTGTAAAAAATAAAATAAATAAATAAATAAATCACAATATTACTGTTTTTACTGCCTTAAAATGTAGCCAAAATGTATCTTTAGTGTCATATGTGTGCCTATGATGTAGGGCTGTGAAACGATTAATCGCGATTAATCGCATCCAAAATAAAAGTTTGTGTTGTTTACATAATACATGCATGTATATATTTAAGAAAAGTGTGTTATTTATAGTTGTATATAATATACATTATATAAAAATATATATACGGTATGCAAATATTTCTTAAATATGTACATACATGTGTGTGTATTTATAATTACCAAATAATTAATACTCAGTACACACATATATTATGTAAACACAAAATTTTATTTTGGATGCTTCACTGCCCTATGATGCCTCGCATAGCTACAGCTCAGTATTGGAACACAGCCTTTATCCTGTAAGTGAGCGCTCTTGTTTAATAAGAAAATATCATCCTCTTTTCGTTTTTTTTTTTTTTTTTCCTCACACAGTAGCAGAACTTCAGCCACTGTGCCGCTTCTTGCTGATGTGAAAGCAGTCATAATCTCTTAATCAATTCCTCATAGCCACTGCTAATTACCCAACTCTTGATAACAGGCCTCAGAAGAGCCTTTGAAATGCAACAAGTCAATTACCTGTAAGGTGGATTAATGTAAGCTTACTGGGCCTGTGATCTTCCTCTCGACCCTCCCCTCCCTCTCCGCCCCATTCTCCTCACACAGCAAGACTCACATCCCTTTAAGGCATTACCCACGCATCTCATTTACATCGCCCTGCAGACAATTATCACACTCAGAAAAGTGCAATTGTGTTTTCTACCTCATTAAGCAATAGAACAACAAAGCCCCTAGTTCCCTCTCCCCTTCGCTCGGCTTTTCCTTCCCCTTTTCCCGCACACCTTCTGTCCAAGAGAGGTGGAATGGAAAAGTGGAACAGGGAAACCAAGGGGCTTTTGAAGCTCTAAAGGTCTTTTTGAAAATAAGTGCATATACTTACTCGATCGCTTAAACGTTTGTGGTCGGTAAGATTTTTGTAATGTTTTCTGATTTGAAATAAGTCTCTTCTTCTTACCAAGGCTGCATTTATTTGATTAAAATTACAGTAAAAACTGTAATATTGTGGAATATTATTACTATTTAAAATGTAATTTATTCCTGTGATCAAAGCTGAATTTTCAGCATCATTACTCCAGTCTTCAGTGTCACATGATCCTTCAGAAATCATTCTGATATGATGATTTGCTGCTCAAGAAACATTTCTGATTATTATTATTATCAATGTTGAAAACAGTTGTGCTGCAGATTCCTTTTTGATGATAGAAAAATTCAACAGAATATATATGTATGATCTATGTATTCATGTATTAATTTATTCCCAAAGAGATTTTTAATTATTAAATTAAAATAAATGAAATACTTTAAGATATATAATGATTTTTATTTTGTATTTACAATTTTTCTATTATTTATTTTTGATCTAAATTATAATTCATCGAGTTTTTTAAATAGGCCTACTAAACATTAAAAGTATACTTTATTTAAAATATTTACATTTATTTTATTTAGTTTTAATTATTAATTATTTGTATCATTTATAACTGATCTATCTCATTTTAAATGATAAAATAAAAACTTTATCTAAAATATATTTCATTGCGTTTTTATGATTCTATTTACTTATCTTTACATATTGTTTGTTTACCTGTAATTGAGAAAACCCGAATATAAACGTTAAAAATGAGTGGACTGGAAACAGAACCCTCGCTCAAGCTAAATCCCAGAGAAACTTTGTCTTCTTTGTCCGAATCCTAGAAAAACGTTTCCCTGGGCCTTTGGTTTCAGTAAGTAATGAAATAAGCTTGGCTCTGGAAGGAGGCTGATCTTTTATACTCCTCCAGAAGCGACTTCTGTCTCACCTGATCCAGAAATCAAACTGCGGACTGAACAGAAACGGCAGAACTGGTCTGGGATCAGCGTGGCCACTGTGAAACAGACATCTGCCCAGAGACAGCGGCTCCGACCTCCTGCCTCGTGTCCTGTGAACATTGTTAAAAGCTCAGCGCTCCCTCTCTATTCTCATTGAGAGAGACCAAAGAGTGTTTATTCAAAGAGTCATTTCAACCCACCGGCCCCCTGGTGCCTGGCTTTTTCATGGTAAAACTTTCAAATTGTAATCTCAGGAGAACCAAGCACACATATTTGTTCATGCCTGATCTCCCACATAATCGAATGACACCAGATGGCAAGCCGAAGGACGTGCCAGTGGACCTATAAAAGAGGGGAATAAAATGCCATCATAAGAATCCCCAAGTAATTTTATGAGCCTCTAAAAACACTTAACCCTCAGAAGGTTTCAGATTTTCAGGCCCAAAGCAATTCATCCAACCTCTACCGAAACTTTTAAATCAGTAACAAAGCTTTTCTTTGTTTGTGTAAAACATTTAAAAAACGTAACGCCTCTTCTCACATTGCACCAAAGAGGTTATTGTCAAATGACCTTTTCTATGACACCTTCAGATCCCCAAATACTCACTTGTAACAACTTGAAATGAAAATGCAAATCACGTTATTTGACTGGAAAGACAATCAAACAAAACCGAAGGAGCAGAGATCATTTTTGATACAAGTTTTTGTCGCCACATAGGGTGATTTAGGGTCAATTTCTATACATAACCGCGCGTGCCACAAATAAGCATGGTTTCATATCGCAATATCTTACTTGAGTCCAGAGCCGAAGGAAAAATGCCCACTCTGAGTCCTTCCAAGTGCTGGAATTCATACGCTATAGCTGGTGGTTGAGACGTGACCCTGGCAGTTAAAGCGTAATTCAGGCGGCTGTGGGAGTCTTCATGAGAAATAACAGTGCGTCTTTGGCCACTAACTACCTATGAAAGTGTGGAGACATTCCTGGTTAGTATGAGTGACCATGGAGTCGCCACAGAGGCGTGTATGTAGACACAGTTCCATTCATGATTGATTGGTGTAAATATAGAATATAGCACTGACAAACAAGACACATATAGGCTCTGCTCCAAACCCCATTGAGCTGCCTTGCTGGCCACTGCCTACATAGACGGCATACTAACCTCATAAGTGATTGATCTGGAATGCTCTACTTAGGCAACGTTATACAAAGTGGATGGAAGACAGGATTACAATTTGAAATGCCGCTAACCTAACACACTCCATACACAAATATTGAGAATATATATATATATATAATTCGTTTTTTAAGTATTTGATCTAAGATTTCTGGGATTGCCTTCGGTGTGAAGGAAATTTATTTTAATTATTAAAATATAAAAAAAAGAACTGTAGCATACCTGTGATGACTTAAAATACTCCTTCTGCTTACAATTTTTATTGAATTAAAATATTTATTAAATATTTAAGCTATTATTTATTTGTATTAAAGTTATTAAATGTAAAATACATTTGAATTAATCAAATTTAAGAATATTCAATAGTCTGAAGGAAACTAAAATACTTAAATTAATAAATAGGCCTACATTTTTGAATTAATTAAATTTACGAATATAAAAATACCTGTAGCATACCTTTGATGACTTAAAATACTCCCTCTGTAGACAACTTACAAAGTTTATTAAATTCAAATTAGAGCTATTAAGTTATTATTACATGTATTTGTGTTAAATGTATTCAATTATTTGCTAATTAATTAAATTGAAGAATATAAAAAATTATGACTTAAAATACCCTCTGTAGGGGGCTTACAAAATTGATTAAATTAAAATTATATTGATTAAATTATTATTACATTTATCTG